>NW_027526460.1:133135461-133254440 GCF_048455015.1 Haemaphysalis longicornis
TTTTTTGGTATGTTTTGTCGTTGAAAAAGGAATGCGGGGCACCTCTACATTGAAGCTATTTAAAGGGGTCCTGAAATACCTTTCGCCGATGCATGGATGTACATGTAACCAAATAAGACAATGTATTAGCAATCTCCTCCCGCAAGAATTTTGTTAAAGCGATGAGTATTAGCTGAGAAATCGTAAATCAAAAACCGCGCATTATCGTCGCGCCGCGTTTCCTCCTCTTTTCAACTGTTGACGGCGCGCGAGCACTCCCTCCCATGATGCTGCGCTAGTCAGCGGTGACGTACTTCCGCATTACGCTCCTCCGACTGCCGTCTGCTACGGGCAAGTTTTGTTGACACCATGAATTCCGCACTCCGATCAAGGATGGATAAGCGAACGAAAAATCTGGCCGCATGTGTGCGGTGGCCTGGCCTCGCCCTTTCGCGGTGTGCGTTGCTGCAGTGCAGCACGTGACTTTTAATCGGCGGCGAACTCGCAGCCGCTGGGGAGGATCTTGCGCTCGGTCCCTTTCATGCACCGCGCACTGTTTATCCAAAAAGCGCCGTATCAGATGTGGCCCCGCTGGTGCCGGGTCTTATTTTGCGGTGGTCGTAATTCCTGCCGGCGACATGTGAAAAAGACATTTTAAACCGATACAGAACCCGTGCACAAAACGCTTCAATCATGTGACCAGTTCAGCTTGGGGCGACGCGTGGTGGAGAGCGGCAACGTTGGCAAAACATGCTCCGGCGCGGCTCTGGAGCGAGCACCTTTCTTTGACGATCTCAAACATCGGTTGCCTTGGCAACAAGGCACAAACCGCCCCAGAGGTCAGTTACGGTTGCGTGATCCCGGTTCAGCTCGGGGCCCCACCTCGCGACATGTGGGCACTGCAGACGTACCACTCACTCTCATTAGGAAGTGTGAGATGCGTTTGGCATTACAGGAGGCGATGGTGTGTGTGTTGTGGACGCCTTTGTTTCGCGATGAAATGCGACGTTGTGCTTCTGCGGGTGGATAGTGCTTCCCATGGTCTGGATTATCTTTCTCGAGCGACGTACGACTCAACCTCGCATGGGGTATGTGCAGTGTGCGTGGCTAAAAGCCATCTCGGCTTGCGCGCCAGAGTTAAGTGACTTGCTGTTCGTCCCCGCAAACCGCGCGCGAGGTGAGTGGCGAATTTACGACGGGCAGGAGGAGGCAACCCATCGTCTCTCAATCGTGGTTCAGACTTGCAACGCATGTTGTGACGTTGTGTTCGTTCGAAACGCATCTCTGGATTGTTTTGAAGTGGAAAAAAACGTATCCGTCAAACCCGGGCATTCGGCTCAGGGCGTTCTCTGCGATTGCACGAAAGAAGTGCCACGGGGCTTCAACGCTTTCTTTATGGAACGTACTCCGGTGAGAGAATATCCATGTCGTGTTATGGCCGTGTTGAATTCAATACGAACGGTTAAGCGTTTGTTTACACTTGTTTCGTTTGTCGTAAAATGTCCAAGCACTCCGGCACTACGCTGGCAGATCAGCCGGCGAGTCGCTGCTGAGCAGACGACTCATCTCTTTGCCGGAAGTGCGTGAAAAAGCCGCCCAATAGCAGGATGTCTAGCTCATGACGAACATCTGGGAATCGATGATGTAGACATGTGAAGATGGCGGCGTCCAAAAACACGAAGGAAAGGGTGAGAAAAAAGCGAGAAACTTTGCAACAAAAGTGTGAGCTTTCCGCTGCGCGTAAAAGAGTAATACTTGGCCCAGATGACCTTGACGACCCAATCTAACGATTGCGCTACTTCATTTAGTGTGCTCAAAATGCCTTTCAGGGCCCCTTTAAAGGTGAGCGCTACATCGCATGCACTGGGCAGTCCATGAAAAAATGTCTGATCCCACCTAACCCACCGCACGTTGAACACAGACGCGAATATTTTATATACATTTTATGAAGCAGGGTTGATGATGCGTTACATTTGCCGGGGTGAGGTGCAGTAGCGACGCCAGTGTTCTTTTCACTCTAAGTAACCCAAGCTTGTTGGTACTGTGGGCTCTGAAAGGACCTAAAATGATCAGTAATCGCCTGACTTATAATGCGTGTATGGTCTGGTATTACTCTCAGCGATCGAGTATGTGAAAAAGCTCTTCGGGCCAAATTATCAGCACCTTCGTTAACTCGCACACCTAAGTGGGATGGAATTCACTGGAAGGGCACACTATAGTCGTTTTTATTGAGCTTCTCAACAAGAGGCAAGGCGCATTGACACGTTGCACCTATGAGAACTACAGGCAACACAATAGGTAGAGCGGCTCTAAACTCTTAGAACGACCCGGACGCTGTACAACGAGTGATATATTCATTATAAGGGCTGCATCAGTCACGGCACATTCCGCCGTTGTGTACACGCATGGAGAGAGCACCAGACATAGGATATCGTGATAATGTTCGTCAACTGAACTGCAACGCGAAGTGTACAGTTTCTGTACGATCGGATGGAAGTCTTGTGCGGCTGTGCAACGATGGAATTTGTTCTGAATTTTTGCTTTGCGAAGGCGAATACATAAATAAGCATGCATAATAGCAACAATTGCTCCACTGTCTACCAATGCTTAAACAAAAAAATGCCATCAACTGAGACTGACCTGATCACGCTTGTTTTCAAGTGCGTTTATATTTGTTTATCCAACCGCTCTGCTGTATTTCCCTTTTTCAGCGGTGCAATTCGGTACCATTAGTGCCACAACTGTTTTTTATGATAACACATCTGAACGAATTTGTTGACTGTGCCACTAACTCCTACTAAGCTTTTTTCAAAAATAGCAAGCATCGCCGAAAGATCGTAAAAACTGAGAATACAATGCACAGGAGAAATATGAGACCCACCTAAAAATTTCATAGTCTTTATCCAACGTGGTCATTTTCTCTGATTCAACGTTTTTTTTTTCAGCGTTGACCTCACCAGTTCCGTCTTCAAATTTGGGTATTGTTCAAACTTTCCTTCTCAGCTTTTCTTGTATCTCACTTTCGATGTTTTTGGTCGCCACCCACTACTGCCAGAACACTGTAGTAAACCCCATTTGGCGTAGCAAACCCTGGAGCCCGCATGTCTGACCTTAGAAGTTCACATTACGCGCTCTCTTTCTCGCTGTCTCTCTCTTTTCTAAGAAAATCTTCGGCGTGGCCTTGTCGTGTATGTAGTCAGCTAGAAATCACCGCCCGCGGTGCGCACTGAACGACGAGTAAGCGGAAAGTATTAAATTGGACGTTTGCGTTGCTGCCAGAGAGTTGTACAGGATGGCCAAAGCTACGTCCACGTCTCCACACTCCCCAAGCATCGCGCGTCGCCCCCCTACGCCCCTCTCCAAGTTAGAATGAGCTCAGCCTGTCGGTCTGATAGCAAGAACCGCGTAGACTGCGAGTTCATTTTGGGAGGGTATCTACTCCATTTCATACATCAAGTGCAATGCTGTGAAGGCTAGACAAGTAGTCGGCAAAGAAAGAAGGTGCATCACTCCGTGCTGTTTTGTAGCCGTGTTTGGGCCAGGGCAGGACGTACTCAAGAGAGTGAAGAGGATGCCTGTGCCGTCGGGGGTGAAGTCTTTTTTCTTGAAACTTCATTCAGGGACACTAACAGTGAAAACATGGTTAAAGGAAAAGGGATTAGAGACAACATGGGGTACAGACTGCATAATTTGCAAACAACCAGAGAACATAGAGCACGTTTTCATACACTGTTGGATGGCGGTACACTTTTGGGATGTGATGCAACGAACACTACACAAAGACTTTCCACCTAATTGACATGGTATCCAGTATCTATGCACAGACAATGAAGAAGGGGTCCCCTACGACTTAGTGATTCTTTTGGGCCTCCATAGCATCTGGCTTGCGCTCATGGCCTGGCTCCATAGCGACGCGGACGCTCGACCGGCGCGGCAGTTGCTGCGGGAAAGCGTTTCACAATTTGTTGAGGGGCAAAGAACGCTACAGCCAGCTCCTCAGTGGTTGGAATTAGTTGAAACACTGACTGCTAATAAGTAATGAACAAATGACAAAGCCAAGTCGGAGTCACGACTGGCAGCTTTTTGTGTGTGCCTGTTGTATGTGGTGTGTTGAATGACTTGCGTTATGTCGAAGACCGGCAATAAAGAAAAAAAAAGTTTGTAGCCGTGTGGTCTAACGCGTCGCTCTGGAGAAAAGACGCTGAATCTTGAAGTACATGGCTTCGAAACCGCGTTCCGACGTTTCTTTTTTTTATCACATAGTCTGCGAGTTCAATTCTAAATCTTATTTCGTTCCCAGTAACTTAAACACTACGCGCATGTGGAAATTAACTGCACGTATGGGTTCATTGAATGCATACCGTGCTCATTTGTGCGAGCCGAAACAAGCTCGCACCGATGTTTGACCAGCAATGGCGATTTTGTCGCGATTCTGCAGCATTGTCAGTTTACCTCGTTGATTCTAGCGGGAACTTTGTGTAAGAAAAACACGTTAATTGACTGATTAGTTAGCACAGTTTCTCCAACCAGGGTGAATTACCAACAGGTGCTTACTTTCAACTTTCGTTTTCGCCGTTGCCCTGATGATCCACTTCTATCAGGGTCTATCTTAAAACACTCACCATGTTATTGATTATATCGGGCCACCAAAAGAGCAACGGGTTCAGTTTTTACCGAAACAGTTTGTAACCGGCTTTGGCACTTAACTGTGGAGTAGCCCGAAGCACTTGGAGCGAGCAAAACATCATTTATTATTCATGGGAAAGGCCAGAAAGCAGATTTCTGTACCTTGCAATACTGATTTCTGGCACATAAACGCAAAATACATATTTTAGATTTGTTATTAGCCCCTTTCCAGTTCTTAATATGTGCAACAGTTTTGTGAATTGTTGTGCGTGATTTATTGCTTTACTAAAATGTCTCGCCCCGGAAGAAAGAGTTGTATTTTTTTCTTTTTCATTTAAAAGAGAGCTCTCTAAGCTAGGCTCTTATTGGCGAGAGAATCATGAAGGTCAATTGTTTTTACGTACGAAACCATGATATGGCCTGTTTTTCTGTGTTAAGGAAATGTCTATGGTATAGGTTAATGCTATGACAAAAAACAGTACTAGCTCATCAGTTGAAGATTTGTTGCCATACATAAACGCATAAAGGGGCAACACGGATTGTGTGTCATACACAAATATTGCAAGAGGAGGCTGACTTTCGAGGTTTATAAAACAAACTTTATTTGTGGGAGAGCACCTCTGGTCGATTCCGTGGTGGGTGCCGACTTCTTCCTTTCGCTCCTTTCTTCCATCCAGTTCTTGCTGAACTTATGTGACTCTGCCGGCTGTATACGCCTCACGACCGAATAAGACAGCAATGTAGTGTCTTTCATAGCACGTGTCACTTGGTGACGTTAAACCCCACAAACAAACCCCACATGACGAGGAAACACAGTTTACTTTGTCTCGGTAACATAGCCTTCTCGGGGAATCGGCTCAGCATAAAGCAGCGCGAGCGGGCTGGACAGAAAGGTGTTTACGCTCCAGCTCTGCCAGTTGACCCTCGTCAACAAAGCCGCCACTCACAGATCACACATTCCTGGGAAGTTCATCAACAATTCCCCACTGCCCTGTCTTCAGAATTCCTTGATCGCCCGCAGGTGCCGGCAGCGCCAGACAATGATGCCAAGATTCCGTAATCTCTTATCATAGGTGAAGCCCATGTCCGTCATTAAGCTCCACAAGGTGGTTTTCGTGAAGTTCGGCAAGTCGTCGTCTTCGTTTCGCACACTGTCCTGTGTCGGGATCTCCCTCTTGGCGTACATGCTTTGCACTTTCAGACGGATGGCATGGACTGTGAAGCTGTCGTGCTTGACATTTCGCGTGCTTGATATCGTCACGTCGCGAGGTCTTCTCTTTAGAGACACCAAATTCCCACGCAGACACTCCGCCTTCAATTTCGCCACGGTACGGGGACATACTCAGGTGTCCTCGCTCACAACACTCAGTATTTCCTGCACAGATTTCGCCGGGAAACGCATTCTAGTAGGGGCGTGCCCATGTGCAATTACTTGCTTGGCGTTCTTTGACAACTTTGATGTGCAAACCCTCGAAAAAATGCGTACAGGAGACGTGGTCGAAGTCCGAGAGCTGGACGCCGTTTTTTCAACGCTGCCTCAAAGATTAAACAAAAAACGGCGTTCAAGGTTGCGCGGAGAGCGAAAACCCGATACGAAGGCGACAAACATAAAATACAAACTCGCATATTTCGATCGTTTACCCGGAAACACGAGCGTTTTTTGTCAAGCTGATGGTAAATATCTATGCTGTAAGGTTGCCGGCGAAGCATTCATTGTTTCTGGCTCACCGCAAGCAACCCACTATTTTTGGTCGTGGAAGCACACCGCGCAAACAAGAGCGCTAGCTTTGACAGCGTTGCACATGATGTATGAAACGGAGTATAAGACGCTGGCTCGGCATAGAAGACGAGCAACTCGGAGGCTAGCGCCATCAGGTGGTGCTTTGAAACCGAGCCGCGGCTCAACCAAGATTACCACAGCACCACCGCTCCAAAAGCAGGGAGGAGCGGCAAATAAAGCCCCCTTTCTTTAAAGGAGCCATGAAGAGAAAACACAAGTTTGGTTCATTCAAAAGATTGTGTCGTTAGAATCATACTGACACCACTTTTAACGTAAACTTCGCTCAAATAAGCTACATAATTAGGAAAAACGGGAATGGTCATGCGACCCACCAGCTCATTTCCCGCAACAGAACCTGTGATGTCACATGGGCTAAGCTCTGCGATTGGCGGAGGCTGGAAGAAGCAGACGCAAATTAGGTAGAGCTTACAAACTAGACGAACGAGCGATTTGCGCTTAAATTTAGGGCACATTCTTTACAAAGCAATAAGAATGATGGGACAAACAGTGGAAGTTACGAAAGCACATGTAAACATAGAAGTACTGATGCGTTCTGCTGTTCGTACTGCGCACAGCATGCTTGGTTTAGCTGCACAGCACTACGGGGCTTGGGGTTGTCTCAGACGACACTGGCCGATTGACGCAAGCAACGGTGTCTTACGTGACCCCATTTGTCGAGCGAGCACTGTTTCAGGGAACGAATATTTTCTCCCAGAACAAAAACAAGCCAGGTTTAAATGCGGGCAAAAACAAACCAAACGCTTGCCACGGTATGGTGGCGCCATCTAGGTTACGGAACGTAAAGAAACGCGGGAACAAATCAACACCGCTGTACAGGGTGGAGACAACCTTTGAACGGTCCCGTGCCGCCGCAATTGGGCCAACGGGCTCAACGCGTTATTCTTTTCGTTTCCCACGAGACCTAGCAACGCGAAACAGACAATATGATTCAAACTTCTTCAGTAAACCGCGTTGCGGCGATAATTTTAGCGCGGTTTTGACACAATGACTTGCTTCGACGGCGAGCGAGCAACTGAACATGGCGGCGCCAGCGTTACGTGTCTCTACCCTGTACGGCGGATGCGTGAATGAAGGTACTCTAGGCTGCAGAGCGGTCGGTTCCCGTGATGTCACTTGGGACCACGAAAACGCAGGATTGAGCGGGAAAATCAAAATTTTAAACTAAATTGTTTAATTTCTCAGTGAATAAAGCACCGTTTGTATCCGGACAAGCGCTGGGGGCACTATAAAACACGAAATCTTTCGAATAAAACCAACTTGCATTTTCTCTTCATGGCTCCTTTAAGGTCTACACCATTAGCCGGGCTGTGTCCACTCAAAGAGGAATGCAGCTCCCAAACATTTCTAACCACGCCTATTGTGAGCTAGCCGAGTCTATTCTTTTCTCTCGAAATTTCGTAAATGATCCCTCTATTGAGTCCTTGGTGTGCCAGAATTTCGTTAAAAGCCCATTGGGAGCCGCACCTTCAAAGCGATGGTCCACCTGTTAGTGCACATACGTATGACAAATTTATATTGCTCACTTTAAAGTAGATGTCCTCCACCCCAGTTTGGTTCCTAATCCGCACTGCTGTTGCCTGCTCTCAAAACGTGACCCCTACCATTTTAATTTCCCTGGCCCCGTCGGCAAATATAAGTTTCCTTTCTAGTTTCTGCCATATGTGTCACAACCCAAATAAAAGCACGGGTTGCCCACCGGATTTGTAGTGGCAGAGGAAATTAAAAAATAAGCACTTCAGAATTCTTCCTGAATTCAGAATGTAGCGCACCTCACACTTGTTCTGCGTTTAGTTTCTTTTGCGCGATTTTGACCAGCACTTTTAACTAGCACGAGGTAGACCATATTATTCACTTTTGCCAACAGTTCCTGTGCTACCTTAAACACTCGTAATTGATGCGCCAGAAGATTCTGCCCTATCGCATTCCACCTCCCCACCGTTGTGGTTAGTAATAAAAGGAAGGTTCCATGTGCTCGCTGATGTTTAGAAAGAGGAGGGTTTAGGAAATAGAAGGTTTATTTTTTTTCTCGAACACCACGCAGTTTATGCGATAGCGTGTGTTTTGAGCAGGCTGTGAGGTCTGGGCGAGTGATACCTGAATGCTACAGCTGCACGTGCCCCTGTGTGCAATATCCTTGCGAACCATAACCTTAAGAGTTTCGCACGAACATACTCTACGACATCATATGAATGGGCGCGCGAATCATTCACATAACTAATCATCTTAGAACTCAGCTACGTTTACGTGTTAGAGAACGCTAAGCTTGTTACTCGATGCGCAACTCGCAAACAGTTCGGGCTCTATTTGCGAGGTTACATGAGGCGACACAGACAAACCACCGCTTTCGCACATGTAGTTTCTATTAAAATCGTGTTTTGAACGTTTACTAAAGCCAGGTGCTAAAAAACAAAACCGAGGAACAATAAGATGCGAAGATGTATTTTCCCTTTTTTCGTAGTTCTTCAAGAATGCCAGGAGCCGAAGATTCTAAAGGGCAGCTACAACGGCGACTGCTGTAACCCTGGAAATGAAGTCCAGTTCTTCTGTGCCGCCGACCATTACGCTCTCTCCGGAGTGACGAACGCTACCTGCCTCCCTAACGGCACTTGGAGCGGACCTGTGCCCGTTTGCAAAGGTAGGCAGAACTCTTTTTAGCCGTCTGGGAATAAAGCATTTGAAAGTTTTCGACACTCGTTGAAATTCTCCGGTGGTCCAAATTCATCCCCAGGTCACACATCAGAGATTCAGAGCAGACTAGAAGTTACACTCAGATATCATTACCGGTTTATGGCTAATGCCAGGTCACAAAGCATCAGTTTCGACATTTAAAAATGGTCCATATGACAATAGCCAACAGAAATCATCTAGGCACCCAGACGAAAATTGAGGTACCCAGGCGGAGTACAATTTCTCTCTAACAATGGAGAACTCATATTAAAACTCAGGTCTAAGCAGTATTCAGAAGAGTGGTTTTTATACACCTTGTAGAATGTTGTGCAACAAGTAGCGTAGTACGACCATTATGCATTATATATGTGGATGCTTGGGTAGTGTGGACATTGCGGTAGTCTGTTATTTGTTTTATACAAACAGCTGTAAAAGTGTTAAGATCTATTTACCACGTCTTCTTAGCCTTGCCCCCAAGTATTGGACTGAGGGGCTACCCCGTGCTACTTGCGCATGCATACCATCGTTGGTTGCACCGGTTGAAGTATTTATCACAAATAAAAGTTAGGCAGGATTGGCGGTACGGGCATACAATCAGTTGAACACCACACGGCACACTAAACAAAACTACCCCGTGTCAATCTAAATGAACCGTGAACAAAACAGAAGTTTGGTTTATTAGAAAGACAGCGTCGTTAGAATCGTACTCACCCAGCTTTTACGTAAACTTTGCTCAGATAAGCTATATATTTATAAAAAAATGGATTGGCCATGCGACCTAGTAACTCATTTTCTACACATGAACAATATATTCAGGGCTGTGTGATTGGGTGAGAACGGCAAAAGTAAACTCGGATACGCAGGGCTTGTAAGCTTGTAAAACAAGATATCTCTGCTTACATATAATGCATATTCATTTTAAAGGAGTACGAATGGTGGGGTAAACAATGGAAGTTACGAACGTACATGTAAACATGTACCAGCGCGTACTGTTGTTGATACTCCGCGCACTATGCTCGTTATAGCTTCACCGCGATCTGGCGTTCTGGGGTTGCCTCACATGAACCAGGCCTATTGGTGTAAGCGACATTCCTTACCTGACCCTGTTTGTCGACCATAGTCCAAGTTTTACGAAACGATTACTACCTACCGTGAAATAAAAAAAGTCAGCTACAATTACAGTCCGAAACAAAGCAAAGGCAGACAGCGGTTCTGCGCCGTATAGTGGTGCCATCTAGGAGGACTAATGGTGATAAAGGCATTCCACGTAGCTCTGCAGAGTAAACAGCGCACATACGTTCGCTTGAAGACCTGCCCTTTTTATGTCAGAGCAGACGTCACGAACAAAGAATTTGGCGAGATAATCGAAGTTTTAATCCAAATCTATTATTCATGATTGACAATCCAGCGCGCGAAAACACGGCACAAAAAAGAACGAGAGTTCTTTTTTGTGCCGCTGGAACGGCGCGCTGGATTGTCAATCATGAACATTCACCAACTCGCCCAAATCACAGTCCTCTTGAACCAAATCTATTAGTTTCTCAGGGAGTAACGCATCGTTTTTTCCGGACAAGCGCTGGTTGCAGTATGAAACACCAAATCTTTCCAAAAACACGCGTATCGTGTCTGCATGGTGCATTTAAAAGCACGAATCGGCACAAACTTGTACAGAGCTTTTTCCAAGGACGATATCTTGGGGAAATGAGCTTCAACAATATAAAAATGGGGACCGGCCCAGGACGCACTCATATTTTCAGTTCGGATTGTGTTGTTGTGCAGGGGTCGCCTAACTCGCATACTTTACATCATTTATAACTGCGAACAGGCGGCTCTTCCCCGCGGCAGCCGGCGCAAGATGTGGCAGTCTACATTTTGTGACGGCAATGCCAGCCTAGTGGTACGGAATGTACTGTGTCCACACCTTGACGCGCTGCTTGCGTGCGTCGGCCTCCGACTACCTCGCTGCTTCGTCTCATGCAGCAAACCGTAAGTTGTGTAATTGGCGCAAACTTCAAGGCAGTGTTTTACGGCGTCCAACGTCAAACGAGTTAAAGTGGGAAGGGGGCTGTTGTCGTGCGAATGCGTCGTGATTAACCTGACATCGCCGGCCTTGCCCGCTGCATGCCTGAGTGCCCGCTGCGCTGAACTATAACGTGGCCTCCATATGTCGTATCGTCGCTGCTGATACAGGAGTGATCGATGCGCGGCCGTATACCCGTTGAAGAACTTCAGCGCGTCCCAATTTTTTTCGTGTTGCTTTTAGCTTTCCTATGTGGCGAACCGGTTCCTCACTCAGGATACTTAGTAACGAGGAGACTACATCCCTAGTTTCTTTCGAACCAGCCAACACCTTTCTGTTAGTGGCACTGTGGGCATCGCCATACTTTTTTGCTCTTGTCGACCTGAGAGCGAAATGTGTGTTTTGAAATATCTGAACGTTTTTCAGCCTCACAACGGCGCTTTAATATTATTATCAGAAGGTACGACAACAGCATATTTCGCCCACACTTTCCTCAGTGGTTCAGACATGGCACGAGCCATGCGCTGATGCTATCAAGGATTATGTAACTCGGACAAGGCGCAAAGATCGATTGCGCCAAAAAGCTCAGTGCACTTACACTCTGTGAATGAGGATGGTCAGCTAAAGTGAGGCAGTCCAAGGACTGGGCGAGAAAGAACACTCCAGCGTAATTCCTAGTTCATTAGTTCAGTGAAACATAGAAAGACTATAGCCTAAGTATTAGCCAGAACATGCTTTGCATGGTAAATAATTGCTACTTGCGTTATTACGATGCTCAAACGTCTCTCGTAATATTGATTACATGTGTGACAGACGCGGTTTTAGGTAAAAGGCCACAACCTATTTACTAGGTCTGTATTTATTAAGTTGAAGTCATCTACCTGTGGTGGTCGAAGAGTTCTGTGCTTGTCTCAGATTTTGCAGCATTCCGGCCGTTACAACCCCACTGCTCTGAAAATTTAACCATTTTTATTGACAGCTGAAAGAGTCACTTAGTATATGGCATCATTGCTAAAATATATGGCCCATTTGAGCATATGGCTAGTCCGTGCGCTATCCGTAGGATATTGGGAGTGCGATGGACGCGTCATTTCTTGACCAATTCAGTTAACGTATGCTGTCTTGTTGCAACAACCCGCCAAATTTAAAGAACCGGAATTAAATTTGCATGAGCGCTGCACCAGGTAGTGCAGCAAGGATGTTAGGAATAGCTTGAAGCAACTCTTCCACGGTCCGTGCCACGTAACTACCCCTCTTGTGTCATCCATCTACCTCTAACGCTGTTCCACTTCTGCCTCGGTCCACCCATTAGAGGTTCGTGGAGGTGCTGGCAAGTAATCTATCGGGACGTTGAAACTTAGCGCTGTAGCCACGAGCGCGAGGCTTGAGCGCCACCTTGGTATTTTTTTGTGATAAAAGTTTCTTCGCTGCGTGATTTTTTCTCTTTCACGAAAATCAAGCACACATCTATTTTTAATAAGAAGAGCACTTCGAAAAACAGTTACGTAGTGACGCTGTTCCTCAAATACGTCGCTTATTGACGTTTTCATCAGCAATGTTGGGAAATAAGGAGCAACTTTCTTATTTTACGACAGCGAAAAAAATACCGCCAATCCACCCCGTGAAAGCGTGGAAAATGAAGCTGCAAACGACACCCACAACGATTACCCATGCGAGGTCACTTGAATTCACACACGTGGTTCTAGGGCGAGCGAAACCAGATACAAGTGAAATGCACTTAAGCGCAGCCTTTATTATTTCAAAGATATATTCTTTGCTAAGGTGAAATCAATGCATGATTCGTTAACGGTGGTTAGTTGGTAGTATGGGTGAAGAACATGAGTGGGAACTCTTTTTTACAAAATTAAAAGAAGAAGAAACCGGGTGTTAGACGATCTCACTTCTCCTCCGGCTCTGCTGCTGTAGACGCAGGCGGCGAAATCAGCGGTAGAGACGGGGCTAAATACAATGCTATGAATTGGCATGAGCTTCATTTATTTATATAAATCCTAGCGCATGCGAGGGGCGCGCACGGGGCACTACACGGGCCGTAAGCGGAGCACACAGCGGTGCGACAGGACGCGTGACGCTATCACGTGGCATTCAACGATTACGCAAAGGGCAAACGCCTTGGATGTGCTCGGTGAGTGCACGGTCTGTGTCCCCCGTCCCCGCGAGGGCTCGCAGCTCAGTCGGTAAGACAACACGCTCTCGCTCCATTTCACTGTTCGTACCAGGTTCGATTTCTGTGGTGCCAGAAACATCCCACTGAAGCATTCTCTTAACTTTGGCTGCACAACTAAATCCAAAGAGAGAAAGACAGACCAAAAGTTTCGCGACTAGGAAGCCCAGGAAAGGCTATCGTTTTTAAAAGATGACAAATACGCACCACTACACCCGACCTACTGCAGGCACATCGCCTTATCGTGCACAGAATGAACGCTCTCCCTGGGATGCGATACTTGTTCTGCAAATTATATCTATGGGGTGTGCGGGGCAATGGGAGGCAAACTGTCTACATCAACAGCAGATTTGAAACACGGCGCTCCACACATCACCGGCATATTTTCCTTTCAATTTATTTCAATTTAGCGCGGATGCTTCCACATTAATTACATTAAACAAAGTGCTATTAAAACAACGAAAGTCATTAGCTACTGTAGAAATTGCCCGAGAAATTTCTGTGGTAATTTTGTGCGTTTTTTGAGCACTTAGGATTGATTTTCCGCACTTACGAGCGCTTACTATTGCATGGACTGCTTGGGTAAAC
Organism: Haemaphysalis longicornis; assembly: GCF_048455015.1. Classification (NCBI taxonomy): domain Eukaryota; kingdom Metazoa; phylum Arthropoda; class Arachnida; order Ixodida; family Ixodidae; genus Haemaphysalis; species Haemaphysalis longicornis. The sequence goes on from NW_027526460.1 coordinate 133,149,325, forward strand.
ATCACCTTTATCACAAGCTGGTTGTTTTTATGAAATGGCAAGAAGTCCCGTAACTCTTATAGGGGCAGCTTTTAAAAATACAGTGTGTGATAGGACGGGTGTCAGCCAACATACACTTTAAGAGTATGCGCTGCTAAGCATGGGAAGGTGTCTTCGAACCTTGGTCATTCTCAGTCATGCGTGGTGCCATCGTGAAGAGGGGCCAGCAAAAGTTGCTCCCTTGGCGAAGACGACAAGAAACCGAAGGCAAAATTAACTGGTTTACTTCATGGCGAGAGGTGAGCCGAAGCAATACAGGAACAACATCCTTACAGGCAAGGTTACAACGTCAATCGACAAAGCGACAACGTAGGTTCATTGCTGAAAGAGAAACGCGAACTATCCACCGAGAGGCAGGCTTTTATACACAGTAGCCGTAATGGTTAGGCGGCTGGCCTATTGGTTCTGTGCACACCTTATTGTACTAATTATTGACGCCAGGTCACCCAGGGCTCGACGAAAACGAGCGAGCACGCGCTATAGCCCGAGCATGCGTACTCCGGGCACCGCAGCAGTCGCTCCGTGACCCATGTCCTATCCGGAAGCAGTACCGTGCACTTCTGATACACCACCACGTTGCCAGATGCGCCTACGCGCCCCCGCACCAGAAGCTCAGCCGAGGGGAGGCTGTAGCCGGGCGAAACTACAAACACATAGCCCCACCTGAGCTTCCTGCATATCATACACCCCACAATATATCCAGCAGCGTGTCCACACTGCCGACGACATCCAACAATGTACCACACCACATGGGCTTGCCAGAACACACCAGCAGCCCCCATTATTCGCATCGACACCCTCGAGCAATGGGAGGCCACGTTGTGCATTTCTGACCCTGAGGAGCAGCGGCAGTTGAGGGACCGGGCACGCAGGACCAAAGCTGCGGCAGGGGCCCTGAACTGAGGGCTTCTCCCGGTTTTAAGAATAAATGTTTCACCACCACCACCACCACCACGGCCCAAACATAGTGCAGACACGCAGAGCCCTCTTTCCGAGTTTATGAGGTCAGCACTAGCAGCACTCGGTGAGTATCAGAGGCGCGGGAGAGGGGATATCGCCTGCTGCCTCCGTGTCTCCGTGGCTTGTCTCTACGTGAAGATCCTTTCGCTTCGTGTCGGACAGCCGCATAGATTGAGTCTTTCTGTTTTAAATGCAGAGCATTTCAGTAACTCACGATGTCACCCGCGTTGGCGTCCGTAGTCCGCGTCCGCATCGCTCCCCCTACACTATATAAAAAAATAATACTTGCCGGCGCCAGGTTTCGATCCTACGACTCTGCCGGCGGAACGCAAGGTGCACGGTACTCTACCAACTGAGCCACAAAGCCGACACAGAACGGAAGGTTACGAACGTGCCTTATATCCTTGACTTATTCAAACTACGTCAAGAAGCTGCTCATACAACGCATTCACTACCACCAACTCCCCAAACATTAAATTTACGATAGTAAACTCAAAATGTGGCCGTGCAACGCCGGCACGTGCGGGCAGAAAAGCACAAAAAGAACTGAACTTCCGCTGGCGCAGTTTCAGGCAGGGGGCGCGCGAGCACTGCGCAGGTGGGAAATTTGAATCGCATGGGGTGGTAGCAGTAAGCCGATAACGGCGCTACAGCCCATTATGGCGAACCACTGCTCTGCACTTCCGACAGCTTTCACATTGAGTGGAACGGCTTTAATTTTTTGTTTTCGACAGAAAGTGGGAGGTGGCCAAGATAAAAGCGCTTCTGCGACGGCTTGAGGATTGCTTGGCAACCAAGAGCAATGACAAACGCCTGTGACAAACAAATACATATAGCCCGCATAGACGATTTCAGAAAGTATTCAAAAGTACGCGAGAACAATGATCAAGACAACATTTACACAGCTACAACTGACCACAAGTACAGTAAATGCAGGCGAAAAATTCACAAATACAAGCACTGAACAAGTTTACATGATTATATTTCACAATTTTACGAGATAAATGCAACAAATCATAATTCACTTATTCACGAATCGGCAAAACATACAGGCGCATGTCTTCTTCAGGTTACACAATATTGAAAAGAAATACAAAAATTTTAAACCATGCGAATACTACATAGGAGTTCCTCCAGAATAAAGAAGTGCAAGACAGCTCGATATCCAAATGCAATAACAGCAAGCAGCAATAAAAGCACCTTCGTGTTGGGCTGTGATTAAATCATTTAAATAAGCAGTGCTTAGCGGTGTAAGCTCTATTCCGTGGCTATCAAACCGATTCAGCAAACGTGACAGGTTATTTTCAAGCATCTGCCGTGAATAGTTTGTCCGAGATTTCGGAACCTTCCATTTCTCTGCTTTTGTAGTTTGGCAAGACAAATTATTATTATGCGAATCAGCTATTTGAGTTAATAAGCGATTTTTCTTTTAACTCCCTGGCTAGCCGATATTCATTGATGTCATTTAACCTTATAATTTTGAACTTCGTAAATAGTTTCGCGGTAGGCTCTGTATGTGGCTTCTTTGCACTTATTTTGAGGACTCTTTTTTGTACATTCAATAGTATTGTTAGATTGTTTCGGTAGTAGTACCCCAGACTAAATGGAAGTAATTTAAATAAAAAGCAAATCGGCGGCGAGCCGCCCACACATTGCCGTTTTCCGGCAAGCTGTAATCCTTCCGAGCCGGCTTTCTTACATCGCACCCGAGCAGTACGAAACTTTCAGTACTCGCGGAAAGGGCAGCGGCACGCTCAATCGTACCTGCTTTTCTGCCGGGAGTCCGAAAGCCCGATGAATAAGCGGTTAGACCGTTGTCCGGAGGGATGCTGTCGAAGATATTTTTCCGGCAGACGCTTGACTTCAGCCGTGGGTCGAAGGTCTTTGTGCTGGACCCGTAAACACAACGCTTATTCTATTTCTGGAGCCGCTCTTGGTTGCCTGCCAGCATTTTTTTTATTCAATTCAATTCAATTTGTTCGACAACAACAACAGTGAAGCACAATGCAGCGGCCCGTGGGCGAAAGGCGATACATCACAACGTCACACAGCTGCTGCAGCTGTGTGACGACGTGATCGCCTGACTGGGCCCGGTAGGGCAGCTGCACACGACACACAGCAACATCATTGCCGTTCAAATTATACAATATAATAAAAGTGAAAACAGCTTAGATACTAAATATAAATGGTTTGTTTTCTAAGTACACGCATGGATGGGGATTTATCTATAACGTCGATTACATTCGGGTGCTGGTTGAGAAGATTAGGAATCTGCCAAGATAAAATTTGTTCGCCATATTTAGTTCTCGTTCGCGGTGTTTTAAAACTATTATGCCTTAAATTATAGCGACATTCAGCATCGACATAAATTGAGAAGAATAAATCACGGTCACGTTTTATTTCAGAGAACACAATTTCTGAGAGTCGTAATTTATACAGGTAGTGAATTGGAAGGATCCGAAGCTGCCTGAAATAAGGAGACGTATGTTCATACCAAGCTAGGTTTGAGATGAATCGGATTCCTTTTTTCTGCATGATGTGAAGACTGTCAATGTTGTATTTCGATGAGTTGCCCCATACTAATAGACAGTAGTCTATGCGCGATTTGATTGTATTGAAGTAAAGTTGGCGTCTTAGATGCTCAGGTAGCAGTGAACGAAGCTTGTTCAATAAACTTATCGAATATGCGATCTTATGCCGTACATTATTTACATGGGATGTCCATTTGAGGTTTTCGTGAAATTGCACACCGAGGAATTTATGTTCAGGAACGCGTTCGACTACCTGTGTACGAAAGGTCACATTGTCGTTAATGTAAACCGGTTTGTTAATAGAGGAAAACAGAATATATTTTGTTTTATTGGTATTCAGTTGAAGCTGGTTCGCATAGAGCCAGTTTGACAAGTTTTGAAGCCACAGGTTAGCTGTACTTATAAGAGACGGTATATCATCCGCTGAAAAAAACACCGTTGTATCATCGGCATACAGAACAATGTCTTGGGTACCAACAATAGCTGTTATATCATTAACATAGAGTAAAAATAAAACCGGACCTAAAATAGATCCTTGTGGTACACCGAATAAAATTTTATTTAAGTCAGATTTTTCATTGTTAATAAAAACATATTGAGAACGGCCTGTTAAGAAGTTTTGTATCAGATCAAGAGAGATGCCTTGTATGCCATAGTGAGGTAATTTTGCGAAAAGTATGTCGTGCTTAAGGGAATCAAATGCTTTGCTAAAATCTAAAAACATACCCAGAGTGTAAAGACGGTTTTCTAGGTTTGTTGCTATTTTATCTTTAGCATTAGGTAATGAATTTTCTGTGGATTTGCCCTTTTGAAATCCATATTGATGTGGAGATATCAATGCATGTTTGTTTCAATGATTTGGTAATCGCACATTAATTACTTTTTCCACTATTTTTGAGAATAGTGGTAGAATAGATATCGGCCGGTAATTGCTGAAGCAGTCAACGCTGCCTCCTTCATACAAAACACACACTTTTGCAATCTTCCTTTTATCAGGAAAAATACCAGTGGAGAGAACTAAATTGGTTATATGACATAGTACGCCAGCAAGCAGGTCAGACACAGCTTTAATTGGCTTTGCGCTAATGTCGTCAAAACCACACGAATTTGTTTTAATATTCTTAATTAACGTCACAATTTCTTCGGGAGAAGCAGGATAAAGGAACAGCGAATTAGAAAGGTTGCAAGAAACATAATCTTCAAAACCTCCAGTGCTCTGTATTTGTGGGGCTCCAGAAAGCAGAAAATGCCAATTAAATTCATCTGAAAGAGCTTTGCCTCTAAGGGTTCTCCCAGAAACTGTCATTGCATCCGGTAAAACGGTTCGCGATTTACCCAATAAATTCTTAAGCATACGCCATGTTTTTTCGGATAATACATGATATCAGAAAATTTGTTGGTGTAGTAATTAATGCGCGACTTCTTTATGTCAGATCCTAGTTTATGTAGATTTTTTAATATTTTTTGAAGATTTCAACATCCCTAGACATAATAAACTTATGAAACAGTAGATTACGTTCTTTGATTCTTCTTAACAGCTCTCCAGTTATCCAAGGCTTTTTCGCTCTCTTATTTACTTTAATTGTTTTTCTCGGGAATGCACGGTCGTAAAGTTCTATTACCTTCTCCAGAAATACATTGTACAATTGATTTGGATCGCTTTCGGATGATAGTTACGACCAGTTAACATTTTTTCCAACCAAGTGACGGAAATACTGAATGTTGGAGTTCTCCATTACACCAATCGGTAAACATGCGTTTATCGATTTGGCAACGAAGGGCGAGGTTTTCGGAATGAAACAAAATATGGATAGGTGATCAATCAAATCGCTTGTTATTGTTCCTGATTTTGTTTGACTTTCACTTAGATTGGTTAAACATAGATCAATTAATGTTTCGCTATGTTCTGTAATACGGGTAGGTGCCTTAATAACGTTTGAAAAACCATAAGAAAGCGCCATTTCAGTGAATTGACTAGTAGAATTGGACAAAAGCAGAAGATTAATGTTGAAGTCACCTAATATCACAACACGTTTTTTAACGCTGATAAGCCTTCCAACATTACTTCGAAGAAGCGATAAAATTCTTCAAGGAATACCGAGGGAGGTCTGTAGATAACGCCAACGACAAATTGGCTGGTTTTCATAAACAGTGATTCAAAGTTAGGATTCACAGTAGTGTATTCTGGAATTACATCATAAACAAATGTGTTCTTAATGTAGAGAGCGACGCCTCCGCCCCGTTTGTCTTTCCTGAATAATGACTCAGAACTTGTACCCTTCAAGTTGAACAGCCTCACCACAGTTCGAAAACCATGTTTCACTGAATGCTAGAACATCGAAGTCATGTTTTATTGAGGACAGGAAAATATTTAACTCGTCTTCTTTGGTTTTTAGGCTACGAGCATTCAAGTGATAAAAGGAAAAGAGATTAGAACTATTTGACGTGACAGAAGAAAAAGAGTCAGCGTCATAATGCTGGTACTGTTTAACGGTGGCCATGACAAGTTTTAGGCGGCATGAAAGCCTGCAGGAAGCTTCTTACGTCATTTTGTCTAGGTCAGTTTCGTCACGAATGTGAATGGCGTTATCACCATCGAACGTTCGTGCCATCACTCGACCGTTTTTCTGCCAGACAAACCGATAACCCATCTCTGTCCCTTTGTTTGTTGCGAGCCACAGAAGGTGCTTGTTCATGGGCGTAAGGTTGTCCATTATCTGTATTAACGGGGCGGCTATCTTCAGAGCAGAGCGCTTTTTTATCCAGCTTTCCTTCAAAGCGATTAAAACGAAACGGGCAATGACCACAGGTTCTTTGCCAGGACGAGACGGTAAGCGATGCAGGGCGTCAAGTTCGGATTGTGCAAGCTCCGGTAGTTCCAGTTTACATGCCAAATCGTTCATTTTTTCCAGAAGATTTTCATGCTGTTCTTCAACAATTCCCCGAACCTCAATGTTATGTCGACGACTGTATTGCTCAAGCTCGTTGAGCTGGATTCTCATTTGTCTGACCTGAGATGAGGAGCCCGATTCGATACGATCAACCCTTTTCTTGTATCATACTAGAATTGTATCATACTGATCAGACACATGAATGACGGCTTTTTCGATGTCATTAACTTTCTTAATCACCTCCGACAATACGTCGACCTTGGTGACAAGGGGGAGGAGCAGCGCAAACTTATCGTTCAACTCTTGCAGTTTTCTATCGGTACTATCCGCAAGAGACGCTCCAGGTTCAGTAGCCATGCCACTCTTTTTACGCGCTGCCTCGCACGTTGAGCAAGCCCACGAAGACCTAAGGGAGTCGCCCTTACTACGAAAACTGGCTGGCGTTACGCCAGAGCACTTGCCAAGATGATAGGAATACCGACAGAAGGTACACTGAACAAACTTGCCATCATCGGGAACATTCGCATGACACGCCAAGCAATTGTCCATGTTAAACACCCGGCACAGCAGCAGCAGCGGACGTAGACACACAATTGCCAACTACAGGGCAGAAAGTTACTAACCTGCAAAAACAGTAGATTGCGCTTAGGACGAGCGAAAAACGCGCTGTCCGCCGCGGCTGCTGTGTGACGAGTGCGCTGGATCTCGGTGCGTTCAGCCTTTTTAAGCGTGGTCCATCGCCGACACGTCACCCAGGCGAGCCCCGGTCCGGTGTCGCTGAGCTGTCGCTAGTCGTCCAGTCGTCGATCTACGTTTGCTTGGCCCGGCTTGTGCGCAGATGGTAGTCGCAGTGGTCAGAAACAGAGAATTCTGCAAAAACAGTAGATTGCGCTTAGGACGAGCGAAAAACGCGCTGTCCGCCGCGGCTGCTGTGTGACGAGTGCCTGTGCTGTGTGACTAAAAGGTAACCTGCCGAGGAGGCCATGCAGTATTCCTGTTGCCTTGCTTTCTTAAGTCGGAGCAGGAGAGAGAAGAGCCCGGTGCAATGGACAACGAGGAGTTCGTCGGAAAAAAATTGATTGTACTCTCTGATGATGATGATGATGATGGCTTGGTGGCTGCCCCGTTGTATCGGGGGGACACTCCTGAGGGCATATAATCCCCCGGCGCCCTAGCCTCCTGCGCAACATCGTGGCCAACCAGATTTCCTGTCTGCGTCCCCATTGCCCGGCGTCCACTCGATGGGGCACTGTACACCCTTTCCTTTGAAGAGTTCAGTATGCCTCGAAATGGAGTTTACTATTGCGTTACAGGAGAAAGCCTTCCGAAGTTTTGGTACAGCCTCAAACGAATCCGTGAGGTTACGCCCGTATCCAGGAGGCTGGGTATCAAGATCATAGCATAGATGACAGAGGGTGTTATTTCAAGGGTACAGTTCACCTGCCCAGGAAAGTGGAATTGTCATATTTGAGTGCGAAGCTGCCACTTAGTGATGTTTGTTCAGGAAATATCCATGAAGTGCAAGAGGAGTCGGCGTAATGCTATCAACTTTAAAATTGTACACTCCCCATTGAGTTTGGTGTTCTGTAGTGGCCGAATGTGCCGTTTTCTGGCATAACACTTGGTTTGTTGTAATGCTCTGGAAATGTAACCCAGGCCATTGTCTATGAACGTCGAAGATACCAACGCAGTCGGTAGAAGGATTTCCGGGGGGTGCTTCTGCGCGTCCAGTGCCATAAGTTCAAAGCCCTGCCTTGTGAGGCTGCGTTTCGCGTCAGCCTAACATTGCGTACCTTGCATAATAGTGTCTATCGGAGGGATGGGGACACCACGCTCGAGGGCGTCAATTCGGTTGTGAATTTTTCAAGGCCAGTAATTGCTTTCACGGTGGCTTTATGTAGAGCACAAAGAGTGTTAAGGTATGTCTTAGCGAGGTCACAAATGGGGTCATCAGATGTCACTGTACCAATTGCGACGACTCGAGCCATGGAGAGGCACGCCCCTTGATTAGCTCCGCCGCATTTATTGGACAAACGAATAATAAATTCGGTCATCTGTTTTCATTTTGCTCTTAATTGTGACAACCAACCCGTGGGACAGCCATTTATGCAGAGGAGGAGGCGAAGGATGCGAACTGACCCTTTCGCTGCCTCAATGAGTGGTCGTTAGCAGCTTAGCTACTTCTGTGGGGTCTTTGCCAGGCTTGGGGATCAGATTGATCAAAGTATAGTTGAAAGTTTTCGGGATTTTCCCGATTTCCCGGAACCGGTTATTCAATTGAGCAGACGTTCAAGTTCAGGTCCATTCGGGTTGTGGATATGCTGCCATGTAATGCCGTGATGGCCTGGACCCGTTTTTTTTTTGCCGTATTGCAGCCAGGAGTTCCGCAGGGTGAAATCAGTGTCCAGAGAAGGGTTCGGCTTATTTACCGTAACTTAGTGTAAATAATCACGAGAATGAGAAGTAGCAGCTGGCACGAAGGTTGTAATTATGCTTTTTCTACGTGGTCCGCATGGGCACTAAGCACTAGAGTGGCGAGAAGCGGCGATCGTTTCTTTTCCTTCCTAGCCATGCTTCTGTACATGCACAAAAGTCGGGGGAGGCCATTATCTTCTCCATATAGTTGCAGAGTTCCCGCCAGTTGTCATATGCAAGCTGCTTGTGATAATTTCGAATAATTTTGAACTACTTGCGCAGTCTTATCAGGTCGCACTGTCTTTTGCCAGTTTTTCGGTAATTGCATGTCAGGTCCTCAGCCCTTTTAATTAAAAAAGCAAGGTGACCGTTGAGCGTCGGTGTGTCTTCCAAAGCAGGCAACCTCTGCCTGTGAAATGTTTAGGGCAGACCGGTCTGCCTGAACGAAGGACGTAAAATCAGTAGATATCTCTTACGATTCATTCAGCATTGCACGGAATCTGTTCCAATAAGTAACTTGTAAGTTTTAATTTTGAATTTTTTGTCGTCCTTCGAGCGTAATTGCTATTGATTAATGGCCGCTTCCCCACCGGTTATCGTATATTTTCTAACCCGATGCTACTCGATATATATAGTTGACTTTCGCAGTATTATCTAGACTGGAAACTATCTCTGCAATCGCACGCTGCCATGGGAATTGTGGGTATCCGGAGAATCAGATTGGCAGCATGTGACTTGTGCGAATAGCTATGGATTGGACTTGGGGGCTCTGAAGTGTTTGTTTTAGTTCTGTTTTCGGCAGCTTTTTCATTTTCGTCGTGTTATCTTCTGGCATTCCATGGCTATCACAACGACGTCTAAATACCAACGTGATTAGCACTTAGCGCGTGTGCTAGCGTTAGCGGGGAGTTTCTCAGGATGGGAGTGTGACCACATGGAATACGGGGAGTAGCCACTCAACGTTACTCAACAAACAGCTAGATTGTGTGGGCGAGAGCAACAAGCGAAAAAAGTTCTCCGTCGTAGGCGCTCGTCGCCACCGTTCACTGTATCATCGCTGCCGCCTGCTCATGGACTGCTTCTGGCCGGCAGAAAGCCAGCGAGGGTCCACGTGACCTGTCTATGCGGCTTGCCGCTGTCGCCCACACTATCCGTTCGTTGTACCAGTGGTACCCATTCAGTTACGGTTTTTGCGTCGCTTGTCGTCGTCGCTGCGTGTGGAAACCACTTGATGCATGCAGTGCAGGCGCAAAGAGGCAACATACATGGCTACTCTGCAAGCCAGTATTAATCAATAGCGAAGCTGTTTAGGAAATCGAAGTTTTTCGTGTGTCCGCCGAGCAGTTAATGAAACCAAGAAAATCCTCAGCCCTCCTGTTTCCTGGCCTCACGACGAGCGCTCAGCGTCCCCTGCTTACGCTTATCAAGCCAAGCATACCTACTTAAGGTGACTGTAGAAAAGAAGGACGAAGCGGGCGTGAGAACGCGCCACCATCGTCATCGGTAGTGGTTCGAGGACAGAAAATAAAGAAGCACGGATCGCTCCGTCTAGGGCTCTGGGCCGTGACTCGCGGTAGCTTCCGCGACATCTTTGGTGCCGATCAACCCGGGAAATCGCCCTTCGGAGCATCATCCGCATGGCTTCGTCCATCGACCGCCTTCGGAAGGCTCGTGGCGTCGTCAGGAGCGGGGTCACGCGAGCGCTCAACCAGCTGAATGACCTGCTGCAGCAGCCGTCTCCCGACTCGGCAACCCTGAGCTCCCACGTCGAGTACATCGTACAGCGAGAGCCTGACCTCACCGCTCTCAACGAGAAAAGCGCCGATGCCACGGATGACGACGGGCTGGAGCAGGAGCTCGAAGGAGCGGCAGAGTATACCCACAAGATATCCTACGCCGTATCTCAAGCACGCTTCCTCCTACGAAACGCCCAGCAAGCGCCCAGTGCGACCGATTCCAGCGCCAGCGGAGGGACAGCCGCTCCAGTTACTGCTCCCACGGGTGCGTCAGGCGGGCACACGCATGCTTCACGTCATCGGACGGTTATGCTTCCCAAGCTCCAGATCCCAGCGTTTTCGGGAAATCTGCACGACTGGCAAGCGTTTTGGGATCATTTTAATGTGACGATCCACGAAAATGTCGAGCTGCCGAAGATTGAGAAGTTCAAGTACTTATTGACATACTTGATCGGCGACGCCAAACGAGCCATTGAGGGAATCCGGCTTGCTGACGCGAACTACGACCTCGCGGTGAAGACCTTAGTTCAGCGGTTCGGCCGACGAGACTTGCTCATCAACGAGCACATTGAACAACTCATGGCAACGAAGCCGATCAGAAGCTCAATGGACATCGAGAGGCTCCGCGAAATGTACGACAAGGTGCAATTCCGTGTCAGCGCCCTCGAAGCCTTGGGAGTTCCGCGAGAGCAGTACGCCGCAATCCTGAACCGTGTGCTCCTCCGATGCCTGCCGGATGACCTGACTTCTATGTACCGGCAGAGGGTTAAGGAGACGGACAAGGGGCTAACGGACGAATCCGCGACGCGGCAACAAGGAGCTGGCCAGGTGAAAGAGCTAATGGAATTCCTAAGAATTCAAATCGAAATTCGCGAGGAAGGAAGACAAGGACAGCCTCCCTCCAACACAGGTCGTCGGTCCGTCCAAAACGCCGACTTGATCTCTCCAGCGCAACCGGAGGCACCCGTCCCCTCAGCGTCAGCCTTGGCCGCGAAGTCTGAGTCCGTAATAATACCAGCGTGTCCCTTGTGTGACAGCCATGGTCACAAGGTGGCGGACTGCCTAGTTGACATGTCGGCGAACGAGAAGAGGACGCGATTGCGCAACGCTCACTGCTGTTTTCTGTGCGGCCGACGCAACCACGTGGCGCGTCAGTGCAGAGCTTCCCGCAACCTGACCTGCAGCAGTTGCAATCGGCGCCACCTAACCGTCCTGTGTGACTTGTTCAATCCGACTGGCAGCAGCACGCCCAGATCAACACACCAGGTACAAGCTACAGAAAGCGCACCTGCCGTCATGACGGCTTCGAGCGGACACTCCGGGGCAACGTCCGTGTTGCTCCAGACGGCCCGAGCCTTGGCAGAGGGTGTACGGCGACGCCTTCTTGTTCGAGTGCTGTTAGACACTGGCAGCCAACGCACCTTCATTCGCCAGGATGCGGCTAGGGCCCTGAAATGCACGGTTCTCGGCACGGAAGACCTATCCTTAGTAACGTTCGGTACTGCAAAGTCACCCAAGGTTCTACGGTGCCGGCGAGTACAGGTGACGCTACGCGCACAAGCTCGGGGAAGGCCGGTCGTGTTGGAAGCTTTAGAGGTTCCGAAGATCTGCTCCCTTACGAGCCCGGAACTCGACACCGCGACCGTAAAAACCCTTATAGAAAAGCGGTACGACATAGCCGACGCCTTCCATCCGAGCACATGGAAGGCAAATGAAATCAGCGTACTGGTTGGTTCCGACGCCTACTGGAAGGTGGCCACGGGCAGGGTGGACAGAATCAACGGAGACCTCACAGCGGTAGAAACAGTTCTAGGCTGGACCGTTCAAGGAAGGCTCGCCTCTCCCGCATGCCCTTTTACCAGTGCCATGTTCCTGTCGTGCACCTCACCCGGACATTTGGACTTTGACGGGTCTGCCATGTGGCGGCTGGATGCCATTGGCATTGATAACCCGACTCACGAAAAGTCGCTGCAGGATAGCTCGATGGAAACATTCGAGCGAAACATCACCCGTATCGAAGGCCGGTACCAAGTACCCCTCATGATCCAGGCTCCTGGTTTACCTCCTGGCAGCGACAATCGTCGGCTCGCGGAGCACCGTCTGCGAACGCAACTGAACCGATTCCGGGAACAACCTGAGTTGCTCGAGCAGTATGACAGGGCAATTCGAGCATATTTTGACGAAAACCACGCGGAACAAGTTGCGGAACAGCAGCGTCCAGGCGATAACTTGTATTACATGCCCCACCATGCCGTCATCCGAAAGGACGCAGTGACAACAAAACTCCGAGTAGTGTTCGACGCTTCTTCGCATACAGCCGGCCAGCCATGCCTAAACGACGTCATTTGCAAGGGCATGAAGCTTGGGGTCGAAGTCGTTCAGCTGCTCATGACTTTTCGTTGTCACCCTGTTGTCATTGTCGCAGACATAAAAAAGGCGTACCTGCAGTTGCTGATTCGACCCGAAGATCGCGACGCGTTGAGATTCCTCTGGGTGGAATGACTGCCTACGCGAGATAATCCGGCGTCCCCCATTGTAACCTGGAGGATGACCCGTGTACCGTTTGGCGCGTCATCCAGCCCATTCCTTCTGGCTGCCACGATTCGCCACCATCTCCAGGCCTGTCGGGAGCAGTACCCGGAAACAGTAGCGCTGCTGGAAGGGGCATTCTACGTGGATGACCTCATAATTGGTGTACCTAGCGTCGAAAAGGCAATTCAAGTGTACGAGGAAGCTCGCAAAATATTCTCCGAGGCCGGAATGGAGATACGAAAATGGGCATCAAACTCAGAGGAGCTCGGACATCAGTTTGTGCGGGACAACGTCGAAATCGAAAATGAAGCGGGAAACGCAATCAGGATGAAGGTGCTGGGAGTCCCATGGGAGCGTGCTGGAGACTGCATTTACCTGTCGACGAAAGACGCATCAGAATTTGCGGCAGCCAATCCGTCAACCAAGCGCACCGTGCTGCAGACGTTTGCGAGGATGTATGATCCCTTGGGATACTTTGCACCATTCACCGTAACGGCCAAGCTTGTGTTCCAGGACCTCTGGAAAAAGAGCCGCTCATGGGATGAACGCCTTCCAGATGACGAACAAGCGCGATGGAACAGCTGGTGCGCCCAATTAACAGAGTTGAATGAGGTCCAGGTTCCACGGTTCATGTTCTCGCACTCGTTCGATGTGGAGGGTTCAATCGAGATCCACGCTTTTTGCGATGCAAGCCCGCGAGCTTACGGCGTTTCTCTATACGTCCGAAAGCTGGGTGACAATGGCCTATATGACACCAGATTGTTAATTAGCAAGAGCCGAGTCGCCCCTATCAAGCCCATCTCCCTGCCTCGGCTAGAGCTTCTTGCCTGCGTTATTGGAGCACGACTCGTACGTTATGCCAAAACAACTGCAATTCTGGAAGACTCCCCCGTCAGTTTGTGGACGGACTCTCTTGTCGCGCTGCACTGGATTACTAGCGCCGCCACAAGGCGTGACCAGTTCGTAGAACACCGCGTGGCCGAAATACGACGACTAACTGCTCCTACAGACTGGAACCATTGCAGCGGGAAAGACAACCCGGCAGATTTAGTCACACGAGGTATATCGGCGGCGGCTCTTCTGCACTCAATCCAATGGTGGCACGGACCTTCGTGGCTCCTAGGTCCAAAACAGGAGTTCCCTAAAACGCAGATTGGTCATGTTGACCCGAAGGAGCTCGCAGTGTCACAGGAAACTTTGGTTTGCCCTTGCGATGTCACAAAGCACGAACAGCTAGTGACCGTAGAGAATTACAGCACCCTCAGGCGCCTTTTGCGGGTCACGGCCTGGATTCTACGTTTTCTGCAAAATGCCCAGCGGCGAGGGCCATCAGTAAGCGGTCCCCTCACAGCAACTGAGATAATGAAGGCCGAACGCTACTGGATGCGGCACGTACAGCTGGAGTTATTCAGCACTGAAGTACGCGCACTGTCAGTCGGTCAGACCGTTCCTTCTACATCAGCGGTGCTTCGACTTTCACCCTTCATGGATGACGAAGGTCTGCTCCGCGTAGGAGGCCGATTACACCAATTGAATTGCAGCATCGACGTCAAGCACCCGATTCTGCTACCTGCGCGGCACAAGTTTACGTACCTCGTTGTTTTGGCGGCCCATCACCACACTCTTCACGGTGGAGTCGAAGCTCCGCGTAGGAGGCCGATTACACCAATTGAATTGCAGCATCGACGTCAAGCACCCGATTCTGCTACCTGCGCGGCACAAGTTTACGTACCTCGTTGTTTTGGCGGCCCATCACCACACTCTTCACGGTGGAGTCGAAGCCCCGCTCACGGAGACACAAGAACGGTTCTGGATTTTGAAGGGACGCCAAACCGTCAAAAGGGTGCTGGCCCAATGTCTGCAGACGCCGGAGGCTGACTGCCCAAACTGCACCGTTTGCTCCATTGCCAAGCGACAGAATCACGGCAGCACACCCGTTCTCTGTGGTAGGCCTGGATTTCTGTGGACCACTCTACGTGCGTGAAAAAGCTCCTCCGGCAAAAGCCTACATTTTATTATTTTCATGTGCTGTCACTCATGCCATACATTTGGAGCTGACGTCGGATATGACAGCGGCTACCACGCTACTGGCCTTCCGTCGGTTCGTGTCAAGACGCGGCATACCGAACACTGTTTACTCTGACAATGCTCAGTCGTTTCATAGTTGCGCTCGAGCATTTAAGGCCGCTGCGTCAGCCCTTCAAGAATATGCGACTGGGCTCAACGTGCACTGGAAATTCATCGTTGAGCGAGCCCCTTGGTGGGGTGGTTGGTGGGAGCGTCTCATTCGCTCCACCAAGGACGTTCTCAAGCGTTACCTTGGGCGCAGTAGCCTTACTGCCGAAGCTCTGTCCACCACCCTTTGCGAAGTGGAAGCTGTTATTAATAGCCGACCTCTAACCTACGTCGAAGACCACCCCGATGAAGGAGTGCCACTTACGCCTTCCCACTTCCTGACAGGTAGGCGTGCGCTCTGCATGCCCCAAGAGTTAGCGGTGACCGAGGCGTCGTCAACCCCAGCTGACCTACGGCGACGAGCACGCTACCATCAAAGGCTGACGGCTGAGTTGTGGCGCAGATGGAGGAACGCATACTTGCTGTTACTGCGTTCGGCTCACAGCTGTCCCCAGGCTACTTCACCGCAGCTGAAGGTGGGCGACGTCGTAATAGTGCATGACGACAACGCTCCGCCAATGCAGTGGAAGCTGGGACGAGTGACAATGCTGCACCACGGCGTCGACGGCGTCGCTAGAGCGTGCTCGGTGCGGACAGCAACGGGTCACGTGATAAACCGTCCAGTGCAAAAACTATACCTGTTAGAATCAGCCGCCTAATCATCTTGGGCCCGCGGGAGGATGTAGAAAAGCAGGACGAAGCGGGCGTGAGCACGCGCCACGATCGTCATCGGTAGTGGTTCGAGGACAGCGAATAAAGAAGCACGGATCGCTCCGTCTAGGGCTCTGGGCCGTGACTCGTGGTAGCTTCCGCGACAGTGACTGGCCAAGATTGTGGCTACCGGCTACCCCCCCGGCAAGTAAAAGACCAAGAAAATCTCGAGTTCTCATGTGTGCGTGCCTCGCGGCCGCCACTCCGAGTACCCCGCGCTAGTTTGTGAAGCAAAGTATACCCACTTAGGAAGATTGGCCAAAAAACTCCAGCGCTCGCTGTAATTGTGGCAGCACTTGGTCGGAAGAAAAAAGACTCCAGCGTTCGCCATAATCGTAAAAGCACTTGCTTGGAACGGAAAAAGACACGTCATAGCGTGCGCCCCTCTAAGGTTATGAAGAACAATTATCACACCCAAAAAAATGAAAGAAGCTCACACTTACAGCACCAATGACGGAGTAATGGTCGCTGCAGCAGCGAAGAAGGAGCACACCGGCGGCAATCGCACACTTAAACCTTTGTGATGGTCGTGAAGGTTGCCTACAGATTCGCTATCTCTAAGTCTTAAGGGCTAGTGTCAAATTCATGGATTTTTTGTTGGTTCACTACTTAAAAAACTGCTATTTTAATACCGTCGGTCGCACGAGGCCATAAGACATCAAGGAGGACGATCAGCCGCTTCGCTTTTGAGTATGTGGTAGTGGTGGTAACCGCAAGAAATGTTATCGTCTTCTGATGCGTAGGTCGTTGCGAATCATTGATTCAATTCGCCTGTACAGCCAGTGGTGTTTCCATTATCAAGCAATTCCGAGCCAGAACTGTGAAATTACATTCACATTGTATTCCTCGCTGTACGACTGGTATTCGATTGCGGAGTTCTACTAGGGCGGTGTGATTTAGGAGTCATCCCAACTGTGAAGTTGTAACTCCGCAACACAGCGCCTCATTCACTTCTGGAAGCTATTCCGATACACTGGCAAACCAGCACTGAGATGAGGTTATGAGAAATGGCGAACTTGTTTAACCTGCGTAATTTAGGAGCGATAGAAAAACCATTTACAGCCCTTACACCCTCCGGAGGTGATCGAGGGTTTGACGGAAGCCCGTTTTGTCGGCAAACATGCCAAACTTAACGTGAACTTTTAACTTTAAAAGAAAGAAACAAGATGTTTGGGTTTCGCTAGGGAAGCATTTTTCACAAGCGGATTGTGAACAAGGCTTTTAACTCTTTTGGTCGGTGTTTCCGTTTTTACTTCACCCCATGCTGACACTTGCGCAGAGCGCAGCGGTACCGATCTTAAGAAGTGTTGGCGGTACAGGGGAGATATTCGGAGTCCCTTCTCGGTTCTTTCCGTTGTTATTTATATGCAATGCTAGCTCTGCCTTTGCTCATTCACACTTGGGACATGCACACACGCCCAGTCTGCGCTACATAAACTCATGCTGCGAAAGACTCAGAACTTCCCTTCCGGTGGGCTTCCTCAAACTTCGCGCGTAGGCTCCCTCTGCCGGCGCTGCTGCCATAGTGTGTCTATCTCACGAACATGTGTACCACCCAGATGAAAGACATAGACATTCTCCGTGCGTTTGCTCCCAACCTTCCTCCACCTAGGCTTCTTTTTTTCTCGTGCGTGGTGGTGGTGGTACATTTATTCAAGTGAAAGAGGTTCAGGCTTTAAATCCGGAGAAGCTCTCAGTCCAGGGCCTCTGCGGCGGCGGCGGTCCTGCGTTCCCCGTCCACCAACTGTCGCTGGTCCTCAGGGTCAGAACTGCACAGCGCGGCCTCCCATTGTTCGAGGGTGGTGGTGCGAATAATGGGGGCGGCGGGTGTGTTTTGGCAAGCCCACGTGGTGTGGTACAGTGTTGAGGTTCGCTGCAGTGTGGGCATGTTGGTGGATACATCGTAAGGTGTATGATGTGCAGGAAGCTAAGGTGGGGATATGTGTCTGTCTGTAGTTGTCCCCAGGCTACAGCCTCCTCACTGGTGAGCTTCTTGTGCGGTGGTGGGTAGGCACATCTGGCAAGGCGGTGATGTTGCAGAAGTGCATGGTACTGCTGCTGAATAGGCTCCGGGTCACGGAACGACTGCTGCGGTGCCCAGAGGGTGCACGCTCAAACTGTAGTGTGTGGTCGCTCATTTCCGTCGAGCCCTGCGTGACCACTGGGGGCTGTAGCGGGCCTTTCTGGGCACGAGAGGACGTTTCGCTTAAGCACATATAGCTCCGCAATAGAACAGGTTTATCTTTAAACAGATTTAAACGACAATATTATACACTGTCAGCCTGAGAAGCGTTTCTAACCGTTGTGGTATCACTGAAATAGTTCCAAAGGGAGGAACGATGTTTTTCTGTATTCTTCTGCGCGCTACAGACAACGCAAAGATGTAGACTTTTGTTATTATGCCCTTATACAGTTTCAGGGGCAGCGAGAAAGAAGGGTTCAGCAAAAGAAGCTCCAGTGGCCTTTGAAACCTAACCTAACATTCAAGGTGTAAGAGCATCAAACTCCCTTGATATATATGCAATATACGCTTTCTTGAAATGTACCGGGGCCCAGACGAATAGATTAAATGCTGAAAGTGAGGGTTTTCGGTCGTTGATACAAAAGTTTGAAAACAATTATTTTTAAAAGCACTTCATGCGCAGTTAAGGTCGTTCGAGGGAACGTCCCCTGTAGTGTCCAGGCTCCAGATCTAAAGAACGACGACTATGTGGAGTCACAGGAAGATGGGGTTGCTTTTTACCAGTGAAACGACAGTTCTAGCAGAAAGAACCACAGCATCTCACGTGCGTCAGCTCACCCAACAGAAACGGCTCGTGGGTACCCTACAAAAAAAACCCGAGAACAGTACCTGGATAGGCCAGATTGCCTCCGCCAGTACACCGGACTGCAAGTCAATCACCTGTATTCAATTTCACTGTCGATTTTGGCCAGATATAAGCGAACAAAGGCAATGCGAAGGTTTGTTCGATTTTACCCCACATGTCTTATACTTTTAGGAATCGTAAACGTTTGTCAAGCCAAGCATACCCGGAGGTAAATTCAAAGATGTGACCCTCTGAATGGATGGCGATGCGCACGGACGCTGTTCTCACGGACGTGGACGGACATTGTGATGTCCTAAGTTGCTCCGCACCTAAAAAAACAGCAGGTACGAGAGCTCTAGGCGACACAGGAAAAACCAGGAGGAGCATACGTCTTAACCTTAGGCGTGTCTATGTGTAACCGCGAGCAGAAAGTCACGGCGGACGGAAATGACGGAAAGTCACGGCGAAGTCGTGTCGGCTTCGCCAGGCAGCCGCTTACGTCTTTCGGGGATTCTGGGTGCGGCGTCTGGCCGGCCTTGAGACCCGCGATGACGAGGCGAACTCGCTCCCAAGATGAGGCGCTGGTCGTTCCGTCGCGGGCCTACCGACGGACATCCTCTAAGGCCACGTCACCCCCGGACCCTTCCCAGCATATTGCACGTTCAAAAATCTCCAGTAGACATTTCCAAGCTTCCGCTCGAACCCCCTTAAATAAACTTCGCCCGATCGCTCGAGTGTCTCGCATGATTGTCCCCCGGATCCGCACCTTTGTTTCCCTGGGCCCCCGCCACCACGCCGCATGCTGGGCTGCTCGCGTGATTGTGACGTCGTCTTCCCGGAATCGGAGACGCGGCAAGCGAGCCGAACTGCCGCGACCCCATTCTTGCCCTCTTCGGAGCAGCGACAACGAAAGGCAGGAGAAAGAAAAAAAAGCAGACACGGGAAAAGTGGATGGGGTGACTCAGGTACCGAAGCGCGACCAAAAATTCCGGTCCCCTCCCGGGGAGACCGCCATGTCGGCTACCGGAAGGAAAAAAATTGAGGGCCTGGCCAGCCGTTTGGGACACCGATATAGCCGTCGTTTAAATGTCAACGTCACACTCTACTTGTTTCCCAAAAGAACGCAAGAAAATCCTCCTTCGTAAGCTGACATCGCTTTCAACAATTATATAGTGACCGACGAATTTTTATGCGTCGTCTCCTGGGCAGATCGCCGGGTGAACGGAACAGCGCAGTGAACCAAAATCTCCAACCCACCTCCCCTAAGGGGATCATGCGGAAATGCGAATGCATTGGGTGCACCGATGAGTGCGCTGCGGCAAGTAGTAACGGAGAGAGGCGTGCGCTCCACTGCATTTATATACATTTTCCGAGCGCAGCGAGCGGAGAGAGGGTACGCGGAGAGCAGAGAGAGGACGCGCGCAACACGCCCGCCCAGCGCGCGAGCTCTCTCTCCCGCCGAGCTCCGCGATGCAAGCGCCCTCACACGCCCGAGCGCGCTCCTCCTCTCCACTCACTCTCCGCTACTCTGCCCGAGCTCCGCGATGCGAGCGCCCTCACACGCCCGAGCGCGCTCCTCCTCTCCCCTTGCCCTCCGCTACTCCCGCCCGAGCTACCACCTGCTCCGGTTGCTAGGCGCGCCACAGCTGTTGCTAGGGGCGAGGAGGAGCGCGGAGAGATAACACCTGCGGGCGCACGCCGACGGAGAACGACAACCCCCGACTAAGAAGTGCATTCGCATTTACGACGACGACGACGCCGAAGGCAGAACTACGAGGCGCGCGCTCACGTGCGCTCGCGCTGGAGTAATGCAGGCGCACGCCGGCCAACGGAGCAAGACAAACCCCCGCTAATAAATGCATTCGCATTTAAAAGAAGCGTCCGTGGATTCTCCTCCCGCCCCTCGCGCCCAAGTCTGCTCGGCCGGTGTTAAAACAAACACCATACAGGTAAACAAGCTAACCACCGCGAAAAATATCTAGGTTGCGGGCAGTTTTAATTCATAAGTGAGGGGCCTGAACTTAACACCCGGTTTGGGAAATGGGCCAACATTGGCCAAAGAAAACTGCAGCGTTCGCAGTAATCGTGGCAACAGTTGCTCGGAACCAGAGAAACACGTTATAGGTGACGGCATAACTGAGAAAGACACGTCATAGGTGATGAAGGTGATGTGCAATGATAACCACGTCCAAAAAATGAAAGAAGCTCACACTTATCGCAACAATGAGGCACTACAAATTGTTTCTGCAGCAAATAGTAAGCAAGTCGGTTACAATCTGGGACCTAGCCGTTCGTGGTGGTCGTGAGGGTTGCGGACAGCTGAGCTATCTTCAAGTCTTACACGTTAGTGCCAGCTTCCTTAATTTTTGTTGAGCTTTTGAACAAGACGTAAGGAGCATCGGCACATTCTTACTATCAGAACCCCATGCATAAAAATTTGTAGAGCTGCTTTAGACTCTGTTGTAACGACCGCACGTGGTATTCCAGATGAATTTATCTTATTTTTGGCTGCCTCGATCGAAACACGCTCCGCCGGTATATACTCGCACAGAGGGATTAACATACAGAGGACGTGCTTACATTGTTCAACAATGGAAACGTGTAGTGTACAATGTGTGTACGGTCGAATGGAAACCTTGTGTCGTCATGCAACAAATGGACCTTGTTCTCAATTAGAACTTTGCGCTGTCGAGTGCAAACAAATACGCATAAATAGCGTAATAATTGCTCCCATGTCCACCAATGCTTGAAGTGAAATGCTCTCAACTGAGACTGACAGTTTCCCTTTTGTTTTCGTGCACGTTTGTTTTGATTTTACCGCTCGTGCTGCAGTATTTCCCTATTTTAAGCAGTGTTATTTAGTGCAATAAAAAGGTGTTTTTGTGTTAATACAACTAATGTAATTTGTTTACTATGCCACAACACTCCTACTAAGGTTTTTCCAAAGGTAACAAGAAAGTCGTGTAAATATACTAAAAACTCAGCATCCAAAGCATAGGAGAAATACGACACGTAATAGAAACCCTTCTACGTCTTTATCAATGGAGTCATTTTCAGTGGTACAACATTTGTTTGGTTCAGTGTTTACGTTACCAGTTTTGTTTTCAAGTTTATTTTTGTCTCAACTTCGCTTCCGAAATTTTCTTGCATATTATTTTCAATGTTGGTGTTTGCCTTCTAACTACTGTGCGAGCACTTCAGTTATCAACGTTTAGTGTAGCCAACCCTGCAGAACGTACGATTGATGTTGACATTTCACAATAAAAGGCCTAAATTTTCTTGTATATTATTTTTAATGTTGTTGTTTGCCTTCTAACTGCTGTCCGAGCAATTCAGTAATTCACATTTAGCGTAGCAAACCCTGCAGAACGTACGATTGATGTTGGCAGTTCACATTAAAAGCTTTCTGTCTTTGTCTTCCTATCTCTCCAAATATAATCCACGATGTCGCCTTGTCATAGATGTAATCAACCAGACATTACAGCCCGGGGTGCGCACTGAATGAAACTTAAGCCGGGAAGCCTTCAATTTGACTTTGCGTTGCTGTCGGGCTAACGTACAAAATGGCCGAAGCGATGTCCACGTCCTGGCACTCCCCATGCGACGGGTGTCACCGCCCCCTGCCAGATAGAGCATGCACCACGTAGAGTGAGGTATGCTTGGAAGTGTCTCTAACACGCTGGCTAGGTGTCGAGAACCGAAGCGCGGGGTCCAGGGCCATCTAATGGTATTGTAAAACCCAGCCGCAGCTCCAGCCACACCACCACATCTGCACCCATAAAAAGCAGAAAGCATCCGCAAGTCAACCTCTTTCAGTTAGCTCAAACAATTATCCCGGTTGTGTCAACTTCAGAAGGAAGACCTCTGCCAAACATTTCCAATCACGTCTTTTGTGAGCTAGCGACACCTGTTCCTTCCCGCTTAATTTCATCAAATCCTACCCCGTATCGAGTCTTTGGTGTCCCAGTATTTGGTTGAAGGCCCATTGGCAGCCACAGCTCCAAACCGAGATAACACCTGTCATTAGTAATACGCACGATCTTACTTATTTTGGTTAATCTCAAGCACATGTCTTCCACACGAATTTGTTTCATAATCGATACCGCTGCTGTTTTCTGATCCCTAGGAGTGACCCCCAACACTCATTTTTCCTTTGCCAGCTGGGCAGATCTAAGTTTCTTTCAAATCACTTAGTGAGATCCCAACTTTCTGCCCCATATATAATTACCCGGATAAGGTACTGGCTGCAGGCCAGATATTTAGTGGAAGAGGAACCCCAGTACTCAGAATAACAGACGTCTTACTGAAGGCATCCCATCTCCCAAATACTGTGCGTTTAGTTTCTTTTTCGTGATTTGGATCAGCCCCTATTACTAGGCCAAGCTCGACGTACTTGTTCAGTTTTTCCAATATTTTCTTTCCTATCTACACAACGGTAATACACACACAAGAAGATTGCACCTTATCGTATACAATCCCCCTGTGGTTTCTTCTCTTAACTCAGAAAAACAAAATTCACAAAGAGTCTCGCTCATGAGTATGAAAACGCGAGTTTTTAGACGTTGCTGGTAATTGTCGTGGAATAGCATGCAGGTTAAGACATACCTTGTGCTTTAGGCACAAGGTATCATCACCTGCTAGCGACCGCTGCATGCTCTCCGGCGGTTGTGAAGTGAATACAGGTGCAAACCATTCAGATGAATTCAACGTGATAGAGAACTCTATGCACACCTCGTAAACAATTCGTGCTGTATTCGCTACGTTGCCTAAGATAATGCAGAAGGGGGTACTTTCTGTGACAGGATCTTTGTTAAGGGTATATATTTTAGTCAGTTTGTATGGAAGATTCGTAGCAACAAGTTTTGATTTTATGCTTTGGACTACATTGTGGCATTCCAGGTCATACTATAATCGCATTCATAGTGCTGGAACCGCGGTTCGAAAATCAAAGAATAAAAGCCGGGAAAAATATGTTGTCTGTTTTTCGCAGCTCTTCGCATCTGCCAGGAGCCGAAGATTGATCGGGGCGGCTACTACGGCAAGTGCTGCGACCCCGAAGATGAGGTGCAATTCTACTGCAACGGCGACGGCTATGCTCTCTTCGGAGTGAAGAACGCCACCTGCCTTCCTGAAGCACTTGGAGCGCACCTATACCCGTTTGCAAAGGTAGGTATACTCAAACATCCCGGCAGCGAACTTTCTACTACGAAATAGCCTGTAGAAGGAACAAATGCCGTATAGCCCCGCGACCATCCTCCTTTTCCTATGTACTGCGAACGCCACTACAGCGAATTCACGTGTTTAACGAAGAAATTATTGCAATCCCAACCGCTGAATTTCTTGGTAAGGAACACGCCTAGCAGCAGACGAGGTTGCGCGCACCAGTGAACCTAAACCGAGCCGCCGTGCTGCTCGGTACACCTCGGCTACTTGGTAGTGACTATAACGTCTCGGTCGACGATTAGGCCCTGGTTCGCTCTCACCAAGAAAGCCGACATCGTTGAGACCATCGTAGAGAAAGGGACGGCACAAATGATCAGGCGATCAGTCATTAATAGCTTGTAGAAAAGTCAAGCGATATAAATACCCCGCGAATTTCTAGCGGTTTTTGCGCTCTTCCCGGCCTCGCGCCGCAGCGCGCCCTGAAGTTCGACCGCGTGAGGTCGGTGTTGATTGTGCATTCCGTACTTCATGATTCTCTGGTGAAGAAAATTTTTGACTTTTTTTGTCTATTGGGGTTTAAAGCTTATGTAAATTAACATTGTTCGTCTCAATATGCCTATATGCTTTTTGGGAGCTAGAGCAGTTAGCAACGAATGTAAAGAAGTGATGTGTTGAACGAACAATAACCGCGGTCCTACACGCCTTGTTATCCAGGCGTTTGACTGTAGAGCTCGTCTGAAGCTTTCAGATATGAAACATTTCTAACTTTTCTTTTAAATTTCTGAGGCGATCGAAATTCAGCCGATCCCGCTTATTAGAGCTCTAGGGCCGACTCCAAGATATAAGCACACATATAAAACTGAGTAGTATACTTCAAGCAATATCCAGTTAGTTCAATGCAAGCGGCAGATATATTATTCTGATCCCGTGCTTGTAAGTTCGTGCCTGTCCTAGCAATTCGAGAACATTTAACATTAACGAACAGCCTTTTAGTTTTCCACAGAATATTCTCATTTGAAACCAAAGTTAGTAATTTTTTGGGAAATACTGTTACTTATAACAATAATTTCAAACTACATAGACTAGCACCTATTGTATAAAATGTCGATAATGTGCTATTTCCAGGCAGAGTGCTGCTTGGCTTTTGCCAGGGTGGTTATTATAGTTTTACCACTGTCACTCAAGTACCATCTGCACCTGTAGCAAACGGGTCTGTAATGTTCACAGCGAAAGGACAATAATGTTCGACTTGTGAGTGTGTTGCATTTATGGAGACTTGTAGAAACGTCTTCACGTAAAGCTGTGGATACATGTAGATGGAAAGGCTCTTCTATATCAACAAGCGGACCTAGTCCTAAAAGTCAGGTAGTCACTTGTTCTTCAGAAAAGTGAGGCCCCTGCATGAAATGTTCCACCAAGGAGTCCCTTCGTTCGGATATTGAATGTCCTTCAAAAATAATGGCTGCGCAGGCTTTTCTTCCAAGCTCTCCTAACAAAACTCCCAAAATTATCGCATGCCGTGGGCTGCCCTTGGTAAAAAATGCTCCAGCACGCGATACATCAGGTGTTTACGCGATGGCAATGGAGAGAGGTTCAGTTGCTGATTTGAAGCCGGCGTTCTTGTCCAATACCTCCGTAAATTGAACAAAAATGAGGATTGAAGTCTTTGCAGTATTTTAGTGACGAAAATCTGTAACGGGAGCGGAACCGGTACCGGTAGCTTTCTTTCATACTTTTTTTATCTTGGAATGCGCAGGTTAACGAATATTGATTTTCCCCACCTTTTTTCTTGTAGAAAAAACCCTTAGCGGAATGCTATTGAGATAAGCATTGGATATGTTTTTTTGATGTCCGAGACACGTACTGCAAGGACTCTAGCCGTAGTTCCAACGGGCGAAGCACGGTGATATTTAACAGGAGGATGTGCACGGACGAGTGCTGCCCGCCAGGCACAGCAGTGAAGCATGTGTGCGACGAAGGATACCAGCTGGTTGCAGAACAGATTCTTCTATGTGGCGTCATTGGAACCTGGAACCACGCCAGGTCAAAGTGCAAGAGTAAGCCGCCATCGGTATATCAGACAAAGAAACTTCGGCTTACCATGATTAGCAAAATGGGGGTTCTAGAAATGGCAGTTACATTACCACAGATGGTAACGGTATTTCTACGTTGTGGGCATACCGTATCCTTAATCCTCGACATTAGCATTAAAGAACAGAATAGAATAATATAATAACGCGGCGTCGTTATTCTCACTGCTCTCGTGCAGCACCGAACTTGCCCTGCCGAGAGACTCTGCCCACAACGGGTTCGAGAGCGAGCCACGACTCTCGCCGCACGTGTACGTTGTCAGTCACTTCACAGGGAAGCGATATCTTTCATAGTACAGGGGTTTATTAGGCGGACAACCACGATACAAACACTACACTGCACTACGCACCCAGCCCCTGGGGCATACACCCGTCAGTGTGTGCTCAGCGTGTAGTCTGGCAGCAGTTAGCGTCCGCCGGCGTTGGCCGGCCGCAACGCTCGCTGACATAAGGGAAGGGGGCTCTCTGTGACCGCTACAAATTTCAAGCGACTGGACTCGACCGGGCGTCATCGGCGCTGGTCCGCTGACCTTAGACGGCGCAAGCCGTCACATTGCGGACGCGGGGGCAACGCACCAATGAGTGGAATATGCCCGCGGAGACTCGCCGGACATCCTAGATAAACGCATTGACGAAAATCAAGGTATGCTCAAATCGACACGCTTGGTGCCGTGACCCACGGAAGTGGGAAACAACGGCCAATTCAAGAAATGGGTAAAAGTGGCTGAAGAGCATTTACGTAGCGTGCGATCGCTGCGCGTCCCAAGGGCGGTCCCTCCGGGGAATCTCCAGTGCGCATCCCACGTCGCCTCGTACGGAGAGGAGGGAGGCGCGCGACGATCGCCCTCGCCCCCACCAAGGAGGAGGACGTCGCTAGCGCCTCCTCGCCCCGATCGGAGTTTGGCCCCCACAACGTGTAGGCAATAAAATTACCAATAGCTCCAATTGTCCTTCTTTCAAAAGCGTGCGAGAATTCGGGAGTGTAAGCTTGAGTCAACATGGAGATACAGATGAATATGAAGGCGTCCTTTAGTGGACCCGGGTAGCTCATCGGCAGCAGGCCGGAACCTAAGCTCTACAGGGATTCCAGACGCTCTATTTTTATTGTTTTATTTGCCCTGTGCACGAAAACGTCGGCGACACGAACAGCGCACTCAGGGAGCCTCATGTTCGCTACGGAGTCGTTGGCCACGGCCGGGAAGTGGCGCAGGTAGCCCAGGCTCAGTTACACAAGAAGTGTAAAAAGTGTTTACTTCATCACATAGTGTGAAATAGGCAAATTCCCAAGGTTAAACAGTTGGTACGGAGGCATTCTATGAAGCGTGGATATCGTCATTACCCTGTCATCGATTTTTGTACCTAATCAACCAGCTATCCGCCAATGAGGAAGAAGTAGGATTCCCCTAATCCGGCTCTCGAGCGGACATTCTCTTTGGATTGAAGTCCGAGATAAAAAAGCAGAGCCGACGTGTACCATTCCGGGGCCTAGACCATACAGCCCTAATGCCAATCGCCCCTAAGGTAGTAGTAGAGGGATAGAGTTGCGAAGAGGACGCCAGAGTAAAAGAGCACTTAAAAATGGCAGCATCTCCACTCCATGGATATTGGCGATGGTGCGGAGTACGGGAACTCAAAATGACATCCAAGTTGCGCCCCGAGTGAAATCCGATTTGCGTCCCGACCGTCATTGTATTTGAGCCGTGAGTTGCACCTTGATTACTCTCTGAATCGCCTGATGGTGGTGGGTGAACGGATGGACGCAGACAGACATTGGGAGGTCCTAATGTACTCCGCACCGTTACAGGAGAGGGAGTAAGCCGTTTGACTCTCGGGGACTAACTCACGGTCGTAGCCCAGTGGGTAAGACGAATGACACTAACTCGGTCTGGTCTACAAGAAACAGGGTCGAATCCTGCCGGTGCCTGTGTAACTTCTGGCGATTGTAAATGCTATGTCTAAGGACGCGAACGGACATTGCGAGGTCCTAAGGTTCTCCGCACCTAAAAAAAGATGTGAATTCTCGGGGCGTGGCATTCAATTCTAACTCAAAGCGAACCACGCTCGGAACCAAACCCAGTATTCATTAGGTCCGATTTATTCTTCCAAAACATAGAGCATAACTGTTTACGAACCGATGTTGTGAGCCTATTTTGATAACAAAGTCGGAGTAAAAAGAAATTGTATGTTTCCCTTTCAAGCAGACGCAAGCCCGCCTTCATCGGCGGCAGCCGAGCTCCGCGCCGAGTGGAGCGGCAGAGCCAACCAGCGCACGGGGCCAACGACGCGGCAGCCGACCACCGGAGGTGCGGGTAAGTGGGATTTCTTGCGCTTCGTTGTGGCGGTGTAGGCTGAGTCTGGGGTTGCATGGTAGTCACGCGGAGCATGCAGACGAACATTGCGGAAGGAGACGGGAATGGTCAGACCGACGAGGCGCCACCTCAAGTAGGCTCGGCAGCAGGAGGATCTCCCCAAGTGGAATCCGAGGCGATAATCCTTAAACAAATGGAGTTGGAGTTTCAAGAACGAGAGAGAAAAGCAGCGCGCGAAGCAAAGGAAAAGTGCGAGAGGCGGCGGAGCGAGAGAGAAGAGAGGCGCGAGAATCGGAAGAACGCATACAAAAACTGAAGCTCGAATCCGATGAGCGGCTTCGGAGGTTGGAGCTGGAGACGAGGGCTGGCACGCAAACTCCTACGGGCGCGGACTCATAAGGGTAGGCGGCCGGGCTTAGACCGGGTAACTTACTGCGCAAAGGTCCTGAATGGGCTTAATCTGTCGTGCGATGCGGACATTCCGTTGTGGTTCAACGAAGTTGAAAGGTTGTTTGTAATGTACGGTGTACCGGCGTCGAGTCGGGTTCATTTAGTTGTACCGGCGTTGTCGGAACGGGTGAGGTACATGTTACGCGGACTCGGGGACAGTGAGTGCAATGACTACGAAGTGGTAAAAAAGGCCGTGCTGCAGGAGCTTAGGCTAAGCCCCGCAGAATACCTCGACCGATTTGCAAAGGCAGCGAAACGTAACGATGAAACCTGGTCGCAATTTGCCTCCCGTGTTGGCACCCAGTTTGACTACTACCTGAATTCGAGGAAGGTCGAAACAAAAAAGGAGGTAGTGGCCCTCATGGTGGCCGATAGAATTAGGAACAGTTTGAGTGCTGAGGGACTGGAGTACGTTCGCCGGCGCGAAGCAGAGACGTGGCTGAAGCCGCCAGAGATAGCTAACGTGCTGCAAACCTTCGAGCAGGCCAAGGGAAGAGGCTCTGCTGTTGGGCGTAGAGATCAAGTACCTCCGTGCAATACCAACAGTGGCAAGCGAATGTGGATGTGTAGCGTCTGTAAGGGAGAGGGTCAACATTTCCGCCTGTGCCCGAAAATTGCTGAGAAGTCAGGAAACCCAGGGCGCAGCGCGCACGTGCAGAGAGTGATAGTAAAGGATGCAAGTGCAGTGCATGCTCAGGATGCCGGCCGGACAAGCGGGGGGCAGCGAATTCTCGTGGCCGAGGCAAATACGCTCGGAAGCATTGATGAGCTGAGAAAGTCTAGACTACAGCACGTGGAACTCGACTGTGCAGGCAAGACAGTTACCGCGACGGTCGATACGGGAAGCGAAGTTACGGTGGTACGAGAAAGTCTAGTCGCACAGGACGCTATGCAGCCATCGGGCACCATCAGGCTAGTTCCAGCATTTGGTGAGTCGGTTAACGCGAGAGTGGTTAGCCTGCCTGTGAGTTTGAAGCAGGCCGTTTCGGTGGTCGGGAGCCCCAAAGTGGAGCTAATCTGTGCTGCCACCAACAATCTCGCCGAGGGACTAGACTGTTTGCTTTTGAGAGAGGATTGGGAGCTGCTGACGAAATGTCACCCCAACCGGGAGGCGAACAGCACGGCTGAAACTTCTGCCTCCTCAAGTGGGGACTGCGTTGTCCGCACCGGGGCGATCCCGGAACCAGTGGCTACCGTGTGTGAGATTACGGGAGAGACGGTACCCGAAGCTCCGGCCGAGGAGACTGATGAGGCAGTCGAGGTTGAGGGCCCACGGGAAAGGCTGCTGGCGTCTCAGCTGGCTGATGACAGCCTAAAGAAAGCTTGAGCCGACGCCAAAAGAGGGAAAGCCGGCATGTTTGTCTCTGACGGGTTGCTGTTTCATAGGGACACTATAGCCGGCGCGAAAGTAACGGAACTTGTGCTGCCCTCAGAGAGACGTGAGGAGGTACTCTTGCTGGCCCATGAGTCACTATGGGGAGGCCTTTTAGGCCCCAAAAAGACGAAGGCTAGGATAAAATATAGCTTTTCTGGCCCGGCTTAGAGGCAGACGTATCCCATCACTGCCAGACATGTCATGGCTGCCAAATCTGGGCAGATGGACGGCTCATCGACCGGTCCCTATTGTTCCCCTAACAAGGCCCGACCACCCATTCCAGGTAGTAAACGTGGACATCATCGGTTCGCCTCAAGTTCGGGGCCACAAGTATGCGCTTTGTCTGGTGGACCTCTCCACACGCTGGCCCGAAGTCGTGTGCTTGCGGTCACTTACGGCGAAAGCAACTTGCGAGGCTCTCCTGATGATATTTAGCAGGACTGGCATCCCTGAGTTAATATGCTCTGACCAGGGTACTAACTTCACGTCCCAACTGACACAAAGCTTTTTGGAAAGGTTGGGCTGCGCGCCACGCTTCTCGACACCGGAACACCCGGAGAGCAATGGCACGGTGGAGCGTTGGAATAGGGTACTTAAGAACTTGCTGTTTCCCGTCATCGACAAGGATCCAAGGAACTGGGATAGACTAGTGCCGTTCATGTTGTGGGCCTACCGAGAGGTTCCGCACGACACAACCGGAGTCGCCCCGTTTCGCATGCTTTATGGCAGGAACCCCACAAGACCGCTGGCTATCCTCCAGCACAGTTGGACAGGGGAACTGCCCGTACCGGGCACGTTAAAAGAGGAGCCAGCGAAATACCTAAGGCAGCTGCGCGAGCAGCTAGAGGTAGCGGCGGAAGTGGCGGGGCTCACGGCGAGTGCGCGCCAGGGCAGCTACGCGCAGGCGTAGAATAATACCGCGCGTAACAAAACGTTCAGTGTCGGCGAACAGGTCCTTTTGTTCGACACGGAGGGTATACGTAAGACAGCCCCGAGATGGTTGGGCCCATTCACGGTTGTTGCACGGAGAGGCAGCATTCATACCGTCTCGACATGGGGGAAAAGAGAACTTCCGTGGTGCATGTGAACCGCCTGCGTCCTTAATACTGTCGCGTCAGTCACGTGGGGGTAGTGTTCGATGAAGATAGCGAATTTGGACCCGTAGAGTGCACCCCGCGCTTTATGCCGCCGTGTCGAAGTACCCTCCTCTTACCGATAGAGAAGTTGTCACACTTAAGTGAGCGAGAGGGCTCTGAGATTGCAAGCGTATTTGCAAAACACGCCGACCTGTTCGATGGAACGCCTGGACTTGCCGCGGTGGGGCAACACCGAATCGAGCTCCAGGGAAGTTATGAGCCAAAGAGGGCTTTTCCTTACCGCGTTCCGGAGCTTCTCAGAAAAGAAGTCACCCACCAGGTAGACGAACTGTTAGAATTGGGCCTCATTTACCCAGTGGAAAGGGAGCATGCTCACCCGGTCGTTTGCGTCGGAAAAAAAGATGGGTCGTGGAGAATGTGTATTGACTACCCCAGACTAAATGCCGTGACTCGCGTTGATGCATTTCCTATGACGCCACCGCAGGAGTTGATCTTGAAAGTAGGAAATACGAGTTTCATCACAGTTATAGACTTGCGGAGGGGCTACTGGCAGATACCCGTAGCCCCTGAGAGCTAGCCCTAACCGCCTTCGTCACCCACGACGGGCAGTACGCGTGGCGCGTCATGCCTTTTGGTTTGAAAAATGCGGCGGCGACATTTCAGAGGATGATGAATACGCTGCTCGCCAAAGACCGGGCTTACGCCATGGCCTATCTGGACGACATCGCCATCTTTTCCTCTTCATGGGAAGAGCACCTTGGGCACGTGGACCACATCTTCGGCCTGTTACGCGGCGCGAAGCTGAAGGCGAGCGTAGAGAAGTGCCAGGTGGCACAAGGCCACATTAAGTACCTAGGCCACATAGTGGGTAGCGGAACGCACGGGCCTGACCCAGAGAAGCTGGCCGCGATCAGAGGCTTAGCACAACACACGACTAAAAAGCAGCTTCGAAGTCTCCTCGGCCTTTGCGGTTATTACCGAGAATACGTCACGCAGTACGCCGAAATAGCCGAACCCCTAATGGCCCTGACGAAGCGAAGTGTAACGAACCCGATCCCTTGGGGCAGCGATGCCGAGTGAGCATTCCAGCCGCTAAAGGAGTCACTTTGTTCAGCCACGGCGCTGCATACCCCTGACCCGCAGCAACCCTATTAACTGTTTACCGACGCGTCTGAGATCGGAGCCGGAGCGCGTCTGGCGCAAATGGAGAAACAGAGCCGCGAAAAGCCCATTGCGTTTGCCAGCCATCGTTTCACTCCAACCCAAACCCGCTGGTCAACCATCGAGCGCGAGGCGTTTGCCATCATTTAGGCGTTGAAAAAGTTTGATTATTGGGTTTTGGGGGCAGAAGTCAATGTCGTGTCTGACCATAACCCTCTGTCTTACCTGACGATTTGTACGCCTCATGGGGCTAAACTGTCAAGGTGGTCATAAGCCTTGCAACGGTACAACGTTGTGGTTTCTCACAGGAAGGGATCAAACAACGCAAACGCGGACGCACTGTCGCGCCTTCACAATGTTGCTTGGGGGGGGGGGGCACCATTGAATCGCCTCCCAGCCTTAACACCGCCAGGACGGACGTGAACGTTCCCGTTCACCCGCCCTTTTTCGTCGGTGGTGTGTGCGTGTGTGTGTGCCGTGGTTGTGCGTGATGAGAGGCCTTGGGTGCTCGATCCGTGCACCGAATGGATCGAGCGGCGCACCGAACCGAACTTTCTGTGCACCGCAAGTGAGCGAAAGCACAGCCGAACATTCTCGAAGGAACGTTATGATGCTACGCCGTCACGGATAACATTTGCGTGCGTGCGCATAGTAACAATGCAAACTTTCTTAACGTTTTATTTTGTTGACTGCAAAATTGCCTGTGTTCTTTGCCACAGAAGGTCAGAAGGTCGGTCAGTCCTTATTCCTTTTGTTCTTGTTGTCGAGTGCCGGAATGTGTGTGCGTGTTTGCAGTGATAGCGCGCATCAGTGTTATAGGTTGAGTTGTCTCGTTGTTCGTAGCGTTTACGCGCCCCGGAGACACGACCCAGTTTCTTTTTACTTGCACTTAGTGTTTTCAGCATTTATTTTGTGTGTTCCCGGTTTGCCAGAGTATTCCGGCCCTGTTGACGGCTAGCGAATAGGTTGTGTTTGTAGCTTAGGTGAGAGAGAGTTAGGATCAGCTGAACTGCAGAAATAGAAGGGGGCTCATTTGTGGTTATACCTAGCTCCTTCCACGTGTTTGTTTGTTTGTTTGTTGGTTTGTTCCGCTGTTATTGCTGAAGGAGAGATGAAACGAGTGGCCCTTTTAAATTCTTTTCGGCTTGACTGAACCAAGAGGTCCAGTAACCCTCTTAAAGGGGGCAGTTGTAAGGTCCACTTATGAGATTAGCGGCCAGGCGCCCGGACTGCGCGTGAGAACCCGCCGTTCTGTCTAGCGACGTGGCACTGCCAACACTGCGCTGCAGTCGTCGGCAATTCGTCACGGCGTGCACGGGAGACGGATTGTCTGGCCCACCGCACACCACAAGGATAATCCCCCATTGAGAAAGCAGACAGCGCCGCCGGATTCCAGGAACATCTGCTCGACGCGCGGAGGTGGTGGGATTACCGTCGTAGGGACGAGCGCCGCACGAGTCTCTATTGTTAACACGCCCGGTCAGCATGACGCACAGTCGCGTCTTTCGCTCTCACCCCTCGGGGTCGTACGCGCCTGCTGGCCCGTGGGCGGTCCGTTGACCCAGAGATGGCGGCGACTCATTAATTATTCCGTGGCGTGCTGAGTGACAGCTGTCTACGTGATTTTGGGCACTCCCATACGCGTGTACGAACGCTACAGGGGCGTTCCCGAGAGAGCGTGATCTCGAGGTTTTATAAGGCCGAACTTGGCCGTTGGAAACGGTTCTCGTCTGAGCGCCGAGCTGGGCAGTTCCCGGCGGGACAAGGAGTCTCGACCGTTAAAGCTAGGTTGGGATTTGTGAGCCCCCTAGGCAAGAGGTTAAGATCGCGCGGAGGTTAAGGGTACAGCGCCGTACCGGGAAACTAGACGGATCTTGCGGCGAGACAGGGTCTCGGTCGTTGTTTCTCGAGTGGTTTGTGTGCGCTCCGAGAATAGGAAGGGTTAGACGGAGTTGAGGAGCTCCAGTGATTTGTGCGCACTCGGAGCTCGCGTCTAGCGCAAGTTTGCAGTTTTTCCTTTATTATTCATGTACCCAGTTTTCCCACAGTAAATAGCTGCATATAAACCCTTCGTTTCATTTAATCAACCCCAACGCCTTGATTTCGTCCATTCGACCGCCGCCTCCAAGAACTTCAACACCATCGCCCTGCCAGCCTCCTGCCAAATCAACCGGAGCCCGGGCAATTGGGTTCCTGATCGACACCGGACTTCCGGGAAACGATCTTTACTACGCCATTTCATACCGGCCATATTTCTGGTCGGAAAAGATCGGTCGAATATATGCTTACTTCGCTTATATGTCCCCAAGACACAATAGTCTTCAGCCGTCTCTGCCACCTAAATGCCTCAATTCTCTCCCTCCTCCATCATCTCAATTCCCTCCTCTTTATCATTTCACGATAAGTACCGAGGCGGTTTGCTAAACCTAATTAGGTTAACTACGTTACACTGCTCATAGCATCTACGTTACACTGCTCATACCTTTTGTTACCGTTTGACCCTTAATGGAGTACTCACAAAAAAGTTTGCAGGCGAGATAACATGGGAGATAGATTTTTGTGAACGCACACACATCATCTGCAAAATATCTAAGGCAAATACTGCGGAGAAGTTATTTAAAATAAAAGTGTGCCACACCCAACCGAGCAGCCAGTTGAGGGCCTAACGCAATCGGTATGCCGTGGATGTAAAGTAAATAAACACCATCCAAAGACGTCACGAGTTATTTTAGCTCCGCTTGCATTGCCGGCGCTTTTTGTCAGCTCACCACTCCAAACGAAGGTCGGAACTTCACCACACAAGCAACAAACGATCCGATCGTTGCGGCGGAGGCGCGGGAATCGGTCAGCTCATGGGCAGCAGGCCGCGACCTAAGTTCTAGAGGGATTCCAGGCACTCTATTTTTATTGCTTTTAATTACACTGGCCGCGAAAACGCGCGGGAGACACGAAGAGCGCACTGAGCGAGCCTCAAGGTCGCTACGGATGCGTTTGCCACGGCCGCGAAGTGGCGCAGGCCGGCGCAGATAGCATGAGCGACCGCTTGTTACCACTGTACGAAACGGAGTTGAAGTCCGAAACACGGCAGCACATACGAGAAACGAGTTAATACTGCGATGTCAAATTCCATTAAAAAATGGTGATTAGTGCCGCTTACGAGAGCGGAAATCGAATATCCGCCGCAGTGTTCAAATCTGCAGGCGGGACTGTAAGGGACCAGCCGAATGCTTTGAGCGCGCGTATTTCCACCCACTGTATCAAGCGTGCGGGTCGTTCTCTAGTCGTGGCAGCAATTTACGCTCGCGGCACCTGCATCACGTCCTCGTCGTTTTTGAATTAGGCGGCTTACGAGATCAGTACGCAGGGGCATTAGGAAAACAGTTTCCAACACTTAATCGACACGGCTACGGCAGCTCTGCTCGGCGATATTCGTCCGACAGTCACGTGCGGAGCTTGGTTTATTGGCGGTGAGATGTTTGAGGGGTGCCCCCTGGTTCCTGACGTTGGCTTTGGGACTCGCGCCGCTGTCGTCTGCTACACTCACCTTGTGAGGGGCAGCAGTGCCTGTGCTAGAAATTACCCGCTTTGATACTTTAGTGAAGTAAAAAGCGTATTTCCAGTAATTCAGTTTTTTTGCCAGCTTCTGACACATCAGAATAACTTCAAGCTGTATCACCCAAAAGTTTGCAACGCACGAGGAGAGAGAAAACAACCTTCTTCAGAGCACCAGTCAGAAGATGGTGTCTAACTAGTCCTTCCTAGCTTATTCGCGAGGTTCAGCACTCAGAGCTCCTCGATAAGTATTGAAAATGTGTTGGCTTCCGTACAGTATTTTTTAGATGCTTTTACGAAGACTCAGCAGTTTAATGCTGTGGACCAAGCAGCGGGCCCATATACGCACATCATTCAGAAGGAAAAAAGTCCCCCGCATTTCCCCGAGGGGGAGAATGTGAAAGTGCGAATGCACGGTTGTCGGCCCTCCTGCGGCGCTTGCGCTCGGCACCCGCAGCCCACCGCCTCGCCGCCTTCTCTTCCATCTCTTCCATCGGGTTTGTAGTATCACGTGTACACCACGCAGTTATCAAGCCGCTATAACGCCGCTGAGTCGCCAACGCAACGCCGCTGACGACGTAGTTGGAATTCGTTAAAGATATAAGGAGCGTTCCTAACTCTGAAGTCAGCGTGGCTTCCGTGGTTTAGTCGGTAGAGCGTCGCGCTGCGGCCGCAACGTCCTCGAATCGAAACCGGGCGCCGGATGCTGTTACTTTTTTATATAGTGTAGTGGCCTGCGCGCCGAGAGACAGCTACGCCGAGCAGGAGACCGTTGCTACGCACGCTCTCTCTCCTCCTCCGCGCCGTTGCTAGGGGAGAGGAGGAGCGCGGACGGCGGACGAGTGATTCAGGGTCCGCTATAAAGTGCATTCGCACTTAATAAAGCAGCTAGGCTTCTATTTCTTTCGTTGCTGTTTACTTGTATCAGAGTAATGTTTTTTTTCTGTTCCCGACGCATTAATTTTTCTTCATCGTCACAAACGTTTTATTAGTAGGTTTGGGGATGTTTGGTAGGCTCACAAAGATCGTGTGGATATTTTCTAGACTGTATGGCATGCATTCTCTTCTTCAGAAATTGGCGTTCCCTATGGCTGCGTGTAAGAAGGTGCATATCCGCAGCGTACGTTGTTTATTGACATGCGAATACAAGGAGAAGGTTTGTGCTACGGCACCGCGATCGCGCCTCAGACAA
Organism: Haemaphysalis longicornis; assembly: GCF_048455015.1. Lineage (NCBI taxonomy): Eukaryota > Metazoa > Arthropoda > Arachnida > Ixodida > Ixodidae > Haemaphysalis > Haemaphysalis longicornis. The sequence goes on from NW_027526460.1 coordinate 133,186,511, forward strand.
TGTCGTCTAGAGTACTCGGGGGTGGCTTTTGTGCTCAGAATTTCTACCGTAGCCTTGGTTATCATAACGAACTGACTCTCAACCAGAACAATTATCACGTGATTACGGTGTTGAAAGCTTCATATACACACGCTAGAAAACGCAATAAACACATGCATGCATATATAACAAGAATCTTAACCGATGAATATTTCCTAGCACCTGTTTATTGTTTCCCAATCCCTCCAGGGGCAAAGAACAAATCCTGCTCTACTCGGGATGCTGTTCTATGAATTGAAGAAAATTACACTTACTCTCTTGTCGTGGACTGAGGACCAGGCCCACTAATCAGCTTGATTTTACCGTTAAAGAAAGTTTTCCCCTCCTCGTCGCCCCCTCCTTCTCTTGAGTGCAGTATTCGTATAAGGCATATCTGAACATGGGAAGATATGGCTGTGGGAAATGAATCAGAATACCCCTCCAGATTTGAACAAACGTTGTGTTACTCCATTTTTACTGTACACGTGACTAGTTTTGCTCAGTATACAGTCAAACCTCGGTACAACGAACACCACATTAACGAACTTTTCAGTTTAACGAGCGTTTAAGAAATCCCATGCCGACTGCTTATAGTTTTAATGTAAAATTATTTCACTACAACGTACTTCAGAATAGCGAGCGTTTCAAAATAACGATAGTTTTATTTAGTTCCGTGCCATGTTAACAACACCTCAGTACTACGAACTCGTATTTTCAAGGCCGGAGACTCTTAGAAGTCCGTTAAACAATCGCGGCAACCGGGGCAGTGTGCTAGTAGACAACACGGCAAAGCGCAGCGAAGAAGAGGACGTCTTGCAACTTGCTCCGCGGAATGCGGCAGCCGATGCAAGAGGGAGAAAAAAGGTGAGGAGAAGAGAAAAAAATGAAGCATGGGTAGCCTTCTCCGTCCCGAAAGCTGCGGCCGCGCTATTCGCGCTCACCCCAACTTTTTCTACGTTCCGCCGCTGCTCACGTGGCTTGCTGGATCTTCACGGACATCAGCGGAGCTGACAACAGAGGACATTGCCCAGACCGTGAGCGTTCAGGATGAAGAAGCGAAGATGGCAGCGAGGATGGCATGAACAACGATGCCTCTGAGGGTACCGCATCAGCACTTGAAGACTACGACGAGCACGCGACGACTGCGGATGTGGTGGACAGCATACAAAAACTCCGCACATGTCCGAGAAAAAACCGCACGGCCACTGATTCACTCCCCAGGAATGTGTAAAAGTTTGAGTCCTTCGTGCTAGGAAGGTCGTGCTACTCGCGCTAGACGAAAATCGCCAACCACTTTAAATAAACGTGCATTGTTTCATGATCACTAGTGCATTTTTTTGTGAAAAATGACTCCAAGGATGCACTGCTGTACACGTAGGTCGTTTTAGGCATTGAAATACTATTTGTTTTCTTAAATTTTGCGATTTTCACTATAACGACCTTTCAGAATAACGAGCAATTTTCCACGGTCCCCTGAAGTTCGTTATATCGAGATTTCACTGTACTTTCATTCTGGTTAGAAGCCTGGTATAAAACCAGTACGCGCCTATACACACAGTGGGTTTTTTGGAACTCAACCTTATGTTTCTGTGGCCCATAGTAAATGGCGGCATACTTTCATGCCATGATAATGTAAAGTTATGGGATACAATACTATCGAGTGTTCGGGAAGGTTGCGAACACTTTTTTTACATTACCGGGAATCGTAATGCCTTCTACCAAAGCCGACAGCCGCGAACGTCTGGAATTTGTTTTGGTTTCATTTTTTCGGCGTAGTTGGTTACTAGCACCTGGCAGCTCCCGTTATTCGAAAGAATGCTTAATACAGAAGCTGATGCCTAACTCCGAATCACGACCGGCTTCGCAAGGAATGGGGCGACTCCCACAATATTCTGAAGCCGTATAAAAAACTATACCTTGACCTCCTCTTTGAGGTAGTGCATGCGATTTCGAGTCTATTATTATTATCATAAAAAGCTACACACACGCGAATATGGTGCGGACAAGCATCAGACGTCAACCGATCGCAAAAAGACAGCAGGGAGGGCGAGCGCGAGTGAAGCAGACGACAAATGCGAGAATCTCTATTCCGACGTCACAGAGGCTTAAGGCCCCTAAAATTACTAAGGTAGCGCCAACTGCTCCCTCCTTCTCCGCTGCCCTCCTCTTTTTATCTCCCCTCACCCGCGGCGCCACGGTCCCTCGGGGCCACCATATTTGTTGGCTTCCTCAGAGCAGACGCCCTCGCAACGCTTCGGGCCGCTGGCTGCAGTTTTTCGTGCAGTTTGCTCTTGTTTCCGCGGCGCAATCGCTCTTTGGTAGCATTAATAATATGTCTAGAGCCCCGTTTTACCAACACCCATTAAGTGATGCTGTTTTGTTGTATATTTTTGTCTAGAAGGGGATATTTGCGGGGTGGATGCCGCGGGCGCATACGGACAGCGCGGCGTTTGTTTATGTGTGCAGCAGGCTCAGGATAGTTCGTGACCGCGAAAGGATCGAACGTGGACGTTTCAAACTGCTCCGTTACATAGTATTTCTAGAGCCCCGTATTACCAACACGCCCTAAGTGAGGCTGTTTTGTTGTATGTTTTTGTGTAGAAGGGGATATTTGCGGGATTGATGCATCTGGCGCATACGGACAGCGCGGTGTTTGTTTACGTGTGCGGCATGCTCAGGATGGTTCGTGAACGCGAAAGGATCGAACGTGGATGTTGCAGATTGCTTTGTTACAGTAATTCCGTTCATGGATTTGCGTGATTAAGTTGTGGTCGTGCAAGCGCTGCCCAGAGGGCTTGCGCATGGTTCGCGGTGACCGTGCTTCGCGGCAGTTCGAGCGCTGCGTTGGCTTTTTTTGCGTTCGCGTTTTTTGCGTTAGTTGTAGATCATTAGGCAGCGCTCAGTATGCGCCCCGCCTTAGCTAAAATTCATGCCACCTTTATTCCGTGCACTTTCCGGTGCTTTGACGCTGTTGCAAAATATATGTCACCTTCACGTCGTTATAGGCTGCTGTCAGGGTCAAAGTTCTTGCGTCTCCTCGTTGGCCTCGCCCATGACGGCTGTACTTTTGGCAGTGCGTCGATGGCATAGCGATGTTCGTGCGATTGGCGTTCACAATTACTTGGAGTAAGGCCCTCTCGGACATATCTGGAAAAGGCTGGCACAAGAACGCGCAGTTAAAGAATGCGCTCAGCTTACATTTAGTTCTAGTGCCCAGTTCTATAATAACTACCGTATTCCAAGGCCATAAGCGCGCTAACAAGCGCAATTGTGAATCCTTTTTATGCTGTACAGCTAACATTGATTCATGTGTGGGCTTTGATAAATTACAGCTTGCTACAGCCGAGCTGGCCGTGACTGCACTGACCTTATTCGAGCAGCCGAAGGCACAACAACTCGGCATCGCGAAGCTACATAAAGTGACGCCGACGCAACACGTTTGAAACGAGCAGCTGACTCTTCGGTTGTTATCGGTTGTTATACGCTGGCGGCTTGGATAAGGCCTGCTCCGAGGCAGCTGAGCCTGAAATGGCGAATTTAAATGGACAGTGGCGGCGAAGAGAAGAAAAAACAAACAACGCGGGGACGAGGTACTACGTCACTGGCCGTTGGCCAATGGCGCGCGGCGTTCGCCGGCGAAAAAGAAAATGGCAAAAAACGAAGGAGGAAAGGAGCGCGGGCGAGGGCGAAAGGCGGCGAGATCTAAAGAAACCGCTACCTTAGTAATTTCAGGGACCTTACGGAGGCTTGCCTCGCAGCGCCGCCCGTGGTCGCGTTTACCACAACTAACAAATCTAGCTTTTCGCCGCTTTTGGTAAAACCGGATCTGCAACTGGCCGCATCAAAAGCATCTTTAAATAAATTAATTTGATACCGTGGTGCGCTGAAGCAAATGATCTTTTTACATATGAAATATAGGTCATTAGCAACTTATCGCACCAAAAAAACAAGATGCAAAATTTTTTGTGGTCGTACCCCTTTAACATTTCGTACACCGCCGCGTCGTCGTGCTCAACGCCTCCCGCTAGTGATTTTGGTATTTTTGGATCAAAATGTTTTTTGAAGGGATATTCGTTTGTCTGCCATCCCCGCAAAGCAATCATGTATGTGTGATCAAAAAATACCGCAAATATCACGTGTTTATTGATATTTCGCCCGAAATATGCCTGTTTAATTTTGTTCGACAACGTTGAGAAGCATGAAATTGGTCACCACATGTAGTAGTTTGGAAATTTTTTGTCTATCATTTACGGTTTGTGCATACGGCTGAATCTTGAGACAGGCAGAGATGCACAACAAAATGTTTGCGTTTTATTTACGCCAAAAACACTACCGTCTTTAAAACGCACCTGCCCATAGCACTCGGGAGCGGAAACCATGGAAGCATTACCACTTCCAAATAAGGTTGGAGGTTTGTATATGTCCTATATGGCTGCTATATAAGCCATATCCTGATGGTATGCCCAAATTTGTAGAACAAAATTGCAGGTACAGTCGAACACGGATATATCGAACACGGGTATATCGAATTATTGTCTATATCGAACCCATAAATTATCCCCTTGAAAATTCTGTGTAAAAGTATAGGAATTCGTACGTTTATATCGAACCGTATTTTTCCCGAGGTTGGGTATATCGAACGCCACGCGAACTGGAAGGTGCTCTTCGGCGGTCGCTGCACCCCCGATTGAGGTTGAGGAGGATGTGGAGGAATGCGCGGGCATGGCGAAAACTGGCTCGCGGAACTAATCCCCCCTACCGGAACGAATTTGCGCTTGCCCAGTCGGGCCCCGCTACCGGCCGCCGTAGGGTTAGCGGACGGAGCCCGGTATGCTGAATCTCTCTAGGCACACAAGCCCGAACGCTCAGAAAATGTGACAGTGCGAGGTAGGGATGCCTCGACTGCGCACGTCCTTTTTTTTTCAGCTGCGTACGTTCCCGGCTTGCGAAAAAAGAGTTTTTTTTTCTCTCTCTCTGCGTCTGTCTTCCCCCGATGTGGTCTCGGGAAAGGGAAGAGGGAACGAAGGCGCTGACGGCATCCTCCTTCTTTTACATTTTGCTGCTGTTGCTGCTGTTTGGCGAGTTGTCCCGCACCTTTCGGAGATCACTGTTTCTCTCGGAGATGACCATCGCGAGCGCTTTGTTGGAGTCCGTTCAGAGAGCCTTGGAATTGTTACCTTCAAAGTTCTTGTGGTACGTGCGCGCTGTTCTTCTTTTGCGTGCGTGTTGTGCATGGTGTGCGAAGGCGCAGCGTACTGCTGGAATTTTCTAGTTGTGCAGCCTCGAGAAGATCGAGACCAGCGTATTTAATTTCATTTCCAGGACGAAGAAGCAGGCCAAGATCAGCGATTTTTTTTTCACGGAAATAAAGCGTCCTGTTGCGTCGTGAGTGCGGAATTAGTTGTCATTCTTGAATGCGACGATCGGTAAGTGATCGTCTGCCATAGGTGAGGTCTCAGAGCCCATATTTTTATATCGAATTTTTCATATATCGAACTATTTCGCGGTCCCCTTGGAGTTCGATATATCCGTGTTCGACTGTATTATAAAATTCTCATAATTTATTCTTAGATTGCTATTTTACAAAAATGTCCAGGCACAGAAAACTGCAGTAGGGGTTGCACAGCCAGTTAGGCCTATGTTACGCACACTGACCTGGAGAAACTGAAAGTGTAATTTCAAAGAGAGGCTCATTTAATTATTTCGCTTTTGAAGGAGCTTGTGACGACTTTGAAGTGGAACATGGCCGGCTGATTGGAGAGCGCTGGGGCGGGGCCTTCTTTGCCCCCGGAGACAGTGCGTTCGTCGAGTGCGATCCTGGCTTCCGCGTAAATGGTACCGATCAGCTGCTCTGCGAGGATGACGGCTTGTGGGACCAAGAACCGCCAACCTGCATTGGTGAGAAGCGGATCACTAAAATTGTTAAGTTTTAATTTCCCTGCTGGTGTATCGCCGGCGATAGTGCCTAAATGTGTATCAGAAAAACATATTTTGGCGTAACTTGGTGCATTTTTGTTGCAAAAATTAGAGCCCGACAAACAAGGTCTACAAAGAAACAAGGCAGACAAGCCCTTCCTTTCCCTGTTTATGAAGGCCCGACCGTTTACCTACTTGTAACCTTCTAACCTTATCCATTATATTATTTCTCTTCTTCGCCTTTTTTCCATGAATTTAAAATAATTCGGATAATTATTGAATGCCTACAAATAAAGCCATAACACAAATAACAAGGGACGTCGCATGGCTTAAATTTTATGGAGGTACGCGCCTGCGCCCACGCTCTACCGGTTGTGGTGCCTCCACAACTCGCTACTCCTCTACGCGTTACCGGAACTGGAAAACAGGCCGACTTTCGCCCACTATCACTGAACGAGGTTTTGATGATATTGTTGCAGAAAGTTACAACGGGCAAGAATTCGTGTACAGGGAGGGTTCAGTGATGTCGTCCAGCGAGGCAGGCATGACGGTCCTTGTAGATTTCGTTCGTTGAATTCTGTTCCGTGCTGCGCCATACCACAAACTCCAGGGCTACTGATCTTCCTCGCGCTAAACGGAATTCACCTCGCTCTGCTCTTTAAGCCATTCTTAATGCAACGCCCACAAGATTTTAGCCATTTGTATTTTAAGATCTCCCCAGAACGTATTCAGACAGCACAATGCCATAGTTTTCTACCGCAACTGCTCTCCGAGAGGCAAGAAAACTTCCAACACCTTGCCATGAATGGCCAGGACATGGTCTTACAGGGGCTACCAAGTAACTGTGAAACTATCGGCAGAAATGTGGTTTCATTTGTCTGTCTTAGATCCATTCTACATCGACGCTTGGTTGAACACATGACAATGAGCATCAGAACGCTTTTGCCCACATGACAGTAAGCAGCAATGATTTAGGGTGAATTATGCAAATAACACCTCTGCATCCACGATATTGTCACGAAGGCAAAGAGGACGCAGTTGTCTTCAAGGAAAACAAGTTTATTGGAGCGAACTTGTGCCCCCCTAGCAGCTCAAAGAATACACAGCCGGCGAACAAGCGGTGAACCAAGTGAAGTGCGCAAGCGAGTGTCGGCTAGTCCAATACAGCGGCGTCTGCTCTGCGGGAATTTATCTTTAGGCGCGAGTGTTTCTCGAACCGTAGAATTACATCCAGTGCACTGTTGATCAAACAAGATTATTATAGTCATGGGACGGTGGTTCGAAACACTCTCCCTATCAAACCAGATAATACGTGCGGAATCAAAATAAAAAATGGAACAAGCGCTTCACTTGGCACTCAGATAACACTCACCGGTGCAGCCGGGCGGTAAAACAAAACATAAAGAAAGAAACCAAATGGATCGTTCGCGGCATTACCCCCCTCTATGAGAGTGTCGACCCAGTACTAAAATAATAAACAGTCCGAACAAAAAACAAACAAAGAAAGTCAGTCATCGTACTTAGTTAGGTTTAAGGCGAGCCACGTGGACAGCTTCCAGCCGCTTGTGTCGTAGTGGTGTTCCGGGATCAACATCAGGGATGACCTCGTAGATAATTTGGCCAACACGTGGTACAATCAGGAAGGGTCCAAAATACCGTCGCCAAAGCTTGTCACTGAGTCCGCGTCGTCGGATGGGAGTCCAAATCCACACACGACCCCCATGAGTGGCACTCCGCGTCTCGGCGTCGGAGATTTTAGTGTGTGCGTCCACAAAAAATGTGAGAATCCCTACGCCGACGTCACGGAAGCATGCCCCGCAGCGCCACCCGTGGTGGCGCTGACCGCCACTACCAAATCTAGCCTTTCGGGCACTTGCTGAAAGCGAAACTGCAAATGGCAGCATCAAAAACATCTTCACTTAAATCAATTTAAAACCATCGCGCGCTGTATCAAATGATCCTTTTACATATGAAATATAGGTCATTAGCAACTTATAGAAAGAAAAAAAAAACAAGATGCAAAATTTTCGTGTTGCTGCCTTTTTAACAATTCGTACACCGCCGCGACGTCGAGCTCAACGCCTCCCGCGAGGGCTTTTTGTATTTCTGGTCAAAATGTTTTTCAAGGGGTATTCGTTTGTCTGCTATCCCCAGAAAGCACTCATGTATTTGTGATTAATCGAACACTGCAAATATCACCGGTGTATTAATATTTCACCCGAAATATGCCTGTTTTCTTTTGTTCAACGATGTTGAGAAGTATAAAAATTGCTACCAGATGTATTGTTGCCTTTCATTTACTGCTAATGCACACGGCTGAATCTAGGGAGACAGAGATGCAGATCATAATTTTTGCGTTTTATTTACCCCAAAAAGACTACCGTCTTTTAAACGCACATGTGCATAGCACTCAGGGGCGGAAACATGGAAGCAATACCACATTCCAGAAGATTGGAGTTTTGTACGTGTCATAGATGGCTGATATATACAAGCAATGCCCTGGTAGTAAACCCATATACGTAGGACAAAATTTCAGTTCTTGTTAAACACTCATTCTTTATTCTCAGATCCTTATTTTCCATAAATGTCCAGTTACAAACACCTGCAGTAGGGGTTAGAAGTCCGTTAGGCATATGTTAGGTGAACTGAAGTGAATAAATTCATGGCGTAATTTAAAATAAATGCTCATTTAATCATTTCGCAGTGAAAGGAGCTTGTGACGACTTTGAAGTTGAACATGGGCGGTTGACTGGAGAGCGCTCGGGCGGGGCCTTCTTTGCCCCCGGAGACTGTGCGTTCGTCGAGTGCGATCCTGGCTTCCGCGTAAATGGTACCGATCAGGTTCTCTGCGAGGATGACGGCTCGTGGGACCAACAACCGCCAACCTGCATGGGTGAGAAGCGGGTCACTAAAAGTGTGAAGTTTATATTTCCCTGCTGGTATATCGCCCACAATACTGTATAAATATGTATGAAAAAAACCCATTCTTGGGTAACTTGCTGCATGCTTGTTGCAAAAAATTAGAACCTGAAAAATAACATCTACAAAGAAGCACGGCAGACAAGCCCTTTCTTTCTATCTGCCTGAGGTCGCCACCAGGGGGCCGAGTGGAGCGAACGCAACTCACATGGGCTCTGCAGTTTTTTGCATTTGCGTGGCGTAAATCTGGAATCTACCTGCAAACATCCTCTGAATAGTGTGTCCTGAAGGTAAATGCTACCCGTGGATACATGTTTCGTGAAGGTTGAGCCGTGTGCTGGACATTTGCGAGGGAGTTTCACCCCGGGCGAGCCGGAGCTCGCTACGCCTATTTGGAACATCGGCTCCGCACGAGGAGGGTGGCGGCCACCGCGGCTGCCGCTCGCCTTTGCGAGTGTCGTCGACGACTTCAGCGTTCTTTGGAACTCATCCCCCGGGAACCGGAAGGCCAATGGAAGTCGTCGAAGTAGAGGGTGAGTCAATTTCACCCGAAGACCTTACAAGTGAGGCGGGCTGGCTGACGAGCCACCGACAACGAAGCGCTCGAGCTCTACTCCAGTTGAACCCAACGCAAGGGACAGGCAAGGGACAGGAGGGCGCCGAACCCGAATCCTCCAGCGGGGCTTCGCGTTCTCGGCAACGACAACGCAAGCCGCCTCGCCCTGCGCGGCAGCCGCAGTTACCGCGTGAAGACATCAAGATCGTGCTTTGACCGAGGGAAGGCCTAGATGTTTCTAAGATCAGCCAAGCGATACTCCGCGACGGAATACTTCGCGCCACGAAACTAACGGCGGAAGGAGCGGAGGAAGATACTCTTCGAATCAACGCGCTAAAAAACATAATCGTCGCAAGCACCCCAAGCATGGAGAGGGCTGTGAAATACAACGCAATCAAGGCAATCCCGATCGGCGAACACCTTCACGAAGTTATGGCATACGCAGCTCCGCCTGAAGACACCTCCAAGGGGGTAATCCACAATATACCGGAAAGCGACAGTGACGACGACATTACTCGAAGCTTAGTTAATAAACGAAACCCGAAGATTCTTCAGGCTAGAAGAATGGGCCGAACAAATTCGGCAGTCATCGTGTTTGAGGGAGAGGCTGTGCCATACTACGTCTACTACAGAGGCGCAGAATATCGGTGCTATCTGCATAAGAAGAAGCACGAGGTATGCGAGACGTGCGGAAGACTCGGCCACAGGACTGACGTGTGCCCCGCTCCGGAAAACAAGATCTGCAGGGACTGTGGAGCCAAGAACCCACAAGAAAAGCACAAGTGTGACCCCAAGTGCGCGCTTTGCGGCAGAGACCACCGAACTGGCGACAAAAAATGTCACCAACGCTACCAAATGCCGCTTTTACTTAAGAAGCGACAGTGGGAGAGGAAGAAACTCTTGGAAGAGAAAGTCAACCCGCACAACCAGCCCAGCGCAGGCGACAGCGTTTTGGGAATTCTCAGACACGGTGCCTGGAAGGGAATTACAGAAGACCACGGAAGAGACCGGTCTGGCTCTTTCCCACGTCTACCCTCCCGAGAAAACGCAAGCGGCAATGGAGGCCACGGGAACACGGAGAAGAGAAGCAGCGCAGGCGGCACACACAACGACGCGGCTCCTGATCGGCGCAGCTCGAGGTCGACGTCCCGACAGCGGAGAGATGACGACCGGACCCGGCAGAGGAGCGATTCGAGATCAAGGTCGAGGTCAAGGTCGAAATCCAAGACCAGGCTCGGGACCAGCGAGGCGCGGAAGGGATGTCAACAAAAAGAAGAGCCCCAACAAAATAAGGTGAGCTGGGCTGGTGTCATCTCCCACGGCTCCACACAGCACACACACATCAATAATCAAAGCCAGTCAGATAACCAGTCGGAAATCACTAAAATTCGACAAATGTTAGAGATAGTGATGGCAGAAAACAGGGCACTCAAAGCAGAGATACTAAGCCTTAAACAAGCCAACAAGAATCATTCATCAACTGAGTCTGTCGAGGAGGGAACAAAGATGGAAGTTGCAACGCAACCTGATAGACACATGCCGATAAATACCACAGAAGGGAACCCAGGTACGGAATCTCCCCCTCCGAAGAGGAGGGCCACAACCCTTAGCAAGCAAGCAGAAGAAACAGACATTACCCTTCAAGCAAAGACTGTTGACGAGGAACTGTTAAACATTAGACTACGACAGTTTGAGGAAAAGTTTGAGAACATGCTTACAAAATTTGAGGGAAGCATAACAGCGAGAATTTTCGCTCTAGAAAATGCCCGCTTCAGTGAAGGAGGCAGCGGACAAATCGGTCCCATCAAAACGACCAAGCCCTACGCCAGGCCACCCGTGACAGAAAGTACCAGAATCAACCTTGAAGCCGCTCAACCCATCACTTATGTCCAATAATCGCTACAACACATACGTTATATGGCAATGGAATTGCAGGGGCTTCCGGAGGAAGAGAGGAAACCTAAATCAATTTATACTTAATAGCCACATAGAGGAAAGACCCGATGTAATCTGCTTGCAAGAAACGGTATGCCCAGCCAAACTACCAAATTATAAAACCTTCGGTCCGGAAAATGAACACTCCCGTAGCGATAGCGGTAAGAAACCGGTGGTCGCCACCCTCATCAAGCGCAATCTACCAGTAATACAGCACGACACAGGCATAGAAGCAATCGACCATGTCCTCACCGAAATCATTTCAACCAAAAAAAGAGGGGAAGGAAGTATGTTTATACTCAACGTGTACAGCAGCCCCCGTAATAACCACAAGTTTGCAAAGCTATTCCGCAAGGTGATAGACATAACCAAGAGAAATGCCCTGATCATAACGGGGGACTTTAATGCGCACCACTCCGCCTGGGGCTACAAACGGGAGACGACCAAGGGTAGGAACCTATGGCAAGACGCCCAAATAGCTGGCCTCTCTCTAGCCACCGACCCAACGTACCCCACTAGACTAGGCAACAGCGTCAGCATGGACACGACACCGGACTTGACCTTCACAAAAAATTTGGTTAACGATCCACAGTGGATCAACCTGCTGGAAAACTTGGGCAGTGACCACTTCATAGTGGCCACACGGCTGACAGCGGGCCCACCCAATCACAAAAGAGGAAACCTAATCAAGATTACAAATTGGGATGAATTCAGAAGAATCAGGGCAGCCGAACGGGAGATATCGGAAGAGGCAGGATGTATAACAGACATTGAGGAATTTGTAGAGCAGCTGCACACACATGCAAGAAAGGCGACGAAAACGATACCCGAAGAAGCTGAGCTCCAGGAAGCCGACACCAAACTCTTGCACATGTGGGAGGCGAAACAAAGCCTTCAGAGACGGTTAAGCAAACAGAAGCTAAACCGCAACCTACGAAGGCGAATAGCGTATTTAAATAGGGAAATAGAAGAGTATGCAAACGAACTGACCCGCCAGAATTGGTACAGCACATGCAATAGAATGGACTCGGAAATGGGACTTGGGAAAACCTGGAATATACTTCGCTACCTGATAGATTCCCAGGAATGCAAGACCACCCAGAGACACAACCTGAGCAAGATCATACATGATTATCCAAGATCGGACAAGGACCTCTTAGAAGAAATCAAAAACAGATACATAGGATCAAACCCAAAGGAGAACCTCAAACCGTACGAGGGAACTCCAAACCCCGAACTCGACCGCCCCATTACAACAGCGGAGGTCTGGGAAGCCATCCAGGACCTTCGTACAAAATCTGCACCGGGCCAGGATGGGATTACAAACAAAATTATAAGAAATCTCGATGACGATTCCGTAGAAGCACTAGCACAGTATTTGAATCTAAGATGGCAAATGGGAAGCATCCCGAAGCAATGGAAAACGGCCACCATCATCATGATTCCCAAGCCAGGAAAGAAGTTAGGGCTAGAGAACCTAAGACCCATTTCCCTGACTTCGTGCTTGGGAAAGCTTATGGAGCACGTCGTACTCAGAAGACTCAATAAATACATGGAAGACAAGGATTTATACCCGCACACTATGATCGGCTTTAGGCCAAAGTTATCAACTCAAGACGTCCTATTACAGCTCAAACATCAGATCGTAGACGGAAATGGCACATCATCGAGAGACACAAAAGCCATCCTAGGCCTAGACCTGACGAAGGCATTCGATAACGTGCGCCACAGTGCCATCCTGGAAAACCTCGGGATGCTAGGAATCGGGTCTAGGACGTACAGTTACGTGAGGGATTTCCTCTCTGACAGAACGGCAAAAATAAAAATCGGCAGCATTGAATCGAACGAACTCGAACTGGGGGCGAGGGGAACACCGCAGGGGTCTGTACTCTCCCCCTTCCTGTTCAACATAGCTATGATCGGACTGCCCGCGGAATTGAAGAAAATAGAAGGCCTACACCACAGCATCTACGCAGATGACCTCACGCTCTGGGTAACCGGCGGCAGTGATGGAGCAATACAAGACACCTTACAGGAAGCTATCAATACTATAGAGACGTATATCGAACCAAGGGGTCTCGTATGTTCGCCAGAAAAATCAGAAATACTACTATATCAGGCAAACAGGGGGAGAAGAAAAGGCTCATATAAATCTACGATCGAACTACAAGCAAAAGGTGGGCTCATACCAATAGTGCCGATGATCAAAGTCCTGGGACTGCGAATACAAGCGAATGGCCACAACACCGAAGCGCTCAGGATGCTAGAAAAAAGCGTACTCCAAACGACCAGATTGATTTCCAGAGTCGCCAATAGACACCAAGGAATCAAAGAAGCCAATTTAATCAGACTGGTTCAGGCCTTCGTCCTCAGTAGGGTGGTCTACGTAGCACCATTCCTCTCACTCAAGACATACGAAAGAACAAAGATCAACAATATGATTAGAAAAGTATACAAACAAGCCTTAGGCATACCCATAACAACGCCGACCAACAAATTCGATGCATTAGGGCTGCACAATTCGCTCGACGAGCTAATCGAAGCCCAACAAATCTCCCAGTTGGAGCGGCTCACAAAAAGTCAGACTGGAAGACATGTGTTGCGATCCCTAAGCATTGGTTATGATTCGCAACATGGACATAAAGTTGACATTTCCCCCGAAGCACGAGCACATTTGCACATTCCTCCTTTACCCAGGAATATGCACCCAGTGCATAACCAAGCACGCAGGCAAGAAAGGGCCAAAGCTATCCACAAGCGCTTTGAAAAAATCAGGGAGGCGATATACTTCGATGCTGCTGAATACTCGGACCGCACTGCCATGGCAATAACGGCGGTTAACCAGCACGGCCATTTGATAACCTCAGGTTCAGTCCGCGCAAGCCCACCTGAGACTGGGGAAGAAGCTGCCATTGCCTTGGCGCTAGCATCCACCCGAGCAAGATATATAATCAGCGACTCCAAGACGGCAATCAGAAACTTCTCGAGAGGACGCATATCCGCTGAAGCGCTGAAAATTATGAATGGATATAGGGGAGAAAGGCTCAGAAGAGTACAACTAATATGGGCACCAGGTCACACAGCCCTACCCGGCAACGAGGATGCTCACAACCTAGCTCGAGGACTAACCGGCCGAGCTAGCGCAAGAAGCACCACAGAGCAGCCCTCGCCCAGAAACGGCAGTAAACGCATGGTCACATATAGAGAAATTATCGATCATTACCGACTGGGGAGGCTAAAATACCCAGAGGCGCACAAAACACTACATAAAAAGCAATCAGTTGCGTGGAGATTACTGCAGACGGGGATGTACCCCAACCCCGTACTGTACAATCACTATTACCCAGATCTGCACAGCGACAGATGTAAAAACTGCACAGGAAGGGCTGACCTTAAACACATGTTATGGGCCTGCCCTGCCATCACCTCCACAGATAAAGCAAGAAGAATGATAAGTACACCGGAGCAGTGGGAGACGATACTGCTCAGCTCGGACGCCGAGTCGCAATCTTGGGCTGTCCGGATGGCCGAGGCCGCCGCCAAGGAGCAGGGGCTCCTGGCCGATGGCTGAAGAGGGGGAGAAGGGACTTCTAGCCTACCCCACCCCTGACCCCATCCTGGGCAAACAATAAAGTTATTCCTCCTCCTCCTCCTCCTCTATCTCCCTCAACGTCCTACGGTTCACCTACTTCTAAAGTTGTTATATCCATTATAATCTTTCTCTTCTTAGCCTTTTTTCCGTCTGCGGAGCTTCTATATACATGCGTTCATTTATCACCCAAAATATTTACCAGTAAGCCTTACGAACTGATTTGTTGAAAAAGTGTTTTAAAATGTGCATTTTTTGCAGTTGAAGCTGTCTATATAGTGTAATCCTGTTCCGTGTGCAAAGTTGGGAAATGTTTGATTTGATTGTATGTATGCTTTGCTATTTGACTACGGTAGATTTTGGTCTGACGGGTTGCTCTTGCTAGCACTTTATGCATAACACTGTCGCAGTACTAACTTATTTGCGTTCATACATGCCCTGTTAACCAAAAAGGACACGAGGAAGAAGGATCAATGATGGATGTATTCTGTGTGTCACACCTCGCTCAACTGTGAAATAGCGTTGTCTTTGTATTTAACCCTTTCCCCCTTTGTAATGCTCATCACGGACCCTTAGGGTACTAAAATAAATAAATAAAACATAATAAATTTAAAATAAATCGGAAAATTATTGAATGCGTGAAAATGAAAGCCATAACACAACTAACAAGGGACGTAGCATGGCTAAAATTTCATCGAGAACAGGCCGACTTTTCCCCACTAGCTCTGAAAGAGGTTTTGATGATGTTGGTGCAGAAAGTTACCATGGCCGGAAATTCGTGAACAGGGAGGGTTCAGTAATGTCGCCCAGCGAGGCAGGCATGATGGTCCTACTACATTTCGTACGCTAAGTTTTATTCCGTTCTGCGCCATACCACAAACTCCATGGCTACTGACCTTCCTCGCGCTGTACCGAATGCAGCTCCCTGTGCTTTTTAAGGCATTTTTCATGCTACTCCCCCGAGGTTTTAGTCATTTGGATTTTCAAATCTCCCCACAACGTATGCGGGGACCACGATGCCATATTTTTCTACCGCAACTGCTCTGCCAGAGGCTAGAATAGTATCAACAGGTTGCCATGAATGGCCAGGACATGGTATTACAGGGGCTACCAAGTCTTTGTGAAACCATCTGCCGAAATGTGGTTTGCTTTGTCTGTCTTATACACATTCTACATCAACGCTTTGTTGAACACATGGCAACAAGAATCAGGACGCTTTTGCCCACATGAGAGTAAGAAACAATAAATTAGGGTGGATTATGCAAATAACACCTGTGCATCGACAATACTGTCACGAAGGCAAAGAGGACGCGGTTGTCTTGAAGGAAAACAAGTTTATTGGAGCGAACTTGTGCCCCTCTAACAACCCAAACAATACACAGGCGGCGAAGAAGCAGTCAACAAAGTGAAGTGCGCAAGCGAGCGTCTGGCGAGTCGAATACAGCGGCGTCTGCTCTGCAGGAATTTATCTTTGGCGCGAGTGTTTCTCGAACCGTAGAATTACATCCAGTACACTGTAATTAAAGCAGTTTATTCTAGTCAGTTTACGGTCATTCGAAACGCTCTTTATATCAAATCAGATAACACGTGCGGCATAAAAATAAATAATGGAACGACCTATTCACTTGGCACAGAGATAACACAGACCGGTGCAGCCAGGTGGTGAAACAAAACATAAAGAAAGAAACCCAATGGATGGTTCACGGCATTACTTCCCCTTCATGAGTGTGTCGAGCCGATGCTAAAATAAATTACAGTCCGAACAAAAAAACAAACAACGTTTGGGGCCCGTGTTTCGTCGTGGTGTTCCCGAATCAGTTCTGGCCCTGCACGGCATTTGGATGTCGCGTATGGCCATACGCCATCAAGATGTTGGTGCCAAACGCTCTAAGAAGTATTTTTCTGAGTCCATTCGGTTGATTATTGAAGTATGGAGGGCTCATCCCGAGCTTCCAGAATGGTTGCCTCTGATGGAAACATTAACAAGGGTAAAACAATGAAACAAGCATGAAACAAGCATGAAACAAACAAAACAGATTTAGTAGTTTCAAAATTTGTTTTCTTTCATTTGCTGTTTGTGCACACGGCTGAATCTAGGGACACGCAGAAATGCAGATCCAGATTTTTGCGTTTTATTTACCCCAAAAAGACTACCGCCTTTAAAACGCACCGTCTTTAAAACGCACTCGGGAGCAAAAAACCATGGAATCATTACCACTTCCCATAAGATTGGAGTGTTGTATATGTCAAAATGGCTGCTATGTACAAGCCATATCCTGATAGTACACCCAAATGTGTAGGACAAAATTACAGGTGTCATGAAGTTCTCATATTTTATTCTCAGATTCTTATTTTACAAAAATGTCCAGGTACCAACGCTCGCAGTAGGGGTTGCATAGTCGGTTATGCCTATGTTACGTACACTGACCTGGAGAAACTGAAGGCGTAATTTGAAAGAAAGGCTCATTTAATTTTTCGCAGCGCAAGAAGCCTGTGACGACTTCGAAGTGGAACATGGCCGGCTAAGTGGAGAGCGCTCGGGCGGGGCCTTCTTTGCCCCCGGAGACAGGGCGTTCGTCGAGTGCGATCCTGGCTTCGGCGTTAATGGTACCGATCAGCTTCTCTGCCAGAATGACGGCTCGTGGGACGAAAAACCGCCAAACTGCATGGGTGAGAAGCGGGTCACTAAAATTGTGAAGTTTATATTTCCCTGCTGGTGTATCGCCGACGATACTGTATAAATATGTATGAGAAAAACCCATTCTTGAGTAACTTGGTGCATGCTTGTTGCAAAAATTGGAGCCCGACAAAAAGCGACGTCTTCGAAGAAGCACGGCAGACAAGCCCTTCCCTGTGTCTGAACGTCCTACGGTTTATCTACTTCTTACGGTGTTGACATGCATTGCATTCTTTCTCTTATTCGCCTTTTTCCGTCTGTGTAGCTCCTATATCCATGAATTTAAAATTAACCAGGATAATTTTTGAAGGCGTGAAATTTAAAGCCGTCACAAAAATAACTAGGAATGGTGCATGGCTAAAATTTCACCCATGCACGCGCCTGCGCCCTCGCTCTACCGGTTGTGGTGCCTCTAGAACTCGCTACTCCGCTACGTGGTAATCGAACTGGGAAAGAGGTCGACTTTCCTCTACTAGCACTGCAAGTTGGTGATTCTGCTTCAGAAAGTTACAACGGCCGAACATTTGTGTACATGGAGGGTTCACTAATGGCGTCCAGCGAGACCGGCATGATGGTCCTACTAGAAAACGATGGTCCTACTAGATGGTCCTACTAGAAAGTCCTACTAGAATACTAGATGGTCGCAACACGTCGTAGAATCCGGAAGGGTCCAAAATACCGTCGCCGAAGCTTGTCACTGAGTCCGCGTCTTCGAATGGGAGTCCAAATCCACACACGATCCCCTGGGTGGTACACCGCGTCTCGGTGTCGGAGATTTTAGTGTGTGGCGTCCACAAACTGCTTGTCTGTTGTAGGACGCTCCGCCGTCCGTGATTAGGACTTCAGGAGCTGTATGTCGCAGCATAACTTGCTTTATGAAGAACTTGGCGACTTCTTGTGCAGTCCCCCTCGGAAGAGCGGCGGTTTCTGCGTAGCGGGTCATGTAGTCGGTCGCTACGACAATCCACTGGTTCTAGGATCGTGATGTGGGGAACGGGCCCAGAAGGTCCATTCCAATCTGATGGAAGGGCCTTGATGAGACGGCGATCGGCTTCATAAGTCCGGCTAGTCTTGTCGGCAGAGGTTTTCGTCGCTTGCAGTTACGGCAGCTCCGGACGTAGCGGGTGACGTCGGATGTAAGTCCGGGCCAATAGCACTTCGGCTTGATTTTTCCAATAGTGCGAGCTGTGCCGAGATGTCCGGATGACGGGTCGTTATGGCATGCTTCCGAAATTTCGCCCCTAAGGTCTGCGGGAATGACAAGGAGATAATTCGTTCTCGTTCCAGGGCTGAAATTTTAATTTTCCAGGACGGAGTTTTTCAGGCTGAATACTGGTATGTTGCGTTCCCAGGCCGTAGGCACAGTGATTTTGCTGCCTTCAAGATAAGCGATCGTGACGCGTAAGTCGGAGTCGGCACACTGCTGGGCGGTTAGATCGCTCTCTGTCACAACTCCGAAGAACGCGCTGTCTTCATCGGATCCCTGTGGTGGTGGGTCGACGGGGCCATGGAACAGGCAGTTGCCGTCGGAGTGTTTCGTGCCGGATTTATATGCGATTGCAACGCCGAACTTTTGCAGGCGCAAGCTACACCACCCAAGACGGCCAGAGGGGTCCTTCAAATTGGCCAGCAAACACAGCGCATGCTGGTCTGTCAGAACCTTGATTAATCTACCATACATGTGTGGGCGAAATTTCGAAACGGCCCATATATAGCAAGGCACTCCTTTTTGAAGGCTGAGTAATTTTTCTCCTCCTTCGACCGACCACGACTGGCAAAGGCGATAACTTTTTTGCTACCGCTTTGCTTTTGGACGAGGGCAGCACCCAAGCCTATATCACTGGCGTCCGTGTGCATTTCCTTTTCCGCGTTTTTGTCGAAATGAGCGAGCTCGCGAGGGTTTTGCAGGCGTTGCTGCAGCTCGCACAATGCTTTTTTTGGCGTTTCCTCAGCTGAAAGGGGTGCTATTTTTCGCCAACCGTGTGAGTGACTCTGCATTGCGTGCAACGTTTGCGACGAAGCGCCGTTAGTATGCGCACAGTCCGAGAAATCTTCGCATGCGCTTCTTTCCTTCCGGCGTCTGGAAGTTCGCTATGGGTGAAGTTTTCGTCAGGCTAGACAGGGCTCCCAAGCCGTTGACGACATGGCCGAAAAACTAGAGTTCCTCGTACGTGAAGCGGCACTTTTCAGGCTTCAGCGTCAGCCCCAACGTGCATATTCCCTGTAATACAGACTTCAATCTTGCAAGGTGTTCGTCGAAAGTATTGACGATTACCACAACGTCGTTGAGGTATACAAGACAGGTGTGCCACTTCAGGCCGGCTACCATTGTGTCAATGATTCTTTGAAACGTTGCTAGTGCGTGCACAGCCCAAATGGCATCACCTTGAACTCGTATACGCCGTCCGGTGTTAGGAATGCAGTCTTCTCTCGGTCTCTCTCATCCACTTCGATTTGCCAGTAGCCCGTCTTCAAATCCATCGAAGAGAAATACTTTGCGTGGAACAGGTGGTTGAGGGCGTCGTCAAGTCGTGTGAGGGGGTACACGTCCTTTTTGGTGATTTTGTTCAGTCACCGGTAGTCAACGCATAACCTCAATGTGCCGTCTTTTTTCTTCACGAGTACGACCGGAATGGCCGAGGGGCTTTTCGATGGCTGTATAATGTCGTCGCTTAGCCTGTCTTCGACTGGTGGCTGGATAGCTTCCCGCTAGTGTGAAGACACGCGGTACGGTGACTGTCGAGTTCTGCACCACATATAATTACCCGGATAAAGTGCTGGCTGCAGGCCAGATTTTTAGTGGAACCGGAACCTCAGTACTCGGAATAACAGAAGGCTTACTGAAGGCACCCCATCTCCACAATACTGTGTGTTTATATTCTTTTTCTTGATTTGGATTAGCCCTTATTACTAGCCGAAGCTCGACTTACTTATTCAGTTTTTCCAATATTTCCTTTCTTATCTACTGACCCGTAATAAACACACAAGAAGATTGCACCTTATCGTATACCACCCCCTGCTGTTTCTTCTCTAAAATCAGAAAAACAAGGTTGCTGAATATTTTTGCTGATGAGTATAAGAACGCGAGTTTTTAAATGTTGCTGGGAATTGTCGTTGAATAGCACGCAGGTTAACCATAGCTTGTGCGTTAGGCAGGCTCAGATGTCGGTGGTGACATCATCACCTGCTTCTAACAGCTGCATGCCCTCCTTTGGCCATGAGCATTATGAACTATTATGTTAACACTGTAGGTTTCGCATGAACATATTCTTGAATTTCAAGTGAATACACGTGCAAGTCATTCAGATGAATTCAATGTCGTAGAGAACTCTATGCAGACCTCGTAAGCGATTCGTGCTCTATTCGCTATGTTACCTCAGATAATGCAGAGGGGTACTTTCTGTGACAGCATCTTTGTTCAGGGTACATATTTTTGTCAGTTTGTGTGGAACATTCTTAGCAACAATTTTTATTTTATGTTTTAAACTACATTCTCTCATTGCAGTCTATAGTATTATCGCATTCATATTCGTCGACGCGCGCTCTGAAAAACAAACAAGAAGACGGGGAAAATCTTTTGTCTCTTTTTCGCAGCTCTTCGAGCCTGCCAGGAGCCGAAGATTGATCGGGGCGGCCACTACGGCAAGTGCTGCGACCCCCAAGATGAGGTGCAATTCTACTGCAACGGCGACAGCTACGCTCTCTTCGGCGTGAAGAACGCCACCTGCCTTCCTGACGGCACTTGGAGCGCACCTATGCCCGTTTGCAAAGGTAGGTGTAGTCAAACATCCCGGCAACGAACGTTTCTACTGCGAAATAGCCTGTCGAAGGAAGAAATGCCACATAGCCGGGCGAGCATCCTACATTTGCTATGTACTGTGAAAGCCACAACAGCGAATTCAGCTGTTTAATTAATAAATTCATGCAATCCCAATTGCTGAATTGCTTGGTAAGGAATACGCCTGGCAGCAGACGTGGTTACGCGCAGCCGGGAGCCTAAACCAAGCTGCCGTGCTGCTCGGTACACCTCGGCTACTCGGTAGTGAATATTACGTCTCGCTCGACGATTAGGCCCTGGTTCGCTCTCAGCAAGCCAGCCGACATCATTGAGACTATCTTAGAGAAAAGGGACAGCGCAAATGATCAGGCGATGAATGATTAATAGCTTGTGAAAGAGCCACGCGATATAAATACCCCGGTAATTTCCAGCGGCCTTTGCGCTCTGCCCGACCTCGCACCGCTGCGCTTTCCGAACCTCGACCGCATGCGGTCGGCGGTGGTTGTGCATTCCGTATTTCATGATTCTCTGCAGAAGAAAAGTTTTGACTTTTTTGTTTATTGGGGTTAATGCTGATGTAAATGAGCATTGTTTGTCTCAATATGCCTATATGCTTTTTTGGGATCTAGAGCAGTTCGCTACGAATGTAACGAAGTGATGTGTGTAACGAACAATCACCGCGGTCCTACACGCCTTGTTATCCAGGCGTTTGACTGTAGAACTCATCTGAAACTTTCACATATGAAACATTTCTAACTTTTCTTTCAAATTTCTGAGGCAATCGAAATTCATCCCAGCCCACTAAGTTAGAGCTCTAGGGCCGACTGCAAGATATAAGCACGCATATCAAACTGAGCAGTATACTTCAAGCAATATCCAGTTAGTTCAGTGTAAGCGGCAGATAATTTATTTTGATCCCGTGCTTGTGAGCTCGTGTCTCTCCTAGCAATTCGAGATAAGCCACACATGTAACATAAAAAACAGCCTCGCAGTTTTCCGCAGGATATTCTCTTTGGAAAATCAAATTAGTAATTTTCTGGGAAATACTGTTATTTATAACAAAACGTTCCAACTACATACACTACCCCTGTTGTATAAAATGTCGATAATGTTCTATTTCCAGTCAGAGTGCAGCTTGGCTTCATCCAGGGTGATTTATAGAATTTTACCACTGCCACTCAAGTAGTATCTGCACCTGTACCAAACAAGTCTGTAATGTTCACAGCGAAAGGGCAATTATGCTCCACTTGTGCGTGCTTTACATGTATGGACACGTGGAGAAACGTCTTAACGTAAGGGTGTGGATACATGTAGATGGAAAGGCTGTGGTAGATGAACAAGCGGACCTAGTTCTAAAAGTCAGGCAATCACTTGTTCAGCTCTTTTTCAGAACTAGGGGCGATACATCACAGGGAATCGCGAAAGTTTGTTCTTTAAACACGTGAGGCACCTGCATGGGAGGTTCTGCCAAGGAATATAACGTCTGTCCGGATATTGAATGTCATACAATAAGAACTGTGGAGGCTTTTCTTCCAAGCTCTCCTAACAAAACTCACAACATTATCACATGCGGTGGGCTACTCGGTGAACTATTCTGCCCCACGCGACACATCATGTGTTTAACGCAACGACCATGGAGAGAGCTTCAGCTGCTGAATAGAAGCCGGTGTTCTTGTCCACTTCGACCGTGACATGAACAGAAACAGGGCCTGAGGTCCTTGCAGTTCTTTAGTGAAGCAAATATTTAATTGGAGCGGAACCGGCAGAGGTAGCTGTCTTTCGTAATTCTTTTGTTAGAATGCGCACTTAAACAAATATTGATTTTCCCTACAATTTTTGCTTGTAGCAGAAAACTTTACCCTAATGCCATTCAGATAAGCATTGGATATGTGTTTTTGACGTCGGAGACACGTCCTGCAAGGCCCTGGCCGTAGTTCCAACTGGAAAAGAACAGTGATCTTGAACAGGAGGGGGCGCACGGACGAGTGCTGCCCGCCAGGCACAGGAGTGCAACACGTGTGCGACGAAGGATACCAGCTGGTTGGACACCAGATCCTTCTATGAGGCGTTAATGGAACCTGGAACCATGCAGATCAAAGTGCAAGAGTAAGCCGGCATCGGTATACCCGACAAAGAAACTTTGGCTTATCATGATTAGCGAAATGGGGGATCTAGAAATGCCCGTTACATTAGTACAGATTATTATGGTGTTGCTGTGAGTAGGCAATAAAAGCACCAATAGCTCATATTTTCCTTCTTTCCAAAGTGGACGAGGATGCGGAGTATAAGCTTGAGTCAACATGGAGATACACATGAATATGAAGTGGACCCGGGTAGAAGCCAAGACTCAGTCACACAAGAAGTGTAAAAAAAGCGTTTAATTCATCACATAGTGTGACACTAGCCTATACCCAAGGGTAAAGACTTGGTACATGCGCATGCTATGAAGCGTCGATATCGTCATTAGCGTCATTGCCCTGCCATGGATTTTTTGTATCTGGGTGGTCGTCAACCTACGACGAAGAAGTAGGATTCCCCTAATCAGGCTTCTACCGGACCCTCTTTTTAGATTGAAGTACGAGATCAAAAAGCAGGGCAGACGTGTACTATTGCGGGGCCTCGACAATATAGCCGTATTCCTACTTACCCCTAGGGTAGTAGTAGAGGGACCGAGTTGCGAACATGATGCTATTGTAAAACAGCTCCTCAAATGAGAGATGTGAATTCCCGGTAGTGTAATTTATTCCCAACTCAAAACGAACTACGCTCTAAACCAAAGTAAGTGCTGATACAATCTGATGTATGGAGGCTTTGTTTTGCGACGCTCCAGCTCCAGTTTTTGGTAAACACGTAGCATAACGGTTTACGAACCGATATTATGAGCCTAGTTTATAATGAAGTCTGATAAAAAAATGTGTACATTTGCCTTTCAACCTCAGCGTGCAAGAAGGCGGTGAAAACGAATGGAACCTATTTGAAGAAAATTTTCCCCCACCCGTACCACGGCTATGTGTGGGCGGCTCTGTTTGTGACGCACCATACCGCACCTTCCGTATATCTCCAACTTGGTTCCTAATGCACGTCATGGGAAAACTTAAATTCCGTAAATGAAAAAGGAACTACAGACGGGAGTTGTAATGTCGCCACAAGTTTTCACTGGTACTAAGCGTCGCTAAAACCTCTTTTCCCTCCTATGCTCTCTTCCGGAATAGCGGGTGCTTTTCTTTCTTTTATGACTAAATTATCCATCAATACCATACAAATTGACTATTCCGCAATCAGGGCTCTCTGAAAGCAAACAATTTGGTGGTGTAGAGTGTACAGAAATAAACGTTCTGTGAAAAAAGGTCGCAACACCACATTCATAACTCGCGAATTTTTGTGTGCTTCACACAATTTTTTGTGGCGAAGAGTATGAAGCTGTAGCCGTCTTGTTTGCTTTTTCCTGTGTTTCACGCATTATTAGGATAGCTATCTGTTCTTATATGGTAGCTCTATGAAAGATTTTAAGATCACTTGTATTGTTTTGGCGAACAGCGCGTTGCCCTGCTCTTGATTTCAAAAAATTGCACACGTGTAGTGGTTGTTGAGCTGTAGCCATTCATTGATACTCTTAATATCGAGCAATCACGCAAGCACACTTTTACACATCCTCGATGCCGGGGATAAACCACGGGGAAATAAGTGAAAAAAACCTGAGTCGTTCATCCTATTTGCAAAAAGGACTAGTTCTACAGTAACGTCCAAAACAACGTACCACTACCACCATTTCTATATTTTTTCTCGTGAAAGATCGGTCGAATATATGATTAGTTTGCCTATTTTTCTCTGAAGACAGTAGCCTCCAGCCGTCTGTGCCACGAGAATGCCTTCATTCTCTCCCTTCTCCATCATCTCACTTCCGCCCTCTTCTTTTTTTTCACAATAATTCCAGAGGCAGTTTGCTAAAGTATATTGAGGTTAACCGAGTGTCACTGCTCATGTCGTCTACTCTAACCTTTTGTTACTGTTTGACCCTTAAAGGAGTAGTCACACAGATTTTTGAAGGTGAGATAACTTCGGAGATAGATTGGTGTGAACACACATTCACCATCTTCAAATATCAGGGGCAAATACAGCCTAGATCATATTTAAAATCAATGTCAAAGTGTGCAAGACGCAGCCAAGCAGCCAGTTGAGGGCCTGAAAGCAATATGATATCCCCTGGATGTAGAGTAAGTAAACAATATCGAGACACGTCAAGAGTTTGTGTTGGGCGCTTCCACAATGCCGGCTTTTCTCGCCGGCTCGTCACTCCGATCAGAGGTCGGAACTTCTGCTCACGACCAACGAACGATCCGATCGTTGGCGGCGGGGTGCCGACATTTTGTTGGCTAATTGAGCAACTGGCCGCGATCTTAGTTTACAGCAACGACAGGTGCTCTATTAATTTGCTTTTCATTGCGCGGATCCAAAAACGCCCCGCGGACAAGAGCGCACTGACCGAACCTCACGGTCGAGCGGGAGCTTATTACGGCTGTTCGAAACGGGTCTCAAGTCCCAAACAAGGCTGCACATATAAATAAGTACTTAATGATGTGATGGCGAATCACATTATAAACGGTCATCTGCACTGTTGTAGAGAGCGGTAATTGATTATTAGCCTCCGTGTCCGCATCTATAGGCGTACCTGTAGGGAGACCGGCCGGTTGCTTCAAGCGCGCGTCTTTTTCCCACTGCCTCGAGCGTCCCGCGTCGTTCTCTAGCCGTCACAGCAATTTGTTCTCGTTGCGCCTGCATCTAGTCCAGGACGTTTTTAAATTCAGTGGCCTACGAGATCAGTATGCGGGGGCATTAGCAAAACAGCTTCCAACACTGATTCGACAGTGCTACGGCAACTCTGTTCTGTGATATTTGTCCGAGTGCCACGTGCACAGGTTTGTTTATACAAAATCCAGCTTTTCGCGGCCCTCTCTGAAACCGTAACTGCGACTGGCCGCATCAAAAACATCTTTAATTTAAGAACGATGGCACTCTGTAGCAAATGAGGTTTTTACTTATGAAAAATACGTAATGCGCTACTTATCGCAACAAAAAAATAAGATTAAAAATTTTATGTTAGTGCCTCTGTAATATTTCGTACACCGCCACCAGGTCATGTTCACCACCTTCCGCAAATGCTTTTTTTTCTGTTTTGGGGTCGAAATGTTTTCAAGGCGTATTTCTTTGTCTGCTATCCCCACAAAGCAGTCATGTATTTTAAATTTTAAAACACTACAAATATTACTTACGTATTTTTATTTCGCCCCAGATATGCCTGCTTTCAAGTGCTCAACAGTGTTGAGAAGTATCAAAGTTGCCACCAGATTTACTAGTTTGGAAATGTGTTGACTTTCGTTTACCGTTTGTGCACACGGCTGAATCGAGGAACAGGCAGATACGCAGATCAAAATGTTTGCGTTTTATTTGCCCCCAAAAGACTACAGTCTTTGAAACGCAGGCGTCCCATAGCACTCGGAAGCGGAAACCATGGAAGCGTTACCACTTTCTAGAAGACTGGAGATTTGTATACGTCATAGATGGCTGCTATTTACAAGCCATATGCTGATAGTATAACCAAATTTGTACGACAAAATACAGGTTTCATGAAGTTCTCATATTTTATTCTTAGATTCTTATTGTACAAAAATGTCCAGGTACACACACCTGCCGTAGGGGTTTCTCAGTCGGTTAGGCATACGTTAGGTGCACTGACCTGAAGAAAAAAAAGGTGTAATTTGAAAAAAAGGCTAATTTAGTTATTTTGCAGCGGAAGGAGCTTGTGACGACTTCGAAGTGCAACACGGCCGGGTGACCGGAAAGCACTCCAGCGAGGACTTCTTTTCTCCCGGAGACAGCGCGTTCGTCGAGTGCGATCCTGGCTTCGGCGTAAATGGTACCGATCAGCTTCTGTGCCAGGATGACGGCTCATGGGACCAACAACCCCCAACCTGCATAGGTGAGAAGCGGGTCACTAAAATTGACAAGCTTTAATTTCCCTGCTCCTGTATCGCCGACGATATTGTTTAAATGGGTATCAGAAAAACACAATTTTCAGTAACTTGGTGCATCCTTGTTGCAAAATTTAGAGTCCGACAAACAACGTCTACAACGAAGCACGGAAGACAAGACCTTCTTTCCCTCTGTCTGGAAGTGCTGCATCTTACCTACCTCACACCTTTTTTTTAGATTATAATGTTTCGCTTATTCCCTTATTTTCCTGTTTGTAGCTATTTCATCCATACATTTATAATTACCTCGGCGAAATATTGAAGGCATGAAGTTTAAAGCCAAGAAAACAACTGACAAGGGACGATGCAAGGTTAAAATTTCATCGAGGTACGCGCCTGCGCCCCGCTCTCCCAAATGTGGTGCCTCCACAACTAGACAGTTTGGTATGTGCTACTGGGACTGGGAAACAGGCCGCCTGTCTACTACTAGTACTGAAACAGTCTTTGATGTTGTTCTGCAGAAGGTTACAAGAACCGGAAATTCGTGTACACGGAGGTTTCCGTTGTGTCGCCCAGAGAGGAAGGAGTGATGGTCATAGTAGAAAATTTCGTTCGCCACAATTTGATTCCTTGCTGCGTGTGGTAACACGCTAAACACCTATTGATATTGCTCGCGGCGCTCCAAATAAACCTAGTTGTGCTCTTTAAAGGGGCGGACAACCGATTTTTGTCGCGTATATATTCTCTAGCTCATATGAAAGCCAGCGTTTTATATAACCACAAGTAATTTATAATCACATTGGCGGAAATACTTTTAATTTGGGAGCAAAATATCTGAAATCGGAAGGGCGGCGGTTCGTAATGTCGAAACTTGACACTTACAATATGTGACCCGGTCACGTGACCTGCAAACCTAGCAGCTACTGTAACTTATGAAACGTTTATTCACTAATTGAAAACTTTTTAACACAAGTGTTTGCATAAGTTTAAATTGAATATGGATTTTTTAAATTTATTTCTGAAATTTTTAACACACGCCGCCCGCTAACGCCGCCCGCCGCCGCTGGGTTGCTCTAAGGGTGGCTAACTGAGCCTCCATGCCCAGAATCAATGGCAGCGTTCAGTAAAAAGACCCAGTGAAGGAGCTTTGACGATTCTGGCTCACTCAGGGGCGTTTGTTTAGCGAAAATATTCAATTTCAGTTTCCAAATACAGCAACGGCAGCTTTAAAAAAGGGACGCGCCCGGGGCGAATCGAACTGCCCACCAAATTCCACCTATGGTGCACCCCAACAGATGGCGCCTTTGTAAAAATTAGACTCGGTAATAAAAAAAAAACTCACAAAGGAATAAGAAAACTGCCATTCGCACTTTTTTTAGCTCGGGACAAGTTTTTAAATATCTCTTTTCATTTCGCATACAGACAAAAGTATGTTGCCGTGCTACTGTATGTCATGGGTGCCAGCAGTATTTTTAGGGAGGACAGATACGGCTGTAGATCTAACAATTTCGATTTAAAAAGTGCTTAAGCGTTATCAGCAAAACCTCTTCTCCTTAAGGTGCTTTAAGTGATGCGCTTTCTTTTGGGGCAGAGAAAAAATACTCGACAAAATCGGTTGTCTGTCACTTTAAAGAATTCTTTTAGCTACTCCTCAAACGTTTCAGTAATTTGGATTTTAATGTCGCCCCACAACATATGCGGGGAGCACAGTGGCACAGTTCTCTAGAGCAACTGCGGTCTGAGATTCGACACGCCGCCATGAACGGACAGGACATTCCATTGCAGGAGCTACCAAGTCTCTGTAAAACCATCGGGAACCATTTGGTTTCCTTCATCTATCGAAGACCAACTCTACAGGGTCGCTCGGTTGCCGACATGACAATAAGAATCAGGACGCTGTTGCACACATGACAGTAAGCAACAATAAATTATGGTGGATTGGGCATTCATCCAGTTCTGCATTCATGATTTTCTACTGGAGCACGTCTCCATTGTGCAGTTTCTCGGTTGCAGTGAACTTTACGTTGCCGACTGCGCTGTGAAGAAGTAGTCAGAAATTCCTACTGTTTCGACATCTTGGAGAACCGCAGCCCCCCCTCCGACACCCGTTGCTGAGAGTACAGCTTTTACCTGCAATTCTCCCATTTTGGAAATTAGAGACGTGCTTGCCGCCGAGCTCAGCCGGTGAGACGGTAGAGATTTTAGGGTGACGACAATAGACCATCTTATGACATCTCTCCCTACCACGCCATTCACAGGCATTCCGATGACGGGTACAGGAATTCCGCCTTTGTCGCAACGAATACGAGCAGTGTGTGCGCCCTCTATGCGTCTCGATGCAGAAAAAAGCAGGAGATTGTAGTATGGCACACAGCCAGACCTCTACCCATAATTTTGGGCAACGTACGATAACATGTCGTAGAGCAAATTCAAGTTGCTGAATTCGCTTTTGTACAAGAGTGGGATGCCAAATTGAGAAAGTTTGCTCCGGGCAGACGATAACTTGAGCACTGTCGAGCATGCCTGGAGCAATGCACTTCCCCATTGCTTTTTGCAAGCCTGTTTCTTGTAGGCGTGAATCCCCTTCGGCCGCAAGGGACGCTAGCACCACAGATTCCACGCAAGAGTGCAACTCACATGTCTTGATATACAGGGTGATCAAAATTAGGCCGACAGGTTTTTTTTAATTATGCGCTTGCATTTACGTGAAGACCACCTCTACAGTGAGGTTTATCGCACAGGGGGCACATCATTTAGGTGATATTTATTGATGTCAGTGGGTTTATTAACCAAATTTGAACAATTAACTTTTTAGTGGCTGCAGTAAGCAGGCCTGTTTTTATTGAAAAGTTGGCCGCAACCGCGTTTCTACGCAGTTTCATTTGGCCTCATTCTTACAGCGCATCCGTTCTCCGAAATGTAGAACTGCGATATTTAATTGCCGTTCGCATGATTACGCATGCTTGACACCGAAGACCGGCGCAAAGCTCCTCCCTTTTGTGACATCACTGGTGTATACGGTGTTACGTTTGACAACGGGGTGGAGGCATAGGCAAAAGGCATAACTGGCACCCTTTCAGTATTTTCTGGCGTTATCGTAATCTGCGGTAGGCGGAACCGCCACAGAATGCCAGACCAAACGGGAGGAGCTTTGCGCCGGTCGTTACTGTATAGGATGCGTAATCATGCGAACGGCAATTAAACTTTGCAGTTCGATATCTTTGTGTACGGATGCGCTAGAATATTGTACCAAATGAAACTGCGTAGAAACACGATGGAGTCTAACTTTTCTACACAACCATGCCACCAAAAGATATTTATTCAATTTTAGGTAGTTAAGCCACCGACATCAATAATTACCATTAGAATATGTGTCCCCCTAGGTGCATAACCTCATTGTAGAGGTGCTCTTCACGCAAATCTAAGGGCCTATTAAAAAAACCTGTCTACTTATTTTTATCACCTTTATACTATGGCAGGGGTAGTAACTGCAGTAATCAAAGGTATCTTGTGGGGACCGATCGTTGCTGAGAAACTGTTTGGCACAGTGTCTCAGATGCGGATTGGCTTCCACGCGAGGTTAATGAAGCACAATAGGTAGCGGCAGGTTGAATCCAACAAAGTTGATGACATGCTACCCGAACTTAAAGCCTCACAATATTGGCTCCTTTTGAGTCGGCCCAGAGGTCTTTACGCTTGGAGGGAGGCGTCATAATCTTGACCACGTTATATATCGTTATCAAAAAAGGGAACAGAAAAACTTAAACCCTTATTAATTTGTAACCAATTCAGTTTTATCCGGGAGGACAAATGACAGGAACAAATGCTGAATGTTAAGCGATATATTTACATGATGTCGGCAATCAAAGCGCCCATTCACGACATGTACCCTGCTATCTCCTCCTACTTGTGACATGCCCACCCCTCACAGCCGTCGAGGGTGACCTTCCTCTGTCGACGGCGCAGGGGGAAGGCGAGTGCAGAAGCAATAAAAAATGAGATGACAAGAAAGAGTGAAACACCTGCCGCCACGGATGAAGGTGATGAGGGGTGCGACCACAGACAACCGTCACTGAAGCTGAGTAACGTCGAAGGCTTTCGGAGGCGGGACGGTGTATTGGGCGGCGGAAACTCGGCAAATAAAAGTCTGCTAACTCACTCACTCGTCGGCTGGGGAGACAAGGCTGGACATTGGCGTGCCCAGCGAGCGCCGGGTCTTCAGCAAGATAAAAGGGATTCAAGAAGCCGCAAGAACACTCTTCAGGAGCCAACAAAACGCTTTAGAATGGTGGAGGATTGCAATGGGGATGAACGCCTCAACCTCGACTGAAAATGTTGGGCTGTGGCAGTGAAAATGACAGGAGTCAAGGCGAACTGTGAAGCAATATAATTACATGATATCCGCCATCAGAGCACCGACACAAGACACGCATCATACCCAGAGCTTGCGCCGTTCGCCGCCTCCTCGTACTCCTGGCCCCATTTACAGCTGCGTTGAAATTAAGAAGGTCCTAAGATCGAATTCCTAACTCCTATGATACGCACGAGTAGCTACTTTCAAAAACACAAAAACATATTCAGGGTATCTTACATTGCCCTTGGCGACGCATTGGCGATGCATAGATAAACCAAGTGGATTGTGTTGTGATGCGTTGTATTTTTGCCATTTAGCTTCCACATCGACACATCTTTCTTCCAGTCTTGTATGACTATTTTTTCTTTACCCTTTATTTCGACATACAGAACAATTCGCGTCATCATCCACCTTTACAACCTTCAATAGTCCACGTTATTGATGAATTACCCTAGTTATTTATTTCTATGGCGTAGTTGGCTGTATTCATAAATTTAGTCATCCCATATATTTTGCTTAGTCGCTCAGTCATTCATACGATTCGCCGTCGTTTAATCGATTTTAATGTGTTCTTAGTTCATTTCGAATCCCTTTATTTCCCTTTCATATAACTTAATTTACTGTGCTAGCTGGGCTGCTTTCTTCATGTCACTTATATCTGACGTGCACTGGTAGTTCGCCTGGAATAGTCACCCCAGTTCTGGTGTTAACGTCATTCTTATAATTCTTAATACTTCGCCGTCTAGTTATATTTCATATAATCAGTCGAAGGCTGACCTGCAATTCACACTAACATTTATAGTTGCAGTGGTGGTTTCTATTGTGCCACTGCTGCCGCAATTCCATCACAGTAGAGTGAAATTTGCAAGCTTTTAAAATATAGATCTGGTTGTGGAGCTTAACCCACTACACCTGTGATCAGGCCCACCGTGGTGGACGGCTTCGAATTATTTTGACCACCTGGGCATCTTAACATGCGGCAAAATCTCGAGAACACGGACGTTTTTGCTTTTAGTCTCCATCAGAAAAGCGTCCGCCACGGCCGGGAATCGAACCCGCGTCCTTGTGCTAAGTAGCACAATGCCAGAGCCACTGAGCCACCATGGTGGGTAGTTTTTAAAATATAATTGCATTATTTTATACCGAACCACGTTGTTTTAAAAGCGCAGCTCTTAAGGAAATCGTAATTTCTCGTGTCCCAAGTTAAAAAAATTCCCCCGCATTTCCCTGAGGGGGAGAATGTGAAAGTGCGAATGCACGGTTGTCGGCCCGCTTGCGGCGCTTGCGCTCGGCCCCCGCAGCCCACCGCCTCGCCGCCTCCTCTTCCATCTCTTCCATCGGGTTTGTAGTATCACGTGTACACCACGCAGTTATCAAGCCGCTATAACGCCGCTGAGTCGCCAACGCACGCCGCTGACGACGTAGTTTGACTGCGTTAAAGATATAAGGCGCGTCACTAACACTGATATCACCGTCGCGTCCGTGGCTTGGTCGGTAGAGCGTCGCGCTGCGGCCGCAAAGTCCTCGGATCGAAACCTGGCGCCGGGTGCTGTTTCTTTTTTAAATATAGAGGAGCACTGCGGACGCCGCCGCCGCCGCCGCCGGTGGATGGTTTGGGGTCGCTTATAAAGTGCATTCGCACTTAAAATATGAAGAAATTGCCCAGCGTGCGCATATTAGCGCGGGCCTTGCGGCGACCGCCTTGCAAGCAACGAAAGCAAGCAAATGCTTAGCGCTCGTGTGTGCGTGCCTCGCGACGACCGCCCAGCGTCCCCTGCTCACGTTCGTCAAGCCAAGCATTCCCACTTAGGGTGTCGGGCAATATTGCGGCGACCGGCCGGCAGTTTAAAAGAAGCAAGAGAATGGCAAGCGCCCGTGTGTGCGTGCCACGCGGCGACCGCCCAGCGTCCTCTGCTACCGTTCGTCAAGCCAAGCATTCCCACTTAGGGAGATCGTGCAATATTGCGGCGACCGCCCGTAGGTTAAAAAGAAGCAAGAGAATGGCAAGCGCCCGTGTGTGCGTGCCACGCGGCGACCGCCCAGCGTCCTCTGCTACCGTTCGTCAAGCCAAGCATTCCCACTTAGGGAGATCGTGCAATATTGCGGCGACCGCCCGTAGGTTAAAAAGAAGCAAGAGAATGGCAAGCGCCCGTGTGTGCGTGCCACGCGGCGACCGCCCAGCGTCCTCTGCTACCGTTCGTCAAGCCAAGCATTCCCACTTAGGGAGATCGTGCAATATTGCGGCGACCGCCCGTAGGTTAAAAAGAAGCAAGAGAATGGCAAGCGCCCGTGTGTGCGTGCCACGCGGCGACCGCCCAGCGTCCTCTGCTACCGTTCGTCAAGCCAAGCATTCCCACTTAGGGAGATCGTGCAATATTGCGGCGACCGCCCGTAGGTTAAAAAGACGCAAGAGAATGGCAAGCGCCCGTGTGTGCGTGCCACGCGGCGACCGCCCAGCGTCCTCTGCTACCGTTCGTCAAGCCAAGCATTCCCACTTAGGGAGATCGTGCAATATTGCGGCGACCGCCCGTAGGTTAAAAAGAAGCAAGAGAATGGCAAGCGCCCGTGTGTGCGTGCCACGCGGCGACCGCCCAGCGTCCTCTGCTACCGTTCGTCAAGCCAAGCATTCCCACTTAGGGAGATCGTGCAATATTGCGGCAACCGCCCGTATGTTAAAAAGAAGCAAGAGAATGGCAAGCGCCCGTGTGTGCGTGCCACGCGACGACCGCCCAGCGTCCTCTGCTACCGTTCGTCAAGCCAAGCATTCCCACTTAGGGAGATCGTGCAATATTGCGGCGACCGCCCGTAGGTTAAAAAGAAGCAAGAGAATGGCAAGCGCCCGTGTGTGCGTGCCACGCGGCGACCGCCCAGCGTCCTCTGCTACCGTTCGTCAAGCCAAGCATTCCCACTTAGGGAGATCGTGCAATATTGCGGCAACCGCCCGTATGTTAAAAAGAAGCAAGAGAATGGCAAGCGCCCGTGTGTGCGTGCCACGCGGCGACCGCCCAGCGTCCTCTGCTACCGTTCGTCAAGCCAAGCATTCCCACTTAGGGAGATCGTGCAATATTGCGGCGACCGCCCGTAGGTTAAAAAGAAGCAAGAGAATGGCAAGCGCCCGTGTGTGCGTGCCACGCGGCGACCGCCCAGCGTCCTCTGCTACCGTTCGTCAAGCCAAACATTCCCACTTAGGGAGATCGTGCAATATTGCGGCGACCGCCCGTAGGTTAAAAAAAGCAAGAGAATGGCAAGCGCCCGTGTGTGCGTGCCACGCGGCGACCGCCCAGCGTCCTCTGCTACCGTTCGTCAAGCCAAGCATTCCCACTTAGGGAGATCGTGCAATATTGCGGCGACCGCCCGTAGGTTAAAAAGAAGCAAGAGAATGGCAAGCGCCCGTGTGTGCGTGCCACGCGACGACCGCCCCGCGTCCCCTGCTGACGTTCGTCAAGACAAGCATTGCCACTTAGTGAGATCGGGCAATATTGCGGCGACCGCCCGGCAGTAAAAAGAAGCAAGAGAATGGCAAGCGCCCGTGTGTGCGTGCCACGCGGCGACCGCCCAGCGTCCTCTGCTACCGTTCGTCAAGCCAAGCATTCCCACTTAGGGAGATCGTGCAATATTGCGGCGACCGCCCGGCAGTTAAAAAGAAGCAAGAGAATGGCAAGCGCCCGTGTGTGCGTGCCACGCGGCGACCGCCCAGCGTCCTCTGCTACCGTTCGTCAAGCCAAGCATTCCCACTTAGGGAGATCGTGCAATATTGCGGCGACCGCCCGTAGGTTAAAAAGAAGCAAGAGAATGGCAAGCGCCCGTGTGTGCGTGCCACGCGGCGACCGCCCAGCGTCCTCTGCTACCGTTCGTCAAGCCAAGCATTCCCACTTAGGGAGATCGTGCAATATTGCGGCGACCGCCCGGCAGTTAAAAAGAAGCAAGAGAATGGCAAGCGCCCGTGTGTGCGTGCCACGCGACGACCGCCCAGCGTCCCCTGCTGACGTTCGTCAAGACAAGCATTGCCACTTAGTGAGATCGGGCAATATTGCGGCGACCGCCCGGCAGTAAAAAGAAGCAAGAGAATGGCAAGCACCCGTGTGTGCGTGCCACGCGGCGACCGCCCAGCGTCCTCTGCTACCGTTCGTCAAGGCAAGCATTCCCACTTAGGGAGATCGTGCAATATTGCGGCGACCGCCCGGCAGTTAAAAAGAAGCAAGAGAATGGCAAGCGCCCGTGTGTGCGTGCCACGCGACGACCGCCCAGCGTCCCCTGCTGACGTTCGTCAAGACAAGCATTGCCACTTAGTGAGATCGGGCAATATTGCGGCGACCGCCCGGCAGTAAAAAGAAGCAAGAGAATGGCAAGCACCCGTGTGTGCGTGCCACGCGGCGACCGCCCAGCGTCCTCTGCTACCGTTCGTCAAGCCAAGCATTCCCACTTAGGGAGATCGTGCAATATTGCGGCGACCGCCCGGCAGTTAAAAAGAAGCAAGAGAATGGCAAGCACCCGTGTGTGCGTGCCACGCGGCGACCGCCCAGCGTCCTCTGCTACCGTTCGTCAAGCCAAGCATTCCCACTTAGGGAGATCGTGCAATATTGCGGCGACCGCCCGGCAGTAAAAAGAAGCAAGAGAATGGCAAGCGCCCGTGTGTGCGTGCCACGCGGCGGCCGCCCAGCGTCCTCTGCTACCGTTCGTCAAGCCAAGCATTCCCACTTAGGGAGATCGTGCAATATTGCGGCGACCGCCCGGCAGTTAAAAAGAAGCAAGAGAATGGCAAGCGCCCGTGTGTGCGTGCCACGCGGCGACCGCCCAGCGTCCTCTGCTACCGTTCGTCAAGCCAAGCATTCCCACTTAGGGAGATCGCGCAATATTGCGGCGACCGCCCGGCAGTTAAAAAGAAGCAAGAGAATGGCAAGCGCCCGTGTGTGCGTGCCACGCGACGACCGCCCAGCGTCCCCTGCTGACGTTCGTCAAGACAAGCATTGCCACTTAGTGAGATCGGGCAATATTGCGGCGACCGCCCGGCAGTAAAAAGAAGCAAGAGAATGGCAAGCACCCGTGTGTGCGTGCCACGCGGCGACCGCCCAGCGTCCTCTGCTACCGTTCGTCAAGCCAAGCATTCCCACTTATGGAGATCGTGCAATATTGCGGCGACCGCCCGGCAGTTAAAAAGAAGCAAGAGAATGGCAAGCGCCCGTGTGTGCGTGCCACGCGACGACCGCCCAGCGTCCCCTGCTGACGTTCGTCAAGACAAGCATTGCCACTTAGTGAGATCGTGCAATATTGCGGCGACCGCCCGTAGGTTAAAAAGAAGCAAGAGAATGGCAAGCGCCCGTGTGTGCGTGCCACGCGGCGACCGCCCAGCGTCCTCTGCTACCGTTCGTCAAGCCAAGCATTCCCACTTAGGGAGATCGTGCAATATTGCGGCGACCGCCCGGCAGTTAAAAAGAAGCAAGAGAATGGCAAGCGCCCGTGTGTGCGTGCCACGCGGCGACCGCCCAGCGTCCCCTGCTGACGTTCGTCAAGACAAGCATTGCCACTTAGTGAGATCGTGCAATATTGCGGCGACCGCCCGTAGGTTAAAAAGAAGCAAGAGAATGGCAAGCGCCCGTGTGTGCGTGCCACGCGGCGACCGCCCAGCGTCCTCTGCTACCGTTCGTCAAGCCAAGCATTCCCACTTAGGGAGATCGTGCAATATTGCGGCGACCGCCCGGCAGTTAAAAAGAAGCAAGAGAATGGCAAGCGCCCGTGTGTGCGTGCCACGCGACGACCGCCCAGCGTCCCCTGCTGACGTTCGTCAAGACAAGCATTGCCACTTAGTGAGATCGTGCAATATTGCGGCGACCGCCCGTAGGTTAAAAAGAAGCAAGAGAATGGCAAGCGCCCGTGTGTGCGTGCCACGCGGCGACCGCCCAGCGTCCTCTGCTACCGTTCGTCAAGCCAAGCATTCCCACTTAGGGAGATCGTGCAATATTGCGGCGACCGCCCGGCAGTTAAAAAGAAGCAAGAGAATGGCAAGCGCCCGTGTGTGCGTGCCACGCGGCGACCGCCCAGCGTCCTCTGCTACCGTTCGTCAAGCCAAGCATTCCCACTTAGGGAGATCGTGCAATATTGCGGCGACCGCCCGGCAGTTAAAAAAAAAACTCCACCCCCACCCCCTCCCCGAAGGGGATCGTGCGGAAATGCGAATGCATTGGGTGCACCGATGAGTGCGCTGCGGCAAGCAGTCACGGAGAGAGGCGCGCGCTCCACTGTATTTATTGATATTTTTCCGAGCGCAG
The DNA here is from genome assembly GCF_048455015.1 of Haemaphysalis longicornis. Taxonomy (NCBI): domain Eukaryota; kingdom Metazoa; phylum Arthropoda; class Arachnida; order Ixodida; family Ixodidae; genus Haemaphysalis; species Haemaphysalis longicornis. The sequence continues at coordinate 133,224,488 of NW_027526460.1, forward strand.
CGAGAGGATAGAGGGTACGCGGAGAGGAGAGGGAGAGACCCGCGCAACACGCCTGCCCCGCGTTGCGAGCTCTCTCCGCCGAGCTCCGCGACGGGAGCGCCCTCACACGCTCGAGCGCGCTCCTCCTCTCCCATTGCCCTCCGCTACTCCCGCCCGAGCTATGACGTGCTGCGGTTGATAGGCGCGCCACAGCTGTTGCTAGGAGCACGCCGGCCAACCCACGACAACCCCCTACTAAGAAATGCATTCGCATTTAAAAGAAGCAAGAGAATGGCAAGCGCCCGTGTGTGCGTGCCACGCGGCGGCCGCCCAGCGTCCTTTGCTCACGTTCGTCAAGCCAAGCATTCGCACTAAGGGAGATCGGGCAATATTGCGGCGACCGCCCGGCAGTTAAAAAGAAGCAAGAGAATGGCAAGCGCCCGTGTGTGCGTGCCACGCGGCTAACGCCCAGCGTCCTCTGCTCACGCTCGTCAAGCCAAGCATTCCCACTTAGGAGATCGGGCAATATTTCGGCGACCGCCCGGCAGTTAAAAAGAAGCAAGAGAATGGCAAGCGCCCGTGTGTGCGTGCCACGCGACGACCGCCCAGCGTCCCCTGCTGACGTTCGTCAAGACAAGCATTGCCACTTAGTGAGATCGGGCAATATTGCGGCGACCGCCCGGCAGTAAAAAGAAGCAAGAGAATGGCAAGCACCCGTGTGTGCGTGCCACGCGGCGACCGCCCAGCGTCCTCTGCTACCGTTCGTCAAGCCAAGCATTCCCACTTAGGGAGATCGTGCAATATTGCGGCGACCGCCCGGCAGTTAAAAAGAAGCAAGAGAATGGCAAGCGCCCGTGTGTGCGTGCCACGCGACGACCGCCCAGCGTCCCCTGCTGACGTTCGTCAAGACAAGCATTGCCACTTAGTGAGATCGTGCAATATTGCGGCGACCGCCCGTAGGTTAAAAAGAAGCAAGAGAATGGCAAGCGCCCGTGTGTGCGTGCCACGCGGCGACCGCCCAGCGTCCTCTGCTACCGTTCGTCAAGCCAAGCATTCCCACTTAGGGAGATCGTGCAATATTGCGGCGACCGCCCGGCAGTTAAAAAGAAGCAAGAGAATGGCAAGCGCCCGTGTGTGCGTGCCACGCGGCGACCGCCCAGCGTCCCCTGCTGACGTTCGTCAAGACAAGCATTGCCACTTAGTGAGATCGTGCAATATTGCGGCGACCGCCCGTAGGTTAAAAAGAAGCAAGAGAATGGCAAGCGCCCGTGTGTGCGTGCCACGCGGCGACCGCCCAGCGTCCTCTGCTACCGTTCGTCAAGCCAAGCATTCCCACTTAGGGAGATCGTGCAATATTGCGGCGACCGCCCGGCAGTTAAAAAGAAGCAAGAGAATGGCAAGCGCCCGTGTGTGCGTGCCACGCGACGACCGCCCAGCGTCCCCTGCTGACGTTCGTCAAGACAAGCATTGCCACTTAGTGAGATCGTGCAATATTGCGGCGACCGCCCGTAGGTTAAAAAGAAGCAAGAGAATGGCAAGCGCCCGTGTGTGCGTGCCACGCGGCGACCGCCCAGCGTCCTCTGCTACCGTTCGTCAAGCCAAGCATTCCCACTTAGGGAGATCGTGCAATATTGCGGCGACCGCCCGGCAGTTAAAAAGAAGCAAGAGAATGGCAAGCGCCCGTGTGTGCGTGCCACGCGGCGACCGCCCAGCGTCCTCTGCTACCGTTCGTCAAGCCAAGCATTCCCACTTAGGGAGATCGTGCAATATTGCGGCGACCGCCCGGCAGTTAAAAAAAAAACTCCACCCCCACCCCCTCCCCGAAGGGGTCGTGCGGAAATGCGAATGCATTGGGTGCACCGATGAGTGCGCTGCGGCAAGCAGTCACGGAGAGAGGCGCGCGCTCCACTGTATTTATTGATATTTTTCCGAGCGCAGCGAGAGGATAGAGGGTACGCGGAGAGGAGAGGGAGAGACCCGCGCAACACGCCTGCCCCGCGTTGCGAGCTCTCTCCGCCGAGCTCCGCGACGGGAGCGCCCTCACACGCTCGAGCGCGCTCCTCCTCTCCCCTTGCCCTCCGCTACTCCCGCCCGAGCTATGACGTGCTGCGGTTGATAGGCGCGCCACAGCTGTTGCTAGGAGCACGCCGGCCAACCCACGACAACCCCCTACTAAGAAATGCATTCGCATTTAAAAGAAGCAAGAGAATGGCAAGCGCCCGTGTGTGCGTGCCACGCGGCGGCCGCCCAGCGTCCTTTGCTCACGTTCGTCAAGCCAAGCATTCGCACTAAGGGAGATCGGGCAATATTGCGGCGACCGCCCGGCAGTTAAAAAGAAGCAAGAGAATGGCAAGCGCCCGTGTGTGCGTGCCACGCGGCTAACGCCCAGCGTCCTCTGCTCACGCTCGTCAAGCCAAGCATTCCCACTTAGGAGATCGGGCAATATTTCGGCGACCGCCCGGCTATTAAAAAGAAGCAAGAGAATGGCAAGCGCTCTTGTGTGCGTGCCTCGCGACGACCGCCCAGCGTCCCCTGCTGACGTTCGTCAATCCAAGCATTGCCACTTAGGGAGATCGGGCAATATTGCGGCGACCGCCCGGCAGTTAAAAAGAAGAAAGAGAATGGCAAGCGCCCGTGTGTGCGTGTCTCGCCACAACTGCCCAGCGTTCCCTGCTGACGTTCGTCAATCCAAGCATTGCCACTTAGGGAGATCGGGCAATATTGCGGCGACCGCCCGGCAGTTAAAAAGAAGAAAGAGAATGGCAAGCGCTCGTGTGTGCGTGCCTCGCGACGACCGCTCAGCGTCCCCTGCTGACGTTCGTCAATCCAAGCATTGCCACTTAGGGAGATCGGGCAATATTGCGGCGACCGCCCGGCAGTTAAAAAGAAGAAAGAGAAAGGCAAGCGCTCGTGTGTGCGTGCCTCGCGACGACCGCCCAGCGTCCCCTGCTGACGTTCGTCAATCCAAGCATTGCCACTTAGGGAGATCGGGCAATATTGCGGCGACCGCCCGGCCGTTAAAAAGAAGAAAGAGAATGGCAAGCGCCCGTGCGTGCTTGCCACGCGGCGAACGCCCAGCGTCGTCTGCTCACGTTCGTCAATCCAAGCATTCCCACTTAGGGAGATCGCGCAATATTGCGGCGACCGCCCTTCAGTTAAAAAGAAGAAAGAGAATGGCAAGCGCCCGTGCGTGCTTGCCACGCGGCGAACGCCCAGCGTCGTCTGCTCACGTTCGTCAATCCAAGCATTGCCACTTAGGGAGATCGGGAAATATTGCGGCGACCGCCCGGCAGTTAAAAAGAAGAAAGAGAATGGCAAGCGCCCGTGTGTGCGTGCCTCGCGACGACCGCCCAGCGTCCTCTGCTCACGTTCGTCAAGCCAAGCACTCCCACTTAGGGAGATCGGGCAATATTGCGGCGACCGCCCGGCAGTTAAAAAGAAGCAAGAGAATGGCAAGCGCTCGTGTTTGCATGCCTCGCGACGACCGCCCAGCGTCCCCTGCTGACGTTCGTCAATCCAAGCATTGCCACTTAGGGAGATCGGGCAATATTGGGGAGACCGCCCAGCAGTTAAAAAGAAGAAAGAGAATGGCAAGCGCTCGTGTGTGTGTGCCTCGCGACGACCGCCCAGCGTCCCCTGCTCACGTTCGTCAATCCAAGCATTGCCACTTAGCGAGATCGGGCAATATTGCGGCGACCGCCTGGCCGTTAAAAAGAAGGAATAGAATGGCAAGCGCCCGTGCGTGCGTGCCACGCGGCGAACGCCCAGCGTCCTCTGCTCACGTTCGTCAATCCAAGCATTCCCACTTAGGGAGATCGGGCAATATTGCGGCGACCGGCCGGCAGTTTAAAAGAAGCAAGAGAATGGCAAGCGCTCGTGTGTGCGTGCCTCGCGACGACCGCCCAGCGTCCCCTGCTGACGTTCGTCAATCCAAGCATTGCCACTTAGGGAGATCGGGCAATATTGCGGCGACCGCCCGGCAGTTAAAAAGAAGAAAGAGAATGGCAAGCGCCCGTGTGTGCGTGCCTCGCGACGACCGCCCAGCGTCCTCTGCTCACGTTCGTCAAGCCAAGCATTCGCACTAAGGGAGATCGGGCAATATTGCGGCGACCGCCCGGCCGTTAAAAAGAAGCAAGAGAATGGCAAGCGCCCGTGTGTGCGTGCCACGCGGCTAACGCCCAGCGTCCTCTGCTCACGCTCGTCAAGCCAAGCATTCCCACTTAGGAGATCGGGCAATATTGCGGCGACCGCCCGGCTATTAAAAAGAAGCAAGAGAATGGCAAGCGCTCTTGTGTGCGTGCCTCGCTACGACCGCCCAGCGTCCCCTGCTGACGTTCGTCAATCCAAGCATTGCCACTTAGGGAGATCGGGCAATATTGCGGCGACCGCCCGGCAGTTAAAAAGAAGAAAGAGAATGGCAAGCGCCCGTGTGTGCGTGTCTCGCCACAACTGCCCAGCGTTCCCTGCTGACGTTCGTCAATCCAAGCATTGCCACTTAAGGAGATCGGGCAATATTGCGGCGACCGCCCGGCAGTTAAAAAGAAGAAAGAGAATGGCAAGCGCTCGTGTGTGCGTGCCTCGCGACGACCGCTCAGCGTCCCCTGCTGACGTTCGTCAATCCAAGCATTGCCACTTAGGGAGATCGGGCAATATTGCGGCGACCGCCCGGCAGTTAAAAAGAAGAAAGAGAAAGGCAAGCGCTCGTTTGTGCGTGCCTCGCGACGACCGCCCAGCGTCCCCTGCTGACGTTCGTCAATCCAAGCATTGCCACTTAGGGAGATCGGGCAATATTGCGGCGACCGCCCGGCCGTTAAAAAGAAGAAAGAGAATGGCAAGCGCCCGTGCGTGCTTGCCACGCGGCGAACGCCCAGCGTCGTCTGCTCACGTTCGTCAATCCAAGCATTCCCACTTAGGGAGATCGCGCAATATTGCGGCGACCGCCCTTCAGTTAAAAAGAAGAAAGAGAATGGCAAGCGCCCGTGCGTGCTTGCCACGCGGCGAACGCCCAGCGTCGTCTGCTCACGTTCGTCAATACAAGCATTGCCACTTAGGGAGATCGGGAAATATTGCGGCGACCGCCCGGCAGTTAAAAAGAAGAAAGAGAATGGCAAGCGCCCGTGTGTGCGTGCCTCGCGACGACCGCCCAGCGTCCTCTGCTCACGTTCGTCAAGCCAAGCACTCCCACTTAGGGAGATCGGGCAATATTGCGGCGACCGCCCGGCAGTTAAAAAGAAGCAAGAGAATGGCAAGCGCTCGTGTGTGCGTGCCTCGCGACGACCGCCCAGCGTCCCCTGCTGACGTTCGTCAATCCAAGCATTGCCACTTAGGGAGATCGGGCAATATTGCGGCGACCGCCCGGCCGTTAAAAAGAAGAAAGAGAATGGCAAGCGCCCGTGCGTGCTTGCCACGCGGCGAACGCCCAGCGTCGTCTGCTGACGTTCGTCAATCCAAGCATTGCCACTTAGGGAGATCGGGCAATATTGCGGCGACCGCCCGGCAGTTAAAAAGAAGAAAGAGAAAGGCAAGCGCTCGTGTGTGCGTGCCTCGCGACGACCGCCCAGCGTCCCCTGCTGACGTTCGTCAATCCAAGCATTGCCACTTAGGGAGATCGGGCAATATTGCGGCGACCGCCCGGCCGTTAAAAAGAAGAAAGAGAATGGCAAGCGCCCGTGCGTGCTTGCCACGCGGCGAACGCTCAGCGTCCCCTGCTGACGTTCGTCAATCCAAGCATTGCCACTTAGGGAGATCGGGCAATATTGCGGCGACCGCCCGGCAGTTAAAAAGAAGAAAGAGAATGGCAAGCGCCCGTGCGTGCTTGCCACGCGGCGAACGCCCAGCGTCGTCTGCTCACGTTCGTCAATACAAGCATTGCCACTTAGGGAGATCGGGAAATATTGCGGCGACCGCCCGGCCGTTAAAAAGAAGAAAGAGAATGGCAAGCGCCCGTGCGTGCTTGCCTCGCGACGACCGCCCAGCGTCCCCTGCTGACGTTCGTCAATCCAAGCATTGCCACTTAGGGAGATCGGGCAATATTGCGGCGACCGCCCTTCAGTTAAAAAGAAGAAAGAGAATGGCAAGCGCCCGTGCGTGCTTGCCACGCGGCGAACGCCCAGCGTCGTCTGCTCACGTTCGTCAATACAAGCATTGCCACTTAGGGAGATCGGGCAATATTGCGGCGACCGCCCTTCAGTTAAAAAGAAGAAAGAGAATGGCAAGCGCTCGTGTGTGTGTGCCTCGCGACGACCGCCCAGCGTCCCCTGCTCACGTTCGTCAATACAAGCATTGCCACTTAGGGAGATCGGGCAATATTGGGGAGACCGCCCAGCAGTTAAAAAGAAGAAAGAGAATGGCAAGCGCTCGTGTGTGTGTGCCTCGCGACGACCGCCCAGCGTCCCCTGCTCACGTTCGTCAATCCAAGCATTGCCACTTAGGGAGATCGGGCAATATTGCGGCGACCGCCTGGCCGTTAAAAAGAAGAAAGAGAATAGCAAGCGGTCGTGTGTGTGTGCCTCGCGACGACCGCCCAGCGTCCCCTGCTCACGTTCGTCAATACAAGCATTGCCACTTAGGGAGATCGGGCAATATTGGGGAGACCGCCCAGCAGTTAAAAAGAAGAAAGAGAATGGCAAGCGCTCGTGTGTGTGTGCCTCGCGACGACCGCCCAGCGTCCCCTGCTCACGTTCGTCAATACAAGCATTGCCACTTAGGGAGATCGGGCAATATTGGGGAGACCGCCCAGCAGTTAAAAAGAAGAAAGAGAATGGCAAGCGCTCGTGTGTGTGTGCCTCGCGACGACCGCCCAGCGTCCTCTGCTCATGTTCGTCAAGCCAAGCATTCCCACTTAGGGAGATCGGGCAATATTGCGGCGACCGCCCGGCAGTTAAAAAGAAGCAAGAGAATGGCAAGCGCCCGTGTGTGCGTGCCACGCGGCGAACGCCCAGCGTCCTCTGCTCACGTTCGTCAAGCCAAGCATTCCCACCTAGGGAGATCGGGCAATATTGCGGCGACCGCCCGGCAGTTAAAAAGAAGCAAGAGAATGGCAAGCGCTCGTGTGTGCGTGCCTCACGACGACCGCCCAGCGTCCCCTGCTGACGTTCGTCAATCCAAGCATTGCCACTTAGGGAGATCGGGCAATATTGCGGCGACCGCCCGGCAGTTAAAAAGAAGAAAGAGAATAGCAAGCGGTCGTGTGTGCGTGTCTCACGATGACCGCCCAGCGTCCTCTGCTCACGTTCGGCAAGCCAAGCATTCCCACTTTGGGAAATCGGGCAGTATTGCGGCGACCGCCTGGCAGTTAAAAAGAAGCAAGAGAATGGCAAGCGCCCGTGTGTGCGTGCCACGCGGCGAACGCCCAGCGTCCTCTGCTCACGTTCGTCAAGCCAAGCATTCCCACCTAGGGAGTTCGGGCAATATTGCGGCGACCGCCCGGCAGTTAAAAAGAAGCAAGAGAATGGCAAGCGCTCGTGTGTGCGTGCCTCACGACGACCGCCCAGCGTCCCCTGCTGACGTTCGTCAATCCAAGCATTGCCACTTAGGGAGATCGGGCAGTATTGCGGCGACCGCCCGGCAGTTAAAAAGAAGAAAGAGAATAGCAAGCGGTCGTGTGTGCGTGTCTCACGATGACCGCCCAGCGTCCTCTGCTCACGTTCGGCAAGCCAAGCATTCCCACTTTGGGAAATCGGGCAGTATTGCGGCGACCGCCCGGCAGTTAAAAAGAAGCAAGAGAATGGCAAGCGCCCGTGTGTGCGTGCCACGCGGCGAACGCCCAGCGTCCTCTGCTCACGTTCGTCAAGCCAAGCATTCCCACCTAGGGAGATCGGGCAATATTGCGGCGACCGCCCGGCAGTTAAAAAGAAGCAAGAGAATGGCAAGCGCTCGTGTGTGCGTGCCTCACGACGACCGCCCAGCGTCCCCTGCTGACGTTCGTCAATCCAAGCATTGCCACTTAGGGAGATCGGGCAATATTGCGGCGACCGCCCGGCAGTTAAAAAGAAGAAAGAGAATAGCAAGCGGTCGTGTGTGCGTGTCTCACGATGACCGCCCAGCGTCCTCTGCTCACGTTCGGCAAGCCAAGCATTCCCACTTTGGGAAATCGGGCAGTATTGCGGCGACCGCCTGGCAGTTAAAAAGAAGCAAGAGAATGGCAAGCGCCCGTGTGTGCGTGCCACGCGGCGACCGCCCGAATCATCGGCGCTCGTTTGCAAGGCAAACATACCAACGCTGGAGATTGACCAAGAATGTCAAAAAATATACATTACTGCATTCGCCATATTCGCCGCAAAAACTTGCTCGCAACGAGAAAGAGGCGTCGCAGCGTGCGACCCTCAAAGGCGATGTCCAGTGATTAGCACTTCAAAAAAAATGAACGGAGCTCACACTTATAGCAACCATGATGGAGCAGAGGTCATAGAAGCAGCGAAGAAGCAAATCAGCAGGAATTGTGTACTAAAACCGTCGTGATGGTACCGAAGGTTGCGTGTGGCATCGGTACCATAAGATCTTGCTCCTTAGTGTAAGCTGCTTGGTTTTTTTTTATTCGCAGCACCTTTAGGATAAGTGATAATACCAAAACCATTGAAGATGGCGTTTATTTGAACGATTTCACTTGGGAAGTGTTGAAACACGTGCAATTAAAGCGTCTGTAAGCGAGCTGGCAATCATCGAGAAACCTTTGACATAGTGCTGATAATAACCCACCATTCCTATGAACGTGCGGATTTCTGTTTTTGTTCCTGGGCGGGGAATTCTTGTATCGGCAGAATTTTTATATCCCTTGGGCTGCGGTGTCCTTGGCCTATTCTGTGTCCCAGGTAGTCCACTTCTAAGCGACCGAACATGCATTTTTGGGCCTTCAATGTAAGTACACCCTTCTGGAGCCTCTCGAACACTTCGCGCAGCCGATTCATGTGCTCTGCCCAAGAGTTAGAAAATACTGCGATATCATCCAGAGAGAGAAGTGCGAATGCTTCCGGCCCTGTTAGTATTTGGTTAAATAGCCTTGAAAAAGCAAATGGTGCATTTTTCAGCCCGAAAGGGAGAACCAGAGGGCGAAAGGTGCCGAAAGGCGTCGTGAAAGCAGCTAATTTACTGGCTCGTTCAGTTAGTGGAACTTGCCACTGCCCACGTACTAAGTCGAGCGTTGAAATGTACCTTGCCTTGCTTACTCTTTCAAGGCAGTGCTCCACGTGTGGTATGGGGTACACTTTTGTCACAGTCACTGCGTTACCCTTACGGTAATCGATGCAGGCCGTGGTTCTTTATTGTTAGCTTCCACAATTATCATTGGTGACACGAAATCACCTTCAGCCGGTTCGGGTATCTTCAGCGTCAACATATTGTCGACGGCATCCCTCATTATTTTTTCTTGCCTTGGTGAACACCTGTACGCTCTACATCTTGTGCTGCCTGGAGATGCTAACTCTATGTCATGCGGCATAAGACTGCTGCGACCGGGCACCTTCGAGAACAACTATGAATGTTCTGTTATCAAAGCTGTAAGATCTGTAATCTGGCTTTCGCTAAGAACGGCTCTTTCCACTGTCAGATCCAGAATTTGGTCTACCGAAAGGCCAGTTAGGTCGCGAGGGATTTGCGGAAGTTTCGCTGCCACTTCCTCTGGTTGGTTTAACACTAGACTTACGAGAGAGCGAGAGAGAGGAGGCTCTTTATTGAAAAAAGCAAAGAGTTTTTCCGGCGTTTGCGATCGCCTACATGCTTCCCTGCTAGGGGTCGGGGATGTAGGGAAAACAGGCCCTAGAGAGATGTGGGTAGAAAAAAAAACGAAAGCAAACAAAAAACACTGGCGTGGGTTGGCGGGCTTCGCGGACTATTTTTTAGATTGTATCACAGAATTTACACTTTTGAAATGTGGCGAATGTCCTCCAAATATGAAAACAAACTTTTTAGGGCCTGACACTGCTTCGAGGGCAAGTCCATGGTCCTAAGATGGTCTTCAAAGTTACCGGTCCTTGATCTAGGCGTTCGATATCTTCAAAAAAACGGGATCTTCGTGCCAAGTAGGCCACACATTCTAATAAAATATGTTCGACGGTTTCTATGGAAGACCAGTTAACCAGTGCGGGTTGGTCGTCAGTCCGAGGCGAAATATATAACTGTTGGTGTGGGCCGAGTTCAGTCGTAGGCGATGATATAATGCCTCCAGCCTACGAGGGAGCTCTCTTGGAAGTTTTGATGTCAATTCAGGGTCAATCGCGTGCAAAAATACTTCATTATTGGGTTCGTTGCTGCGCCATAGCCGGTTTCTTTACCTTACTGCAAAGCGGTGGGCCATGGTGGAAGCGTCTGTTTTTGGTAAAGTACATTTTGAGGTATTTCCGGTGGTTAAGGCCAATACGGGCCGCCTCATCGGCTTTTTTATTACCAATAATACCACTGTGGCTAGGTCTCCATTGCCATTAGTGTATCCAGCAAAGCCAGCGAGGTGGTGAAGGTAGGAGATATCGGCGGCAGCGGTATGGTGAGGGGAAGACCTGCTCTTCTTTGACGTAATTTGCAGAGCTGCCTTGGAGTCTGTAAAGAAGCTCCACTGACGCGGCTGGTGGCGTAGGACTAAACAATCGATTTTTTAAGCGCATATAGGTCAGCTGCTGTAGATGATGTTGGTCGCTCCACACGCAATGAAAACATTTCACCCGTAAGTCGCACGTACATTCCAGATGAAGAGCTTTGCGGGGATGACGATCCATCTGGGAATATGTGTGTTCTAGCCGAATGCATTTTATACATGTATTCTAGCACGACATGTAGTTTTTCAGTATGGGACATTGTCTTCTTGGGGCCAATTCCAGGGATGCGACATTGAATCTGTAAAGGAGTAACGTTCTAAGCAGGGAAATTTCGAGAATTATTTGTTTCGGGTGGTTTGGAATTAACAGGGGTATTCTGCCAATTGCTTGGGCGAATCCAGAGCTCGAGCAGCTTGAGGATACGCGACTTAAAAAAAGACTGCAGGCACTAGGACACACGATAGGCGCAATTTTCCCGTACGGGAAAGATACCGTCTGTCTGCTTCCTGCAACGCTGCTGCAGTGGCCAGGTAAATTGGAAATCTGTGCTGGCTTGATGTGGAGCCTAACAGCTCATTGCGCCACATAGGATCAGTCTGACTTCCATGCGCCCTGTAGCGACATCCCAGTATCCCAGCTGGCGATTCAGCGCAATGAATGCAAATAGCTGCACACCTCAACCAGGAGCACATCTTTGTTGGTCTTAAAGAAATTTGCGGCGCACGCCGTCCGCCCTCCGAGCATGTACGAGTCGCTCGGAAGCGAGAGAGCGTTTTCGACCGCAGCTGGACACTTATCCCCGGTTTCCTTCGTTTCAGGTCAGGCTGGACCCCGAATTCGTGAAGCGGGTCACGTCTGTGTAGACATCCAAGAAGTTCACGATGCTTACCCGGTACTAGTGAAGCCTCCGGGATTCGAGGCGGCGTCGGGCGGCGACGCCCTGGTCACCTGTGAGCCGGCCGCGTTACTCAGTCCGGGCGCGTACAACGTCACCTTTACGGCTAGAGACAACAAAACCCGCCGCCTGCAAACCGCCGCGTGTACGCATGGCTCGCAGCGCAGCCCGCTCCTGGCTGACAGCCCGCGCGCGCGAGCGCCACCGCTTACCATTGGGTCTGCTCTCTGGCTTGGTTCCCCGGGTGCCTTGGCTGACCAGCAAGTGCGAGTCCACAGTATCCCCCCCACGACCCTTCGGGGCCGTCGGCGTGGTTGTTCCGCATTGACGCAGTGCGTCGTTTGCAGTGTCGCAGTGTTTGTCGGTAAAGGCCCCCGCGAACGGCAACATCCACTGTAAGAGGCGCCAGGGACTCATCACGTGTCGCTTCTCGTGCTCGGCGGAATACGTAGTGAACACCAAACCGTTTCCCCTGCTGGCCAGGGGCTACGTGGTCTGTGACCGCGCCCAGGGAGACTGCTTCTACTTCCAGGAGGACTACGGCCTCTCCGAGCTGCCCGCCTGCACGCGTGAGTCCCTCCCCGTCACCACGAGAAGTGCGGCACGCACACACACAACTTGCTGGCGCCGCATCTTTTCAAAGTGCTACGAGTTGTTCCGCGCCTCCGCCAGATGGCGCCACGGGTCCCGCGACCGAGAGAAGACGCAGTGAAACATCCCCGATGAAATGCGCCGATGAAATGCAGAGCATTTCCGGGGCGCACGACGTTAATTAGTTTGCGTTACGCTGATGGTGTTGCACTTGTGGCAACTGCTGACGAGAGGCGCTCGTCAACAGCAATTTGAATGAGACAACGATATAAGGCGCGTTCATAGCGTCCCATTCTGTGTCGGCTTTGTGGGGCAGTGGGTAGAGCACCGTGTACATTGCGTTCTGCCCGCAGGGTCGAGGGATCGAAACCGGACGCCGGATAGTATTTTTTTATATAGTAGGGACAACGACGGTGCGGACTACGGACGTCAACGCGGGTGACATTGTGAGTTACTGAAATGCTCTGCATTTAAAAGAACCCAGCGGCGGAGCTCGCGTTTGCTTTTAAGCCCCGCCGTCGCGAGGTAGAGTGGGAAACAGCCAAAGCATAGTTATTGCACGTGCGCTGCGTCACGCGAGAACACCGATCGGTTCTGGCCGGCGTTTCCCGTTTCCTACACGTGCTCGACTGCAGACGCTTTGAAACGACTGGTCTTGCTTCGACGCTGATTGAACGCAGTCACACACACAAGCACACCTGCGCTCTAGCGCCACAGCTATCGGCCGGTATGGCTGGTTCTAACACGACCGTTCCAGTGCAGACGCTTGGCCAGATTGAAGGTACTTTTGCGCTGCAGCGCAACAGCGTCCTGTAGCGGACCCGGTTGGAAGCCAGCAGTCACGTACAGAAGAAATGTAACAGAAGTGTTTAATTCATCACATAATGTGGCCTATCCCTAAGGGTAAAGAGTTGGTACGTACGCATGCTATGAAGCTTCAATATCGGCATTACCCTGCCATCGACTTTTGTACCTCATCAACCAGCTATCCGCCTATGAGGGAGAAGTAGGATGCCCCTACTCCGGCTCTCGACCGGAAATTCTCATTATATAGAAATCCGAGATTGAAAACAGGGCCGACGTGCACCATTGCGGGGCCTCTACCATACAGCCTCAGTGTGACTCGCCCCTAAGGTAGTAGTGGAGGGACAGAGTTGCGATGGGGAAGCCAGAGTAAAATGCCACCTAAAAATGACGGCATCTCCACTCCGAGGGTGTTGGCAAGGGTGCGGAGTACGGAACCTCGAAATGACATCTAAGTTGCGGCCGGAGTGACATCCTATTTGCGTCCAGACCGTATTCGATCTGAGCCATGAGTTGCACCTTGATTACTCCTTGAATCGATTGATGGTGATTTGTGCACGGATGGACACGGACGGCCATTGGGAGGTCCTAATGTGACTCCGCACCGTTGCAGTCGAGGGAGTAAGTCGTTTGACTCTCGGGTTCTAACTCACGGTCGTAGCCCAGCGGATAAGACGACTGGCACTACCTCTGTCTGGTCTACCATTATCGTGATTACCCTGCATCGATTTTTGTGCCTCATCAACCAGCTATCCACCTATAAGGAAGAAGTAGGATTCCTCTAATCAGGCTTTCTACCGGAAATTCCTGTTAGATTGAAGTCCGAGATCAAAAAGCAGGACAGATGTGTGCTATTGCGCGGCCTCGACAATACAGCCATAGTGCGACTCACCCCTAAGGTAGTAGCAGAGATCCATAGTTGCGAAGAGCAGGCCAGAGAAAGACAGCACTTAAAAAGTATGTGATTTCTCGGGGTGTAGAATTCAACACCAACTCAAAGCGAACCACAATCGCAATCAAATACACTATTACGTTCGCTTTATCCTCCGAAAACACGTAGCATACCAGTTTACGAACCTATTTTGTGACCCAATTTTAATAATAAAGCCGTATTAAAACGACCTTGCACGCTTGCCTGTCACGCTCATCGTGCAAGAAGACGCTGAAAAAGAATCCAACCTATTTAAAAAAAACTATGGCTGATTCCACTGTCATTGGAATCGTTAAGACACGAAGCTTATATCTGCAGAGAAATCTGCAGCTGAGTTTAATTTGCGAGTCATTGGCTATTTGTGGGTGTGCTTGGCGAGTGACGTCCTGCTTCCGGGTCGCGTCCACAAAAGTGTTCTGGCGTCATTTCCATGACGGATATTATGTCATTGAAATTCTTGTTGTTTGCCCACATAAAACACTTCGTGTTAAAATATACAACCGACAAAGGACAACCCCAAGTCTAACGTACACTTTAGCACTAAAGGTTGCTTCCCCGCAAGAAGACCCTGTGTGCAGGGGTGCACCTTTTAAGGCGGCTTGATTCGTTGTAGGGGCGTCACTTCCGTGGCGGAGGTGACGTAAGTGAAATCTTCGGGAATCTTGGAATAAAACAATTTCGTGTTAAAATTTTTCCCCCACACGTACCGCGGCAATGTGTGCGGCGGCTCTATTTATGTTACACTCTACCGTAACTTCCGTATACCTGAAAACTGGTTCCTAATGCGGATCATGAGAAAACTGAAATTCCATAAATAAAAAAAGAATTACAAAGGAGAGGTATCAATATCCCACAATTTTTCACTGGTACTAAACGTCCCCAATGCCTTTTTCCCTTCTGTGCTCTCTTCCGGAATTGCGGGTTGTTGCTTTTCATAGTTGACTAAACTCATCAATCTTAACCATACAAACTGACTATTCCACAATCAGCGTACTCCGAAAGCAAGCAATTTGTTGGTGCCACGTGTACAGAAATACACATTCTGTGAAAAACGCTCGCAACGCGGTATTTACAACTCGCAAATTTGTCTGTGCTTGACCGTCTTTAATGGGGAAGAGTGAGAACCTGTAGCCGTCTTATCTGCTCTTTCTTCAGTTTCGCGCATTCCTTGAAGACAGTCTTTTCTCTTGTGGTAGCTCTGCCAACAGATCACTTGTATTGTCTTGGCAAACAGCATGCAGTAGCCCTGATCTTGATTTCAGGAAATTGCACACTTTTATTAGTTGTTGAGCTGCAGCCATTCATTAATACTCTCAAAATACAGCACTCATGTCGGAATACTAATTGAGCACAACCTCCATAACCGGTATAAACCACAGAGTCGTAAGGGAATAAACATGGATCATTCATTCTACTTGTAAAAATTGGTAGTTTTCCAGTAACGTCAAAAATTACGCACCAGCGCCACTGGTTCTATGTTTCTGCGCGTAAAAGATCGGTCGAATATATGCTTACTTCGCTTATATGTCCCCGAAAGACAATAGTCTTCAGCCGTCTCTGCCACGTAAATGCCGTTTCAATTTTCTCCATCCTCCGTTATCTCACTTTCCCCCTCTTTATCATTTCACGATAAGCACCGAGGCGGTTCGCTAAAGTAAATTAGGTAAACCACGTTACGCTGCTCATGGCATCTACTCCAACCTTTTGTTACTGCTTGACCGTTAAGGGGTACTCACACAATATTTTGAAGGCGAGATTACTTGGGAGATAGAATGTTGCGAACACACACACATCATCTGCAAAATATCTAGGGCAAATACTGCGCAGAAGTTTTTTAAAATGAAAGTGTGCCAAACCCAACCTCGCAGCCAGTTGAGGGCCTAACGCAATCGGTATGCCATGGATGTAAAGTAAATAAACACCATCGAAAGACGTCACGAGTTATTTTAACCCCGCTTGGATTGCCGACGTTTTTGGTCGACTCACGACTCCGAATGAAGTTCGGAACTTCAGCTCACAAGCAACAAACGATGCGATCGTTGCGGCGGAGGCGCCTGGAATTTCTTAGCTCATCGGCAGCAGGCCGCGACCTAAGTTCTACAGGGATTCCAGGCACTCTATTTTTATTGCTTTTAATTACACTGGATGCGAAAACGCGCAGCATACACAAAGAGCGCACTGAACGAGCCTCAAGGGCCCCACGGAGGTGTTGGCCACGGCCGCGAAGTGGCGCAGGCTGGCGCAGGTAGCTCGAGCGATAGCTTGTTACTGCCGTACTAAACGGGGCTCAAGTCCCAAACAAGGTAGCACATACTTATAAATAGTTAATGATATGATGGTGAATCGCATGAAAAATTGGGATCCGCATTGTGTGCGAGAAAGGTAATTGATTATTTGCCGCAGTGTCCACATCGGTAGGCGGACCAGCTGGACCTGTAGGGAGACCGACCCGATGCTTTCAGCGCACGTCTTTCGACCCAATGTATCGAGCGTCGCGGTTAGTACCTGCCTCACGTCCGCGTCGTTTTTGAATTAAAAAGCTGGTTGCGAGATCAGTAGGGGGGGAATTAGCAAAACTGCCGCCGATAATGAATCGACAGTACGACGGCAGCTCTGCTCTGTGAGATCCGCCCGACAGTAACGTGGCCTGCTTTGTTTATACCAAATCCAGCCTTTCGCGGCCCTAGATGAAACGGAAACTGCGACTGGGCGCGTTAAAAACGTCTTTAGGTGAAAACCCGTCGCACTGAAGCAAGCGAGAAGAAATAGGTCCTTAGCTACTTATTACAACAAAAAAACAAGATGCAAAAATTTTGTGTTAGTGTCCCTTTAACATTTTGTACACCGCGGGGCAGTTGTGCTTCCCGGCTTCCGCGAATACTTCTTGTATTTGTGGGTCAAAATACTTTTTTCCAAGGGGTATTCGTTTGTCTGCTATCCCCAAAAAGCACTCATGTATTTTTAATAATGGAAGACTGCAAATATCACGTGTTTATTAATATTTCATCCGAAATTCGCCTGTTTTCTTTTGTTCAACACTGTTCAGAAGAATGAAAATTTATACCAGATTTAGTAGTTGGGAAATGTGTTGCTTTCATTTACCGTTTGTGCACACAGCTGGATCTAGGGACAGGCAGAAATGCAAATCAAAAAGTTTGCGTTTTGTTTGCCCGAAAAAGACTACCGTCTTTGAAACGCATGTGCGCCATGGCACTGGAAAGTGAAACCATGGAAGCATTACTACGTTCCAGAAGATTGTAGTTTTGTATGTGTCATAGATGGCTTCTCTATATACAAGCAATATCCTGGCAGTACACACAAATGTGCAGGACAAAATTACAGGTTTCATGAAGTTCTCATATTTTATTCTTAGATTCGTATTGTACAAAAATGTCCAGGTACAAACGCCTGCAGTAGGTGTTCCACAGTCGGTTAGGCATATGTTAGGTGCACTGACCTTGAGAAACTGAAGGAGCAATTTGAAATAAAGGCTAATTTATTTGTTTTGCAGCGGAAGGAGCTTGTGACAACTTTGAAGTGAAACATGGCCGGGTGACCGGAAAGCGCTCGGGCGGGGACTTCTTTTCCCCCGGAGACAGCGCATTCGTCGAGTGCGATCCTGGCTTCGGCGTAAATGGTGCCGATCAGCTTCTCTGCCAGGATGACGGCTCCTGGGACCAACAACCCCCAACCTGCATGGGTGAGAAGCGGGTCACTAAAATTGTCAAGTTTTAATTTTCCTGCTGGTGTATCGCCGACGATACTGTTTAAATATGTATAAAAAAAAACCATTGTTGGGTAACTTGGTGCATGCTTGTTCTCAAAAGTAGAACCCCACAAACAACGTCTACTAAGACTCACGGACGGCAGGCAAGCCCTTTCTTTCCATCTGTATCAACGTCCTACAGTTTAGCTATTTTAACCTTGTTCATATCCATTGTAATCTTTCTCTTATTCGCCTTTTTCCGTCTGTGCAGCTACTATATCCATGAATATAAGATTACTCGGCTAATTATTGCAGGCGTGACACTTAAAGACATAACAAGACTCACAAGGGAGGCAGCATGGCTTACAATTTATCAACGTACGCGCCTGCACCATCGCTCTAACAGTTGTGGCGCCTCCACAACTCGAGACTCTGCTACGTGTTACTGAAACTGGGAAACAGGCCGACTTTCCACCACTAGCTCTGAAAGAGGTTTTCACAATATTGCTGCAGAAGGGTACAACGGCCGAAGATTTGTGTACAGGGAGGGTACAGTAATGTCGTCCAGCGAGGCAGGCATAATTGTCCTATTAGAAGATTTCGTTTGCTAAATTCTGTTCCATACTGCGCCATACCACAAACTCCATGGTTACTAACCTTCGTCGTGTTGCTCCGCATGCACCTCGCTGTGCTCTTTAAGCGATTCTTCGAGCTACTCCCCCAAGCTTTTAGTCATTTGCATTTTCAAATCGCCCCCACAACGTATGAGGGGAGCACAGTGCCATAGTTTTCTACCGCAACTGCTCTCTGAGATGATAGGAAACTTCCACCACGTTGCCATGAATGGCCAGAAAGTGGTATTGCAGGGGCTCCAAGTCTCTCTGAAACCTTCGGCAACAATTTGGTTTCCTTTGTCTGTAGATGACCAATTCTACATCGACGCTTGGTTGCACACCTGACAATAAGAATTAGGAAGCTTTTGCACACATTACAGTAAACAGCAATAAATTAAAATAGATTATGCAAATAACACCCATGCATCCAAGATATTCTACTGGAGCGCGTTTCTATCGCAGAGTGTTTTGGTTGCAGTCAATTTTAAGTTGCTGACTGCGCTGTTAAGAAGCAGTCACAAAATCCCACTGTTTCGACATCTTGGAGAACCGCAGCGCCCACTCAGACAACCGTTGCTATTAAGCCAGACTACAGCTATTAAGCGAAACTACATTTTGTACCTCAGAATAATACTAGCCACCGAGCTGAGCCCGTGAGACAGTGAGGGTGTCTGGATGAAAAAAAAATAGATTATTTTATGACCTCTGTCCCTACCACGCCATTGACAGGCATTCCCGTGACGGTACACGAATTCCGCTTTTAACGCAACGAATACGAGCAGTGTGTGCTCCTTCTATTCGTCACGATGCAGAGACGAGCAGGAAGATGCAGCATGGCTCGCACCCAGTCTGCTCGCTATAATGTTTGCCATCATACCATAACATGTGGTAAAGCAAATTCAAGTTGCTGTATTCGTTTTTTTAAAAGAGCGCAATGACAAATTTTGAAAGTTTGCTGCGACATCTTCAGCACTTTCGAGCGCGCCTGGTGAACGTTTTTAGCCATTTTTTTTCGTGTAAGTATGTTTCTTGCAGGCGTGCATCCCATTCGGCCAAAGGGGTGCTAGCACCGCAGATCGCACGCTAGGGCACACATTTGATATATATAATGTCAGGAGAAGTAACTGCAGTAGTCAAAATGAATCTTCTGGGGACCGATCATTGCCGAGAACCTGTTTGGCACGGTTTCTCAGATGCGGATTGTCTTCCCCGGGAGGTGTGAAAGACCAGATTTTCAAACTCCTTCGTGTAATACAGCAGCAATGAATGCATAATAGGTAGCGCCGCGTTGAATCCAAAAACGTCGAAGACATGGTACACAAACTTAAAGCTTCATAATATTGGCTCCTTTTGAGTCCGGACGCAGTGTTTCAGGTACCATAATCTTGACCACTTCATGCATTGTTCTATATAAAAGAAAAGAAAGGCAAAAGGCTAGAACCTTCTAAATTAAAATTAATTAAGTTTTATTTTCAAAATTTATACATATTGTTACGCGCCGGCAGGCCAAATGACAGGAACCATGTCTGAAGGAGAAGCGATATATTTACATAATATCGGTAATCAAAGCACCCACTCAAGTCATGTACCCTATAATCATCCCCTACTTGTGCTACTAAAGGGGTAAGTTGGGCGAGTTGGTAACTGACTAAGGAATTAATCGTACTAGCGAACATTAAGACAGGGACAAAGCTACAGAGAAGACGAAACACACGCTAGAACTTCAACTCAGTTTATGCCACATCAACAGGAAAACACCAATAGGTACATGAAATTTGAAGGGGTGATCGTAATGAAACACTATCGCTCATATCACAGGTCACGTTACAGCGCCGGTCCATATCATATGGCGGAAATTATTCCGCCACGTTCAAACAGCCTTCATCCTTCGCCCACGCTGAACCACCTTCCCCTCTCCAAAAAATTGATTTCCTAGGCGGATAGTGCCAAGAACGAGGCGCTGACGCAACCTTCCCCCTCTCTTCCTATCAAAAGGGCTTCCACAATTTCTCGGTCAGTTTGGGAGGATGTCCTGTGCATGATGCGGGTCCCGCAGAAATCTGGTATGCACCCCTTACACCTACGGCAATGATCAGCCAGGTGGCCAGCCCCCATTTGCGCATTGACAGCCGCCTGGTGCTCTCTCAGCCTCACATTGAGGCACGTGCCTGTTTGGCCAATGTAGCACTTTTTACACGCAGGGTGATCCTCTAGACCATCCCCGTCGCGGAATTCACCAACCTGCTTGTATGCCGTACGGCACAGGTGGGCTTAGTGCCGGGGTTATTTTTTTTTAAATAATGCCGGGGTTATTATTTTTCACAGCTCTCAGGTGCCGAAAACAACACTTGTACACCACACTTCCCACCAACCTTTTTCAGGCGTTGGGACACTTAATGTACGTAAGGCAAGGCTACCACAGGAACTCTCTGCCTTTGGCATTCAGAACCGGTCACGTAGTCTGGTTTGAGATCCTTCACAAGGCTCTCTGCCACAGAGGCCACCATTTCAGGTGAAAAAGCTGGCGCTTTCAGTATTTCCGCTTGCTCCAGCAAGCTAGCCTGCATTCTATTCTGGCAAGACCTGGTAAACGCCACCCGCAGAATGTTCTTTGCAATGCCTCGCTTCACAAGCTTTGAATGGGCTGACTGATGGGGTAGGATGCCCTTTTTACTACGCGGAGCATACTGTCAACAAGGCTGATCACCCCCAAGAAGCGGGGGCACATGCAGAAACTGCAAGACACCCATCTCCGGCAACTCTTACCTAAACTTCAAGCCACCTGCACACTCAGTGAAAACGCCTAGCACATGGGCAACAATGCTATCTCTATCACCGGGCACAACTTCATTGAACACCACAAGATAATCGTCGACATACCGGCAGATCTTCACAATATAGGGCTGCCCTTCACAATATAGGGCTGCCCTCAAGGCGGCAAGCAATCTGCCGGTCACACTTTGCAAAGAACAAGTCGCTCTCGACTGGGGCGATGCACGAACCTATGCACACACCTTCTTTTTGCACCACCTGCCTATCTTCAAACTTTACCACATTTGATGACAGATAAAAGTCTAGTAAAGCTAGAAAGCTACTGGCAGGCATGCCCGCAGAATTCTGGAACGATACAATACCACTGGCGTCAATGCTTTCCTGTACAGCGCTTTCCATTCCACCCTTTGGAATGGAATAAAACAGTACTTCCGCGCCAATGGAAAAGGCAAAAAGGCCCGCCCCCCTCTCTCCGCGGTCCGAGAAAAACTGATGACTTCTTCCGAGTTGCGTACCAGAAACGGGCCCCCAAGCTTTAAACCATTCAACTGCTTTTTCAAAACCTTTGAACGCGCACCTTGCCAGGAGCCCTTTTCCGTAACAATCACACGAAAAAATACAGAATCCTTGTGTGTCTTTGATGTATAAAACACTTCTAGGGCATCCGTTTTTGCACCCGCAATCTCTTTGATTAGGTTGGGTAAATTCAAATCGTCACAATGGCGTAGCGCTTCTCTTTTAACCTTAGCAAGATTGACTGGGGTTATAAAAACAAAACGTTTAGGGCGTTCTCGGCCTTTTTCTTGAACAAGTTTTTTGTCATGACAACAAACGCGCCCTCCTTGTAGGACAGCGTCAAAGCCAAGTTATTGTCCCGGAAGAATCCTACGGTGTTGTTCATACGACAACTACATTGCTGCCCTCTTGCACTACCACCCACAAGGCACTCTACCCCTTCCGCTATGCACTGCTCCTTCTTTTCCTGACCGGCACAAGATGCTCGGAAATATATTTGACCACCTGGGGTTCTTTAACGTGTGCTAAAATCTCGAAAACACAGACAGTCTTGCGTTTGGCTTCCATTAGAAAAGCGTCCGGCGCGGCCGGGAATCTAACAACGTCCATGTGCTCAGCAGCACAATGCTGAGCCACTGAGCCACCGTGGCGAGAAATTTTAAAATATAATGGCATTCTTATACATTATTCCATGTTGTTTGAAGATTGCAGCTCTTTAGAAGATTGTAATTTTTCGTGTCAGCACTTAAAAATACAAAGAAATTGCCCAACGCGCGCGTGTGACTGCGAGCCTCTAGGCGACCGCCGGGCAATTGAGAAAACCAAAAAAATTCCCAGCGCTTCATTGTGCGTGCCTCACGACGACCGCCCAGCGTCCCCTGCGCATGTTCGTCAAGCCAAGCATTCCCACTTTGGGAGATCGGCCAAGATTGCGGCGACCATTCGGCTGTTACAAAAACGGTAAAATCGGAGTGCTTGTGTGTGCGTGCCTCGCGACGAGCGCACATCGTCCCCTGCGCCCGTTCGCAACGCCAAGCTTAGTTACTCAGGGACATCGGCCAGTACTTCAGCGTACACCCGCCAGTTAAAACAAACATTAAAATGCCGAGCGCTCGTGTGTGTGGTCCTTGCGACGAACGCCGAGCGTGCCATGCGGACGTTTGTGAATCCAGTCATAACAGGCATACCAGGCAGTCTGGGCCAATCCCTCGCGACGCCTCGCGAGGGATTGGCCCAGACTGCGGCGACTGCGCGGCAGTAAAAAAGAACCAACAAATGACTAGCCCTCGTGTGTGAATGCCTCGCGATGATTGCGCACCGTCCCCTGCGCACTTTTGTCAAGCCAAGCATACCGGTTTAGAAGATTTGGCATCATTAGCCAAAAAACTCCACCATTCGCCGTAATGTTGGCAACACTTGCTCAGAATGAGGAAAACTCCAGCGTTCGAGGTAACCTTGGCAACAATTTCTAGGTGCGTTGTTTTACCTGAACTGGCTGCACTGGTGCAAGCAGTGCAGCATATGTTCATATTTCTTAATTATTGATATCCCAAGTGGCACTCAGCACTGGTCTGCACGATACTGCACTAATCTGCACCCGTTCAGGTAAAAAAATGCCTATGCTGGGAATGAGAGAGAAAAGTCATAGGTCATAGGATAAGTGATAAAAACACTTCGTGGGTTATGAAGGTGATGTCCAATGGTTATCACATCCACAAAAATGAAAGCTAACACTTATATCATAAATGATACAGTAAAATTCGTTGCGGCAGAAAAAAATAAGAAAATCGGTGGCAATCTTGGATATAGACCTTATTAATGGTTGTGAAATATACCTACAGCTTCGCTATCTTTGTGTTACGCGGTAATGCCAGCCTCCTCAATTTTTTGTAGAGCTTCTGAACAGGACCTACGGAGCATTGGAACGTTCTGCATATAGGGACCCCATGACCCAAAATTTGTAGAGCTACATTGAACTCTGTTAAAACGACGACACGTCGAATTCTACGTGATTTTAATTTTTTTAGAGCTGCCTCGATCGCAACACAGTCCGCCGTTATGTACGCGCACAGAGGGAGTACCATACAAAGGACGTACTGACATTGTTCAACAGTGGCAACGTCTAGTGTGCAATTTGTCTACCGTCGAATGGAAATCTTGTGCTGTCATGCAACAAAAGGCCCTTGTTCTTAAATAGAACTTCGCGTAGACGGGTGCAAAAATCAGCATAATTATCGTAATCAATGCTACAGTGTCCACCAATGCTTCGAATAAAATTCTCTCAACTGAGGCTGACAGTGTGTTAGAGCACGTTTGCCGTGGAATTTTCCGCCGCTATGTGGTATTTTCCTATTGTTAGAAGTGTTATTTCTAACCATAAGTGCCAAAACTGTTTTTATGTTAACAGAACTAATGTAATTTGTTTACTGGACCAAACACTGTTACTAAACTTGTCCGAATGGTGCCAAGTGCTTCTTGGAAATATAGTAAAAATTCAGGATTAAAAGCATAGGAGAAATACGACACGTAAGAGGAAACCTTTAGCGCCTTTATTCAATTAAGTCGTTTCCAGTAATGCATTTGTTTTCATTCAGCGTTTACGTTACCAGTCTCGTTTACAAATTTATTTTTGGATGAACTTCTCTTCCGAACTTTTCTGGTATATAATTTTTCATGTTGTTGTTTGGCTTCTCTATACTGCCCGAGCACTTCAATCATAGTCATTTAACGCAGCAAACTATGCAGCCCGTACGATTCACGTTGAAAGTTCACATTAAAAGCTTTCTGTATTTATGGCTCTCTCTCCCTCTTTCCGAAGAAATACCATGGTCTCGTCAATTCATTGATGTAGTCAACCAGAAATTACAGCCCGGGGTTTGCACTGAATGAAACGTAGGCGAAGAAGCCTTCAATTTGAGTTTGAATTGCTGTTGGGCTGACGTACAGGGTGCCCAAAGAGATCTCCAGGTGCCCACACTCGCCCATGCGACGCGCATCACCGCCCCTCCACCCACGAGAATGAGCATCCACCTCGTAGAGTGCCAGATGCTTGGAAGTGTCTCTAAGACGCTGGCTCGGCGTCGACACCCGCAACTCGGAGTTCAGGGACATTGGTAGTATGGTGAAACTCAGTGGCGGCTCTACCCAGGCCACCACATCAGCAGCCCCCCAAAAGCCGAGAGGAGTGGCAAGTAAAGCTTGCTGTATTAAGTCAACATCATTACAGTGGTTCTGTCGACTGCAGGAGGCAGGCCTCCCCTAAACATTTCCA
Source organism: Haemaphysalis longicornis (assembly GCF_048455015.1). Classification (NCBI taxonomy): domain Eukaryota; kingdom Metazoa; phylum Arthropoda; class Arachnida; order Ixodida; family Ixodidae; genus Haemaphysalis; species Haemaphysalis longicornis. The sequence goes on from NW_027526460.1 coordinate 133,249,093, forward strand.
TCCACGATCATTGTGAGCTAGCCGATCTCTTTCCCCACTGATCGAGTCTTTGGTATCCCAGTATTTTGTTTAAGGCTCATTGGCAGCCACACCTTCAAAAAGAAAGTCCAATTTTCATTAATAATGTTGGGTCCTCCATCTGCGGCGCGATGCTCAGAAAGCGGAGCGACACGACGTGATGCGATGAGGCTTTAATGAAAACTAGAAGTGGCGCGATCCGACGCAGCCACGAGAACATGCGGCAACTCGTGAAGAGCATGATGAAAATGATGATCAGCGTCTTCTGCTAGAAGGGGTGAAGACGAGGAAGTCACAACAGTCTCCCCCGCGGACAGATGACGCTAGGTGGCTTCCAAAGGGTGGAGTAGCTGTACGGGGCGCTTTCCGGTAGTGCCGCAGGGCAAACGTAGATAGCAGGATCTGACAATGCCGACTCGTCCGGCGATCAACTCTTTGATTCGCGCCAAGGTCCACAGTTGTCTTGGACGCTGTCGTTCACCTAGTAGAACAATACGGTCCTTCTTCAATAAATCTGTCCTTTTCGCTTTCTTGGATGAGAAATTTCGAAGCTCATTAAAGTACTCTTTGAACCAACGTGACCAGAAGGCTTGCAAATCTTCTCTTCTGCGCCAAAGATTCTTTAGTTGATCGGTGGTCGAGTCGTTGTTGATTGTTGGATCGTAAGGTGGTAATGCTGTCAGTCGCCTTCCGACGAGTGCTGGAGACAGAGGATATGGTTCCTCAACGTCTTTGAAAACGTAAGTAAAGGCGGCGAATTCACGATGGCCTCCACTTCTGTTAGTAGCGTGGACACCTCTGTCTCGTTTACAAGCCGCCGTCCAAGCATCTTCTTTAAACAGGTTGTTACAGACCATACGAGCCTCTCGTAAAACCCACCGCACCAGGGAGCGCTCGCGCATATGAATTTCCATTCAATTGCCGAGGATGAGAAGAAGGCAAGCACGTCGAGGTTTCTAATTGTTCTCCAAAGCTTCTGAAGTTCCTTCGAGGTCTTGACAAATGTTCGTGCATTATCACTATACACAGTTTGACAGAGACCACGTCTGGATATGAACCTCCGCAGGGCACACAGGAAACTTTCCGTCGTCATGTCTGCCACTAATTCTAAGTGAACAGCCCTTGTTGCTGCGCACGTAAAAAGGGCGACATAGGAGCGCTTCTGGCAATGCGATTTGATGTACAGGGGTCCCGCAAAGCCGACTCCGGTAAGCTTCACGGAAAATCTCTAATATTTCCCTATGCATCTGGATCGCGTTTTCAGTGGTACCGGCTCCAATCAGGAGATCATCCATGTACATCTAGTCTTGTAGGAGTCGAGCTGTCACTGGGAACCGGTTCTCTACGGAGCGAAAATGGTACTTCAATGTAGCTGCCAGTAGGAAAGTACTCGAAGTGGCTCCAAAAGGCACCCGAGTCATTCTCCAGACGTCGAGTTGTGGTAGTGGTTGACCTGCTTTCGGTGATGTCCTGAACCACAAGAAGCAAAGCGCATCTCTGTCCGAGTCCCGGAGACCAATCTGGAGGAACGCTTTTTCAATGTCGGCAATCATCGCAACTTTGTACCGTTGGAAACGGAGCAATAGCCTTGCTACGTCGAGAATTAGACTCGGGCCGGCTTCTAGGTTCTCGTTCAACGACTTCGCCCTCCATTCGTGAGACGACGCATCGAACACGATGCGCACTTTTGTTGTAGCTCGGTCCTCACGTATTACAGCTCGATGCGGCATGTAATATAGACTTTCAGTAGAGTGCCCTTTTGTTGGTGGTACTCTTTTCGCAGATCCCTCCTTGAGGTATTGTCGAATAGTAGAGTCGTATCTTTCTAGGAGCTCAGGGTCTCTGTTGAGCTTCTTCTTTAAACTGTGCAGACGCTTGTTTGCAACAGCGCAATTATCACACAGATCGACCATCTCCTTCAATGGTAACGCGACATCGTATCGCTGGCCTTTCTTCGAGATGTCTTCAAAATTCGTCAGCACTGAATCTTTGGTTATCGCTCGTTCTTCTTCGGCCTTGATTCCAATACTTTCAAGGGCCCAGAACCGATTCAAAGGTTTTGAGATCTCTTGATCTTCACCGGATGTTCGAAGAACAACAACCTTGGCACATTAAATGATGTCGGCTGCAGCAGGCAGTGCACCTTGAACCGTCCATCCTAGTTTTGTCTCTACGGCCTTCAGCTTTCCATGCACAGGTCTCACTGCACCGGTCACTATCTCCCAATAATAACCTGACCCAATGAGGACCGCAATTTGTTTATCCTCCACTCCTTGTACCAAAAGAGCCTTCGTATCGATGTGCATATTATTCATCTCCCTTAAAACTTTTTCTTCTGGTACAGGGTTGTTTTCGCTGCAAATCGTGTCCACTTCCAGGGCTTCGTTTGTTGTCTTCAGCGAAAAGGAGAACTCGCACCTTCTTCATCGTTTTCCGTGTGTGTTGACCTCCAAACACGCCAACGGTAAGCGTCTCCTCTCCAAGCGGTTCGCAACCCAGTCTCTGAGGAGCATTCGCAGTAATAAAGCTTCGCTGACTTCCTCCATCGAAGAGAATTCTCGGTAGCACCCGGATGTTGTCGTGCCTGCTATTTTCGCTGTGAGAGTCTGCAGGAGCACGAGTGAGCGCGCTTGCTTTGAGACCAAGTTGACAGTGGTCGAATTAACGTTGACCTCGAGCACTTGCCACATTTAGGCTGGCTTCTGCACTGTTTCGCCATGTGGCCCTTCTTGATGCTACGAAAGCATCTTCCGGCTTTGGCGAGCATCTGCTTTTTGCGTGAAAGGCTCAGTTCCTTGGAATCGCAGGCATGGGCAGAGTGCTTTCCAGAGTGGCAAAAAAATCACCGCTTCGGGTCGCTGGCTGAGCCTTGCACCGCAGAGGTTGTAGGGACGTCACGCGGATGGATGAATTTTCTGTGCGGTGTTTTCAGCGAGGGCTTCTCGACACATGAGCTGATGTTGGAAGAATTCCAAAAGAAATTGAAGCTCCTGGTCGCGCTGGCCCATTTGACCGGTCGAGTCGCCGAGTTCGTTTGACGAAGCGTCAACTGTGGAACGTCACGTCTTTAGCCCCTCATGGAATCGCAGGACCATGTCTGTCGGTAAAACCCTTAGCAGGATTTCCCGAAGCATGGTACAGTATGTCATGGAGCTCATGCTAAGCGCCTTGAAGCTGCGAATGTGCACCTGGACACGATCGTAAAGTTGCCTCAGTTGTCGGACGTCGGATGACGATGACACCGACATCAAGTCCAGGAGGCCCCGCAGATGATCTTGCACGATGATGCCGTCATCTCCAAAGCCCTGTTTCAGGATCTCGATGGCATCCTTGTAGCAGCCATCGGCAGCTTGCAGTCCGGCTATGCCTGATGCACCTGCTCCAGTCACGAGGCTGCTCAGCCGTGCTCACCTCGTCGTTATTGTGGACGGCTGCTGAAAACTGTGTCCAGAATCAGTGCCACGATCTGCCGTTCCCGTCAAATTTGAGGAGCTCTACCTGGGGAAGCTTGCATTTGCCAGTCGGTGATGGGTGGATGGTCGTCGGACGTGGCGTTGAAGACCGGGATTCTTGCAGCTTGAGACCAAGGTTCGCGGTAGAGCTGATAGCGTTGTCGCGGTATTGTCCAGCGTCTGTCGTCTCGCTGTCTACTAGGTCATCCGGTGTCTCTTCAAACATCGCCTCGTCCAAATTCTCTACCTGGCCATAAAATGCATTGACTCGTTCGAGTAGTACACCGACCGCTCCTGCCGTCGCCTCTCTGTTCCCACTTATGTGGCCTTCCGCTTCCGTTACAAGGCCATCCAGTTGCGCCCGTAGGCTCCGTCGTCGTCGAAGCTGTCGTTCCATTCGGTCGCACGCAGCTCAGAACTCGCCAAGATCGCTGGAGGGGCGTCTTTTCTTCGGCTTTCGCAGCTCCGTGCGTCGATGGGCTTGGCGTCGTGTAGAAGTCCCGGGTTCTCGGCACCATGTGTTGAACCTCTGAGTCCTCCAGCTGTGGCGCAGAAAGCGGAGCGACACGTCGTGATGCGATGAGGCTTTAATGGAAATTGAAGAAGTGGCGCGAGCCGACGCAGCCACGAGAGCATGGGGCACCTCGTGAAGAGCATGATGAAAATGATGATGATCAGCTTCGTCTGCTAGAAGGGGGGAAGATGAGGAAGTCACAACAATTAATATGCATGATCATGCCTATTTTGGTTAATTTGAAGTACCTGTCCTCCTCACGAGTGTCTTTCCTAATACATACCGCTTGTGTTTTATGATCCTTATGTGCGACTCCAAATATTTTGCTTTCTATTGCCAGCTGGACAAACCTAAGTTCCCTTTAAAATCACTTACTGAGACCCAACGTTTCTTCCCCGTATATAATTTCCCGGAAAAAGCACTGGTTGCGAGCCAGATGTGTTATTGAATAGGAAGCTCAATACTCTGAGTAACTGATCTCTTACTGAATGAATGCCACCTCACAATTACTGTGCGTTTAGTTTTTTTCAGTAATTTTTATCAACACTGATAACTTGGCCAAGGTCGACGTAATTATTCATTTATTTCCATATTTCCTGTCTTATCATACAGACGTGTAATTTACACACCAGAAGAAGATTGCATGTCATCGTATACAACACCCTCGTGGTTTCTCCGTTTAAGTGATAAAAACACGATTGCCGAATGTTCGTGCTGATGTGTATAAAGACGAAAGTTTTTAAAAGTTGCAGGTAATTGTCGTGTAATAGCATGCAGATTAAGCCTGAGCTTGTGCTGTGATGTCTGTACGGGCGAAACCTACTAGCTACAGCTGCATGTCATCCTGTTGTCATGAGCACTAGGAACTATAATGTTAACAGTATAGGTTTCGCGTGAACATTATCTCTCGTGCCAAGTTAATACATCTGCAAATCATTCAGACGAATTACACGATAGAGAACTCAATGCACACCTCGTGGACAATTCGAGGTCTATTCGCTAGGTTAGCTCATATAATATGCAGAAATACTTTTTCTGACAGTATCTTGTTCAGGGTAGGTATATTGGTCTGTTTGTGATGAAGCTTTGCAGAAACAAGATTTAATAGTGTGTTTTGAACTGAGTTCTCGCATTGCAATTCATACTGAATGCGCATTCATATTACTGGGACCGCGCGCTGCAAAACAAACAAAAAAGACGGGGAAAAATATTGTCTCTTTTTCTCAGCTTTTCGAGACTGCCAGGAGCCGAACATTGATTGGGGCAGCTACGACGGCGATTGCTGTGCCCCTAAAGATGAGGTGGAGTTCTACTGCGACGACGACCGCTATGCTCTCTTCGGAGTGGAGAGAGCCACCTGCCTT
>NW_027526460.1:133854540-134008814 GCF_048455015.1 Haemaphysalis longicornis
GCCAGTCAGCGAATGGTTTCAGTGGTATCTTGAATAGATATATCTTTGGACGGGCAGTTGGGCTCCACCCACGGAAGTGAAACTGCGCTCCCTGCACGGATTCTGCAGCGCCACGTGCACAGATCGTTTCTGCGGAATAGTCAGGATACATTCCTCGGCGACAGTACTACTGCGCCGGGGGAAAAATTGCTGAAGCTACATGCGAGATCGGATTGCGTTCGATGATGCCGTGCGCTACCTGACGACACTCGATTCGTGCACACGCTGACACTACGTCGCTCGCCACGGCGCGACGCGATGGAAAATACTGATCCCTACGTTTTATAATTGAGCCACCACTCCAGAACCAGAACACAAGGCTTGGCACGGAAGAAGCGAGGCACAAGTAGACAACAAATGCAGGCGCGTAAAGCCGATAGCACGCGAACTGCAAAACAACGTGAAGCTTACAAAATATTAAACGACAACAGTACAGTTCTAGGAGCATGTAAAAAGCGGGGCGAAGCAGCATGCAGAAAACAATGCGTTAGGCTTACCAAGAAGCGCAACAGCAAGTTCACAAAAATACCCAATCTCAATAATTACAAGCACACCTCCCAACAAGAAAAAAGCGCCGCGAGGCAGCCGCTGTACAGGGAGATAAGGACGTAACGATGCGTCAGGCCTGCCATTCGAACCACGGGCGGAGAACATCGGGACACAAGACGCGAACCACCGCCGTCGTCGTTAACACAAGAAAGTGGCATGATCAAATGACGTAAATATGACGTTTGTTTTGTGACGTCACAGGAAGTCACGTGATTACTTTAGCTTGACGTCACTTCTGCGTGGCAGCAGCTGTTGCCAGGGGGGCGCAGCTCGTGCCACGCGCGTGGCAGGAGACTTAACCGTTTTCTTAACATGGATTCGTTCATTGGCGCTCTTTCGTGCAGATATCTTGGCGCCGCCAACAAGAACGTTTTGTACGATGACGGATCAAATTGTGGTGGAAGTAGGAATGTAAGCTCTCTTTTGTTGCATCGATTTAAAAAAAATAAGACTCGGTCGTCATAAGGATGGGCATGCCATTCTTACATCCACCCCCGTGAAAACCAAAAATTTCGGGAAACAGAGTGAACCGTCACCCCTGCGAAACTATTCTTCCATTAGGTAGAGCTCATCCTGCTTTGTGTGTATTTGTCCTTGTAGAAAAAAATGCTCGTGCCCGCTATTGGATGTCACAAGAGCTCAAAAGCCTGAACGCGCGTGTGCCCTGAGTCACCATTGCCACGAAGAAGGCTGCGCGGCGCAGTGTTCCTTTCTCTCCACTTCTTTTTTGTTTCAACGCGAGAAGGAAGGCAGGTTGGGAATGCCACAGAAAATGTAGGCCATCTCGAATGAGAGCTTGTCATACGAGGTCTTGAGGATGAATTTTCTTCCGAGCGCAACTTTGAGAAGCGAAAGCAGCTTGGGAACAGTTCAGTCAAATATTCCATATCTCTTACAAGTAGGCGCCTTTGGTAGGGGAAGAGAGACATTGGAAATTGGGGAAAGCGTACAACCGTCATATCTGCTTACGCCCCATTAAACCACTTGGCCGAGAGCAAGACTATGCGACTCTCTATGCCCAAAATGTAATAGCATTATTTGCTGAGTACCTCCGCAGCCAGGACCAAGTAACCCCCTGCATTTCCACAAAAATGCAGATTTGTCGAAAAAAAAAACAGCTCTAATTGTTACAATAGCGGGGGGATAATTTTTCAGACAGCATTTCAAAAAACAAAAGATAAAAAAATAAAATTAGAATTTTTACAAGCATTATCTCACAAAATCAAAAATATGCATCTTATACATTTCCTCCCACAACCGAATTATAAACTAAAAAGCCCGCAAAAGAACGTCAGAAATGCTCATAAAAATGGCGTAAACGGTCCAACACTGCAGTACGCCTCGCACCTTCGGAAAAAAGTATTATCAGCCAACTATAAGGCGCTTCATCACTATAATACTAAAATTTGGATTAATCGAGGAAAGAAACAAACAAAACTTAAAAATAATAAAATAAACCAACGACTTTCGCTACTCATACTCGTATTTGGCTGCAAAGAACTCACACTCAACACAAGTGGCACAAGAACGCGATGCATTAATAGACAATTCTGTGAATTTCTGCAGATTTTTTCGCTGCCAATAATCAACACAAGCATTAAATCAGTTGGTGTTTAGCACAGAGCATTTGCTTTTATTTGTGTTCATAGGTTTCGAAAAAAGAAAAAAGTGGCCACACGCCAGGATTCGAACCCAGGGACAACGAGTGGCAGGCGGTGACTGTATCCACTACACTATTTACCCTCTAGTAATCGATGGCAGCGCCCCTTGCGGATTTCCGGTTTTTCGGCCTCACTGCCTCCCATTGAAAATGCCCTTGCTTTTGCCACTCTTCCAATATTCTAGTTCACTCTAGTCTCGCGCCATCGCTTTTGAAGCGGAAGCAGGTGGCGAGACTTCCTGACGTCATATCCTGCCAAAGCACCCGGATGCTGAGTCTCCACAAGCGGCGAAACCAGCGAAACTCCCGTGAAGTCTCACTCCGAGCGCGAGACAATAACAAGAAAAGCATGGAGGAAAAAAAGCAAAAAATCGTCGTCGCCGTCGCTCGATGTCGCGTGCTAGTGTGAACAGCAAGGGTGGCGATCGCTGTCGCTTCGTCGCGACGCTTCGTTGCAAGTGTGAACGGGCCTTTACAGCAGCTATTGAGACGCAAGTTTCCGAAACCGAACTTGGCCGGGACGCTCTGTCCGACCCATAGATTAGTATGAAACTCTATGGTCCGACCATCAACAAATCAAGGTCATGACGTCACAGCCAAAAGTCACGTGATAAAGCCATTTTCGTCACTTCCTGGGCCGTGGGTATTTTTAGTTGTTTTTTACTTTTATCACGAAGGCACTGCATACTGCGTAAGAAGCTATGCCTGCAGTAAGGTGTTTTTTAATCACTGTTGCGCAAGTACGCCCTTCTGCAGCGGTGGGTTCGCTTTGGCGTTTGTTTGATGCCCGAGTTTGTCAACGTAGCCGCTACCCGCGCTATATGTTGTCGTGGGCGGTTGCTTACACGATTGTCAAGAGAAGCGTCGAGCTGTTGGTTGATGAACGCGTCGCGTATCTGCTGTAAGCGTGTTGCTCATGTTGCCTGCTAGGCAGTCACTGACTACACCATAACTCCGCTGTCGTACCAGTACAAGGCCCATAAAAAGTTTGAATGGCCGATGTCGTACTGCACCAAAACAAAACAAAAAAAGTATCGCGGCAGGGCGGTGAGCTCGAGCATTCGTGTGTGGTAGATTCATCAGACCTTGGGTGCAGTCTTTGCCAGGAACGTTGGCAGAGGGGGGCTGGGTTCGAACCTCCTCCGAAAATTTTCCGGGCAATAAAACTCCTGCCTTCCGATAGCCCATAACTCCTTCCGAAAAAAATTTCTGGCTACGGCCCTGGTCTTTGCTGATGCTTGCCCTAGTAGCACAGAATGTTGCCCGAACATTTCCACAACGTTTCCCCTTAACGTTGCCAAAACGTGGCTAATGTCCGCTTTTTTTAACGTTAGTGCAATGTTTCCCAGAAACATTGCGTCAACATGATATTAGCATTGCTCCAACATGGGGGCAACGTTTTAAGGGTGTTGTTTTAATGTTTGGATAACGTTGTTTCTGACGTTCGTCAACGTTGCTACACTCTTGGAGCAACCTTCCAGCCACGTGCGGGACACATTTGAACAACGTTATCAGACGTTTTCTGATGACATTGCAGCAACTTTTCAGCTACATTTTCGCAACGTGCTTACCACATTGAAGCATATCCCTGTACCATTCGGACGTTGTGATAACATTGCTACAATCTTGCAGCAACTTTAGATCCACACTTTTAACATGAAGTTAGCATACAAAGAACGTTGCTGCAACGTTCAAGCAATGTTTTTATGAAGTTGCAATAACATTCCTACAATTTTGCGGTAACTTTCCAGCTATATTTTTCCAACGTGCGGGTAACATTTAGAAAACGTCGCTATCATGTTCAAGCGATGCTTCCTACAACGTTACCGCGACTTTACAGATACGTTTTTTCCCCACGAGGGCCACATCCGCGCACTGTTGATATGACGTTCAAGCAATGTTTCTCTTACGAAGCGATGATATTGCAGCAATGTACAGGTAACTTACAGTTACATGTATCTAATATACATGCAACAATAACTAGATGAAAATATTATAAGTTAACTTTTTCCTAGACAGACGATTGTTGACTGCATGATAAGCGAGCACTTCAAACATCGTCCTCATAAACTCCTGAAAGGTATAAACTGGCATTTTAGACTGCATGTTCATACATTTGATCCCTACACTGACCAACACACACAATTAAGGCAGTCCGGCAAAATAACAAACTAAGAAATGACGGAATTTTAAAGCAAGGAACATGCCAGCTAGCGTAAATAACAACACTGACACTCTTTAAGATGAAAGAACACGTGCGTTTTATTTTACCATTAACAATCGATCCGAATACGTATTGTGTTACAGCAATTGAATTTCGCAAGTACGCTGTTTCAGCCGTTGTCTTCGTTTTTCTCCTCCTGGGCTTGCTTGTTCTTCTGCCTTGACAAGTCAGTTTGATGACATACTTGACGGCCATGAACCCAGTAACATGGGGCTGTTACTGCCACGCTTCTGCGAAATGAAAAAAAGCTGTAGTTTAGGAGAAGTTGCAAAGTTGTTACAGCATAGACAATGTCTCACCTCTCAGAACACCAGGACTTTTGGCATACAATATGGCCTCATCAATTTTCTTGTACTTCAAATGAGGTTTGACTGCCATTCCTGGAAAACAAACAAAATGGCATTGCTCTAACACACAGGGTGCTCAGAAGCTCACCTGCAGTTTGGATGACGCTTGCTGCCAGATGAGCTTATTCGTGTGTCAATGTTGTGGTGCTGGTAAATCATAAGGTATTTCTGAAACAAAACAGAGTGTATAGAAGTGGTTCAGAAAACTGAAGTGAAGCAAATTTTAGCTAATAGAGAAAACCTTACCTTTAGGAAGGAATATTATAGCAAAACAGGCCTCTTCACTTGTCACTTTGTCTTGCTTGTTTAACTTTTTCTAATGCCCGTGCCAACTTTATGACGCACATCGCTTGAGTTGGTTTCTCAAGCATCCCTGGAAAACAGCAAAGGACAAAATACTGAATTATATAAAATACCTTACAGCTTTCTTTCCAGGCCATTGAGTAATTAAGTGAAAAGTCTTCGATCAGACAGCTTGCCAGAGAATTTTCTATTACCAAGAGAAGCCGACCAACTGATGACGACGTGGTACGTCGGCAATCATTGAAAGAGGACGATAATTACCTCAATGGCCATAAACATAAAAACGCAACGAACAAAAATTAGTAAACAGGCAAATGTAAAGAAGGGAAACATTACATGCACAACTAGATGAAATTACAACCGTGTATTTTCTTGGTTGCCTAATTTTACCTTTTGCTCTCGAAAAATTTGCTAAGAACTGGCTTGAGCTGTTTTATTTTCTTATTTTTATTTATTTTTGATCATTTTATTTATTTTTATTTGTCATTTATTTTCTTTATAGTTATAAGCATCCGACGTAGACCAGCCTTTCACATGGAAAATATGTGAATACTACAAAGACGTCAGGCGTTGTTTTACATCGTAAGATGGTTCGCATAAGCAGCTGATAACATATGGCTTAACTGCAACGCTAAATTGTGTTCCGTTACAGCATGCCGCCGAAACTCGCGTGAAATTAAACATAACAAAGTTATATTTATTACTAGTTGTATTTTTCGCGTTCGTGAGCAGCTGCGGCGAGAAGTAAATTAAAAGCCAATCGTACATATCAAGGTTCTTGCAGAACACTCGATTTCAGCATCATAACAAAAAATCTACTACTGAGCGCCCACCTGATTTCTCATTATACTCTTTCCATAAAATTTAAGTGAATACGTGTTCCCCTTTTACAACCGTACGCATTCACAAAAGCAAGGATATGCTTAGAAGTTAGAAACGGGAGGGCAATCTTGTTCCCGCTCTTTTACGAAGTAAACTGCATTCGAAAGAACGAGGCGAGCTCAGAAAATCGAGCGCTTACCTTCACTGGTCGGTTGCTATGAACTTGCCGGCCCGCAAATATTCGCCGTAACATGCGGCCCCACAACAATATTTCGTATGACATGGTTCCTTCTCCATTCCGTTTGATTGTCACTATGGCTGCTCCTTTCTGAAAAAAGCGCGCGCATTTCGTCTACTCTTCCCAACCCACCGCCGGCTGCCAGTGGCAAAGGAGCATGAGGGGAGTAAAGTCCCTCGAGCTGATGAAGGGAGGGGAGGACCCCTCTGCGAGGGGCGCGCACGTGTGCGCGTATGAGAGGAGGGTAGGACGCTGGCCAAGGACGAAAGCCTATTCTTTCGGTCTTTTTTTTTTTTTTTTTTTTTTTTTCGGCCATCCCCCACTTCGCGCTCGGCCGCTGAAACTTCCTTCGCGACACACAGAAGGGACGGGACGGGACGGAGCGTCGACGAAAACAAAAAATAAGGCATGCAGGAAGAAAGGAATGCGCGAGACAGCGGGCCTGATTCCCAGCTGAAGTCTCGGAAAAAGGCGGGGTTCCGAGAACGCCTGGCGCCCTGCTGTATTTCGTTTCGCGCCAAGCAGAACGCGACAAGTGTTCGATGCATTGGAACCTCTTACGAATAAAAATTACACCAGGAAAAATCTGAAGGTAGTGTGTGCAATGCTGTTGGAAGGGAACAAGAGCAAAAATTTTCAGGTTACTTGGAAGGTTCGTTTGTATAATGAGAAAAGATCCTTGAAATAGGCCAATGAGCTTTCGTACAGGCAGTATCTCCTGGAAAATGGGTGTCACACCAGGGTTAGGTCTTTGTTTTGTTTTATTGTTTCATATATGTTACAATATCATGGTGCTCTGACTTTGGCGCTCGAGGTAGGTGAAATGTCTATGGGGAAGTTGAAATATAAAACAGCCCACTTCATGTTGTCTATTTCAAACAAAGGTGCAAGGTGTGGACTAGTTGGAACGTTCGCTGATCAGAGGGGCTATAACAGTGACTAAATGTCACAAGAAGGGGGCAATTTAAAGTACATGAACTTTGGGCTTTAATCTATTTCATAAATCAACCGTAATTACTGCGGCAATGTATATATGAAGGGAAAACACACGATTGTAATTAGCTGGCGACATGTATACGGCTCGCACACCCATATGATGCACAGAAATTTATATAGCTTGCATATAAAATTTCTCCAGTAAATTAATTTTTTCGAGCAATTATGAGGATCCAGCAACAAGGCAATGTTTGAGCCTTCTATCTAGATTATTTTTGTTTAAGGATATACAGGCGGCAACATAAAACAACCCGGCCATGCATGCTTTAAAGGGGCCATAAATAGGCTTCCGAAGGTCGCCATTGTAATCGCGCAATCGCTAGAATACCCATTCACGGCAACATTTACCAAATATTACACCTATTACACCTAACGAATAAAAACATGAAGCAAAAATTTGGTGTCAGTACTCCTTTAAGAGAGAAAGTTAACAGTGCGAGTCGCTTGTGAAAACTTAGCAAAATGGAACTGGAAATTTTCCTTGTCGATGCACGATTACCTTTTTATAATGCAACCGTTTACTACCAAAGGAAGGCGCGCAATGTTTTAACAATAGGAAAGGAAAGTTGGGAAGTCATTTCTGGATGCTGTTTCCAGGCAGTTATGAAAGAAATGTGCGCGAACTTCTTAAAGATACGGCCAACACGTCGAATGAAAAACACGGCGTATACCCGATCACTTTGTCTTTCCATATGGTGCACGTTTCCCAAAAGAACACATCTCCATTGTAAAGAGGCCGCGTTAAATTTCGGTATGATGTCATGGTGAAGTGAGCGGCTATGGAACGTAAAGGAAGCCAAGTCGGAGTAGATACCATTTGACGATGGCATAAAAAGCTATTTTCTTGTTGAAATTCGAATTTGTTTATTTATTCAGCAAATAATGATTGCAAAATAACACACGACAATGAAACCCAAGTTCTCATTCGTGCATCACGACGTCGAAATGCTGCGCCGTCCGTTTCACGCGCGCGTTGGGTTAATTAGCAGGCGCTGTGCATTTGGTCAGTTTCCTGGATATATGCAGCATGCACATGGACAAAAACGCACCCGAGTGGCATTTGTAAAAGACTCACGAAAACAGCCCGATAGTTGGCCATACGTGACAACGCACAGTTGAGGGTGAAAGCTGCGCGGCTTTATCGGTGCTCAGCAGCTGTGTTTTGCTCTTTAAGTTTAATGATGTGTTAAAATCGCCCTAAAATATCTGATTTGACTGATTATGAGGTTTCATGCGCCGACGCTACACAGGCGATGAGGCGCACCGTAGTAGAGGGCACCGGATTAATTTTGACTACCTGGGGATCTAATTAACGTGCACCGAAATCCCGAACACACGGGCATTTCCGCTTCTCGCCTCCACACACACACACACACACACACACAAAAAAAAAGCGGCTGCCGCGGCCTGCAATCGAGCCCGCGTCCTCGGGCTCAATCCTTGGACTCAGCGCTAGCACAACAGCCACTGTGGTGGGTTTCTAGAATAACTAAATCACACTATAAGATGAGACAATCGGTATACCAATTGCATGAGCGACACGGCCTGCAGGGGCTGGTGCGAACCGTTGAGCGCACGGATGTTCCAATAAGAGCGCATTCGCAAAATGGAAAAGTTGGTTTCGTACATCAGTGAAATTCTGCTTAAAACACGTCATTATTTGGGGGTCATTTACACGGATCTAAGTTGATTTACACTGCAGGTATTGATTTTTCAGAGCGTGACTGTCATGCCTAATTGATTGGCTTTTTACTAGGTGTGGCACAGCGACGCTTCATTGCACACGTTCACAAATTTCGCGGGGACTGGACTTCACGGAAACGCGTCCATAGCCAACAAAAGCGGCCGCTTAGAGTTATTGTAAGTCCAATCTGTCCTCAAGAAACTCATGTGTCAGATGCGCGCGCCGCCAAGAAATGTTTGCGTGTATACGTCGTATGCGTATATACCTTTAGGAAAAGTGAATGAAAAAAAAAACGGGTATAGAAATAAGGTGCTTCGTTGTTGAGTCATATCTTCAAATTATTGTGGGCACCTCACCGTAAAAAAGTAAAAATTTGTTCATCAACTCCATAAGAAAAGTGCGACTAGCACGACGAGTATAGAAAAGTCATGATTGCCTTTGAAAGTGACTGTTTTTGAGCGATATTACGAAGGCTGACGTTCAAATGGGACATATAAATGGAGCAGGGATAAGCAACAAGTAGGGGGCGAGGGGGAACACAAACTTCTTGTTATTGCATGTTTACTGATGAAAACAAATAACGCGCTGCAAAGATTGGCTTAAACTGAGCTTGCTATTCCGTAAAACTAAGAGGAAACATGTAGAATACAGATACAGTAATCCCTCGTTATAGCGAAGTCAGCAAGACGGCGAAAAATTTCGTTATAAGCGGTATATTGATATAAGCAACCACTCGAGAAAAGCTAAACCAGTTTAGCTTATTATACGCCACAGCTGCGAGGAATCAAACCATAATGTATTCACTGAAGCAAAACGTTATTCAGAGTAAGCTGTGGTGGCTGTTTCATGTTCTTGCCGGGCGAGAGCAACCCCTGCTACAATTTGACCATTTGACCAAGCAATGCAGGAGGCTATGGTCGCCGCCCACAAAAATTGGCAGCGGCAGTGCCCCTTTTATAGGGGGGCGTGCGAGCGTCACGAAACGCTATACGAGAGTTTTGCGCTGAAAAGCGCCGCAGATGCCGTGGCTCGAGACGGAGGTTGTTTGTTGAGCTCAAAAAATAAATAAATAGTAATAATAAAAAGATTAACCGCTCATTGGGCGTACAAAGCACAATCATGAAAACTGATCGGTTTCGCATTAGGGGCATTGCATGATCACTGGGAATTGTTTTCCCGAGTTGTGCAGCCGTGAAGTTTGCAACACAAGAGTTCTTCGGCGCCTCGTTGTCGGCGACACTGCCAATTCTACGGTTCGATTGCCAGTGTTCGCGCACCGTCGTGTCCACTCCACGCCCTTGACCAATGTGTTGCGACGAAGTTCAATGACCCTACCACGCATTTGGACCGTTTGCCCAAAATGGGGATCACCCGAATCGAGCATGACCGGCTCGAGAAAACCGCCGGCGAAGTACCAGCTTGTGTTGACCTGCCATGTTGACAGCCTGACTCGCCACTGGGTCACCGCGGCACGGCGACGCCTCCGCTCGCCACTTAATTCGCTCTAAGCGGGTCAAGCTCTTCTGGCGCTTCGAGTAATGCGGCCTAAAATGCATCCGTTTGGGTTGGGACCAGAATAAATTTCGAATGAAGCGATATTTCGAATAAAGCGATTTCGTTATAACGAGTGACTACTGTATTTGTATTTATTGGACGTAGTTTTTCGATGATTATAATAATTACGCCTGCGTGACTAATAATAGAAGTTCGATTTCTTACACGTGGAGGAAATCGCCGCGGGCCCATGTGCAACACAAAGAAATGCCACTGCCAACACGATCATTGCGGGGGAATTTGCGGATGACGCGAGCTCACGCACGACACTGATAACTTAGTGAGGCTAGAAAGTATTGGCTATGATCGGGAATCTGCCTGCCTGACCTGTTAAAATTCTGTTCTCCGACGTAAACGAAGCCTGTTAGTGTATTTTTTTAGCTTTACAAAATGATACAGCAATAAATGAGTGTTTTTGTAAGTTTTTCCTGAACAAAAAAATATTTTGTTCGCGCTCAACCTTCAATCGAAGGTGCCATATTTGTGGTATATTTTCATTAACACCAAGAACGGCGATGAGATTTACCCGCTTACTAAAAAAATGAAATAAAAACGAATTTCATTCATGGAACAGCCGGCGGCCATCTTGAAAAAAATGACCGTCTTAGAACGGTGCAGCACCTGGCTTGTAACGCACGATGCGCGGAATGGCGGTATTATTTTATTCGAGGCTGCATCCACTCTAAGATAATATTGTGTGATCATCCAACAAATGAGGGACTAAAATAAACGGATCTGCCGCCGAGTTTGGCTACGCCATCCGTCGGACCGGCACCCCACGCGTTTCTTTCGTTTTGAGAAACGTTCAAACGTTCACGGTTCCTTTAAGATTTCATGGGGGAATCTACACGCTCAGCGTGACACTTCTCCACATGCATATCTGCAGTTTTTCGAGAGCTGTGTTTCTAAATGATCACACATCGATGTAGGGTTTTTGCGGTCTGCCTCTGAACCCAGCAAACCACGAAAGTCCATAGGATATCCACAAATGGTCACAATATCCAGTCATTTCAGGACATTCATGTGATGTCCATACAACATGTTTCACCCAAGATCATCTGCTTGTGGACATCCATGCGATATCACTGCAAGTGTGTTATAACATCATTACGCGATATCACTAGGACGTCCACAAATTTACATTTTTCCTTACACTGAGAATTCGCATTCATAGCGTGGTGTACATATAGGGGCCCCAGCCACACAAAGTGTGTCTTAGTTCAAATCTCCTCTCATCCCCGTCTTTCCAGCTCCAAAATATTTTCTGGCCTGTTTGTAACTCATATTTTAAATGAAGAGCGGGTAGTTATTTGATTTGGAATTTGAGCGAAATCTGGTTTGCTTTTATGTTTGATTTGCGAATTGGATTCTATATTTTAGGCTGCTTGATTTATGTGGGTGAAGAACAAGTGGGACTGTTGATTTTCTCATTCAGTTGTAGGTGAGCACTGGTACGGAGGCTGCAGTACGGAGCCAGTTACGGAGCCTGCTGAGTAGGCAGGATTCTTGTCACCCAAATTTGATGCTTGGGATACGAGCGGGTGCATTGCATGATGCAAACCACGCGTATGGGTATTGCTTGTTTGGTTCTTGCGCGATGGAGTGGCGGGCCTCGTCCAGTCTTGTAACGTCGGGGGAGATGAGGGTGACGGCCGAGTAATTTTGCAGCGTTTTACTGCATCGTGAATAGCCTCGTGGCGTAAGCGGTCGAAGGCTTTGCGAATGTTCAAAAGGACGACAAAGGCCACGGTTTTTGGTAGCCTTCGCGTTTTCTAGTGCAGAGACAAGGTCGGCAATTGAATCCAATGGCACTGCGCTGGCGAGGAAAACCCGTCTGCGGCCCAGGGTTCAAGTTGCAGATTCGTGCATACTTGTAATTCGAGGCGTGCGAGCGCCATGGATTCGAGAATTTTGGAGCCAACGCTCGTGAATGAAATAGGACGAAAAGAGGAGAAAAGTTTGGGAGATTTGTTCTTTTTTAGGATGGGGACAAGTTGGAGGCCAAATTGAGCAGGGAGGGTGCCGGAAGACAAGTGGAAGTTGCAAAGTCAAGAAGGCGCGAGTGCTGCCTCTCGGCTACGGGCGCACTTTTCCTTTTTGCATTTTGAATGACCCGCACGAGCTCGGCCGCCATGAAAGGAGCTTCAAAAGCCGTGCTCAGGGCGAAGGAGGGAGCCGGCGCGGGGGCGTCAGATTCTTCGTTTTGGGCTGCGGCAGGGTTTGCGCGAGAAGAGAAAGCTCGGCCACGTTTTTTCCCCTTGCGATGGAGCGGGCGAGGAGGGAGGGGCGGGGGGGGGGGGGGGGGGGGGGGAGGTTGTATGTCGGGGCAGGTCGGGGTCGCGGAGATGGCGCGAAGCAAGTGCCGTGCAAGGAGGAAAGAATACTTTTCTTTCCTGCATGGGTGAGGCCCTCGTCCTGCAGTAGACAGGCTGACGATGGGGATTTCATTTATGTGCGTGCGTGTGCGTGTAAGTGCCGTATTATATGCAGCTAAAGTACAGTAATTAAAGTACAAGAGGCGATGGTACAGTGAACCAACATTTTCCCAACCTAATCTAAAAACGTTGCAGTGAACTGTGGCTAAGACGTCCATTGGGCATAACCATTTGAACTTTTATAGGCGACGTAATTTCTCCAAAACATGGGTTAGTGTGGTGTTTCACATAATAAATAAATGGAAAGCTGCTATACATTCAACATTCCTCAATATTGCGGTAACCTAGATAAACATGTACACAGACAATGTTAATTTGAAGGTTTTTCGTGAGCATTGCTAAATATGTAGAAACTGTACGTACGCGTTGATCACTTTTAACCACACTCCCGAAATTAACGTATCCTGTAACTATATCGCAAACATTCAAGTGTGCTGTACGGGATCATTTGAATTTTTAGGCAGCTTATGTAACTCCACGTGAAATCGTTTATCATCATAAATATGACATTTGCCAACATTCGGCAACATTGCTGCAACGCGAAAAAAGCGTGTAAATGGCAGTTTCTCATGCGTTGTTTTTAAACGTTACATGAATGTATCCAACGTTGGCCCACATTTGCCAACATTCGGCAACATTGCTGCAACGCGAAAAAAGCGTGTAAATGGCAGTTTCTCATGCGTTGTTTTTAAACGTTACATGAATGTATCCAACGTTGGCCCACATTTGGCAACATTGCTGCAACGCAAGAAAATGTGCATGTGGGCAACATTGCCTATGCGTTAAACGTTGCGTGAATGTTGTTGGATGCGTCCAACACTGATTTTACGTTGGCCCACATTTGGCAACATTGCTGGAACGTGAAAAAACGTGAATACGGGCAACGTTGCCCATCCGTTGTTTGTAAACGTTGCATGAATGTTTTTGAATGGGTCCAACGTTGGCCCACATTTGGCAACATTGCTGAAACGTGAAAAAATGTGCATACGGGCAACGTTGCGCATCCGTTGTTTGTTAACGTTGCGTGCATGTTGTTGAATGTCTCCAACGTTGGCCCACATTTGGCAACATTGCTGTAACGTGAAAAAACGTGCATACGGGCAACATTGTCTATACGTTGTTTGTAAACGTTGCGTGCATGTTGTTGAATGTCTCCAACGTTGGCCCACATTTGGCAACATTGCTGCAACGTGAAAAATGTGCATACGGGCAACGTTGCCTATACGTTGCTTGTAAACGTTGCGGGAATGTTGCTGAATGTGTCCAATGTTGGCCCACATTCGGCAACATTGTCACCACGTTGTGTAACGTTGCCTAACGTTACACAACATTGGCAACACGGCAGAAACGTTGCGGCAACAATTTGTGCTACTAGGGTGCTTGCAACTGCGTGCTTTAATTTTTTTTGTCTAAACGAACAGGCACAATGCGGAAGCGAGCCAATCTTTGCTTTCCACAGCACGAAGTCCTAGCTAAGGCTAGGTGCAGTGAGGTGCCGAAGACCTTGTGGACACTGCGGACAAACGAATAATGTTTTAATGTTGACTTCATGCTTTTCAGAACTTGGTTGGGGATTACGAGTGCTTCATTTTAAATAACTCTTTTCCGTGAAGATTGCTGTACTAGCATTCATGCCTGGCAATTGAACTGAATGACTGCATTGGCGAGAAGGAGAGGGCTTGGGCAAGCAATTTATCACACACGCGAGTGCTGGGTGGGTCACGTCTTGCATACCTGTCATTGCAGCTACGTAGTTTCTTCTCTGTTCTGTCCAACCAATGCACCCAAATAGCCAGTACACGGAATGTATTTGGCGTCCACGTCCTACAAAACATTTCTCCGTTCGTGCATCCTGTGTATGTCATAAAATTCTTCCGTGCAACGCACACTCTATGGTGGTGGAGCTGCTGAAAAGCAGAGCAAACTGTTAGAAAGTTCATCTGGTGTCTTGCGAATTTCATCTGATTAATTGGTTGTAGGATTTAACGTGCCGATGCAACGCAGACGATGAGGCGCGCCGTAGTGGAGGGCTCCGGAATTATTTTGACCCCCTGGGATCATTAACGTGCACCGAAATCTTGTACCCACGGATGCTTTTGCTTTTTGCCTCCATAAGAAAAGCGGCCGCCGCGGTCGGGAATCGAACTTGCGACGTCATGCTAAGCAGTCTTAGCCACTGAGCCACCGTGGCAGGTGCGAATTTCACCTATGCCACTTGTGCGCATACTCATTCCTGAAAAGGGAGAATTATATCATAGCCATCAAGTTCTTCAAAGAGGATGTAGCCATAAATTGCACCAGAACTTGCACGTTTCGTGAGCACTTTTCGTGGGCATTGGACGAAGCTTATGCCTGAAGGCTGTTCTCGCCTTTTGCAAATATTGGGGTTGCTTTGCGGATGTTCAAACCTCTTAGATGACATGCACAAGAACCTACATTCAGTAATCCCTCATTAACTCAAACTCAGATACCTTGGAATACCGATTAAGCTGAAACATTTTCTCACCATGCATTTACCTCCTGTAGGCACTACGTATTTGCCCCCCTTTATCACAAAACATCTTTTCGGGGGACCACTGATATCGCAGTACATTGCAGAGAGGGCACAGGCAAAGTAGCTGATAAGGTTTGCATTCGGAGTCTCAGCTCCCACTACGCACCGAACGCGGTCATGAGTGGCAAATTTATGAGGAGTACGCACTGTACAAGGCTGATTTCCTTATTAAGGAAATGCTGTCCGCTGCCTACATCATTGAGATAGCTGTGGACAATGCAGCTGATCATGCGGACAACGAGGAGCCTCAAGAGCCTACAATGGCAGAAACCGCTAACATGCTGCGCCTGCTTTGCAACAAGGTAGAATGTAGCGGTGGCGACCAACAACTGATGCCACGCATTGAACAGCTTGAGAACGCCTTTCCGGAACCAGACTTGAATGCAAAACAAGCAAGCATCACTTAGTTCTTTCTTCCGCAATAATAAAGATTTGTTTTTCCTGTTTACCTTTATTACGAAAGCTCTTCTCTGCAGTGGAGGTTTTGTTACCAGCATTCGCTCTCATTTCAATGATACGGTCACAAATTTGCGGCATTTTGCATAACTTCTCCGCCTATCTCAAAAATTTGTGTATTTTACATCAAGTTAAAGGTGTTGTGCCACCAAATTTGTTGCTTGTGCATTCTTTGTTGCAAACGTTTTATAATTCGTTAGAAAGCATGATACATGCTCTCACACGCACATATTCTGAGTGAAAAATTTATTATCGCACGATTCATGTGAACAGTATTCGGTTTCGGTTTCTGGGCGCCGATTCAAGCAGTGACGTCAAAGTGTTACGAGGAGGCTCTGCCACGGCGGCGCTGCGGTCCGTTGCGACTTTACTGCGGCGTCTGCTCCCCCACATACGTGCTTCACCACGGAAGTAAACACGCCGACTCGTCACGTCAAGCCGCGACAGCTCCGACGCGGATTCTTTGTCTGCATCCTCGGATGCAGACAAATGAAAACCATGGATTTGCAAACCATAAAAATGCTAAAAAACGCTAAAAAAAAAAAAAAGCTACCCCCGCCGCGAATCGAACCGGCAACGTTGACCGGATGGGCGGAACGCGCGAGACCACTGAGCCAGCGAACAAACGATCCCACGCCGCGATATAGCCGGTGTACTAGATGGAGGCCCATCCTTGGAGTCGTACGTCGGTGTTTACTAGCTAGTTTACAGAATTCCTGGCTCGTAAACTCACATTTTTTAAATAGCGCTTGCGCAGCAAGGTTCCGCGAAGCCCCCGCGACAGCTTATCGCCATCAACTCAGCTCTTCTGCGAAAGCGCTCGCAAAAATAAGTGTGCCCGGCTGCGACTGCGATTTCGCACTGAAGGGATAGTGCTTGCCGTACTTTGGTTTTACGTTTTACGTTAAAAACCTTTGCCGATACTGATCTCTTATTACCCAAATTACCCTACGTAACTGTTCTTCTGCACGAAACTGACCTTATATTTTCTACAGGCGAGCCGATCGCACACGCATTCCGGGGTAGCGGCGTCGCCGAAGAGCACGGCCGAAGCGTCGAACGCCAAAATACGGATCGCATTAGCGCTAGTGTTGAGTTGTATGGGCTTCATGGAACTTACTGAGTTAATTACCCTCCAGAAACTAACAAAATAGAGCCGCGTTCATTGCGGCACGAATGTTGTCGGGGCGCAGTTTTCGCTTCTCGGTCGATTGACGACGCGTCGTGCGACCAGTCAGGCGACCGGTTTTGTTGGCGTCTTCGGTCGGCGAGTCAGTCACACTACGGCGACTTTCCATCGGCCGACGTGTTTGTGTCGCCGTCGGCGTGGTGTGACAACGCGGTCTGGCAATTCGGCAGTTGGCCGATGTTTTAACGACTCGTCGCCGTCGCGTCGTCGTCGCCGTCGTATCGGTATAGTGTGTCGATACGACCAAGCGACCAAGCGACCAAACAAACTGTGGTAACTGGAGTTCACGTTCACGTCGCTCGAGTCGCTAGCGTTGTATGACGTCACAAACTTTGCTGCGCTGGCAATTCATTGACGTCATGGTTAGTGGCGCTAGCGATGGGTCCCGATTTCCAGAAGAGCATTTAGGCAATTTTTAGAAGCGAATTAAAATATATATTAAGCGCTTGCTGTACCTAGCACTTCGTGTTGAGGGTCGTTGCATGCAGAGGAAGCCTACAGCAGGCTTTTTACAGACTTAAAATTTGGTGGCACAACACCTTTAATGAGGGCTTACTGTACATGGTTACTTGAGATTGGAAATTTCATGTCAATACTCCTTCGAGTAAGCTTTAATCTTCAAAGGGGCAAAAAATATAAGAACGGGGCTTCAACAAGGCTGCTTTCAACATAGGCCCCTTCACACTCACCAGTAATGAAAAACTAAGTACAGAAATTTCGTGCGGGTGCATGTTGAAAGGGCCATTACCATATACATAATTTCTTATAATGGAAGGTGACATGCTGCGGTGGCTCAGTGGCTAAAACGTGCAGCTGAGCACGAGGTCGCGGGTGAAATTCCCTGCTGGGGCGGCCGGATTTCTGATGGAGGCGAAAGGCAAAAACGCCCGTGTGTGCGAGATTTCGGCACTCGTTAAAGATCCCCAGGTGGTCAAAATCAATCCAGAGCCCTCCACTATGGCGTACCCCATCACCTGCGTTGCGTCGGCACGTTAAACCCTGCAATCATTCACTCAATTATAGTGGAAGGTGAAACAGGTGGCACTGGTGCTACAGAAAAAAGCATTAAGAGGTAGTTTTCACGTCAAGGATAAAATATATGTAGTTTGAGGTTTATTTCAGCAAAACAGGACATAAAGGCTTGTCGTATGACAGCTTGACAGGGGGTCCAGTACCCAAGGCACACAGACAATGAAAGATAATTCACGTACACATGGAAAACAACTCAACTAAATTACAAATGTTTTTCCGCCTGAGTCACACAATTTGAGTGATGTAGACAACAGTAAAATGCGCTGTTGGGCTAGTTGGTGCATTATGAATTGCGAAATTTGCGCTAACCGGACATATTGTCTTCTTTTCTCTCTATGTCCAGTTAGCGCAAATTTTGTAATTCATAATGGTAAACAACGCACATACAAACATACACGTGTTTTTCTCATAGGTAAGAAAAAACCATGGAAGTGATTTACACATGGAAAACAATACATATAAAAGCATATAGGTGCTTTTATTTTAGGTATGAAAAATTAATGACACTGATAAAAACATACTAGAACATGTAAATGTTATTTTTATAAGTAACATCAATAATTAATAAACATTCACAATGCCAGATGGAGTCACACTAACATCTAAATGATAATGATGCTCTACTGTACACCATAGCAAAAATATTATCGTTTACAAAGAATTCAACTCGAAAAAAAGAATGTAGTAGTTATTGGCAGTGTTTTTTAACTCAAGAAGAGAAAGTAATGGGAAGTGATGTGTGCTTGTTAAGCATGTGTTTAGTGACGTGCAATCATACAATAAAACTGTAAACAAGAACATTTGAATGCAAAAAAGTTATGGGTAGCACATAGTAATTATCACAGCTTCTCTAGTACATGTCACATTTTGTGTTGCCAGAACATGCAGCTTTAGCCTGTATACGTATAAACCAAGGCATGCTACAGATTAAAAGGTTATGACACTTGTGCACAGATGCAAGTAAAATCATTCATGTAAACAGGTTTAGAAACAACAAATGGCAATTTTGGGGAAGCCTTGTAATAATTACATAATTATTTGCATAATTACCAGCAGACGACAAAATAAAGTGAATGAGGTAAAGTGAGGTGCGTGAGTGACTGGTATGGTATCAGGCGCAAACCAGGCAGTTGTCACATGGACGCGTCCTTTCTCCTTTATGGTGAAACGTTGAAAGTTGCCCGCATTTCACCTGCACGTTTACCCACCCTTCCTCGTGTTTTCCAACTTTCTGTGTGACCCCGAGCTCGTTGCAGTGCTTCCAAGCGAAGTCGCCTTGCTGCACAGCTGGTGGCTTGATTGGAACCGCCTTTGGTAGGGGAGCCTCGGATGACCAAGCGATTCGATGAGCTGGGGCATCCACTTGCCAGGATCTTGTATGCCTGCTGAAGGTGTTGGTAGGCTTCCCCTTTCTTGTCTTCATCTTTGCAGTACATGATAACACTGGCGATCCAGTGTAGTGCATCAGTCAGTAGGCGTCGGGTCTTCTTACTGGTTTCCCACACCGTTTTTGGAAGCTCTGCCACAGTTGGCGCTGGGTCTGTTGCATCACAGTCCATGCCAGCATCAGACGTACATGGTGCGTCCCAGTCACTTGGTGCAGCAGGAATGTCTATGTGAAGACTTAGCAATGGCCCTTCGGTGTACTCTTTAGGTAGCCTTGCCAATGACCGTTCACTAAAGAACCGAAAAATAGCGAAGAACTGCTTGCATGGCAGCTTGTGCCTCATGAAATCCTGACATGTGCAGCATGGAATGTTCCGCATGCTGACTTGGCCATGTGCTCCAGCTCATATTCTTCTGCCATGTCTATACGAGCCATGATGTGCTTGATCACTTTCGGAGGTCTATTGCGCAGGTAGGTTGGCACATATTCATGGTAGACGCGGTACGAGGAGGATCTTTCTATGTTCTTCTGGATGAAGACGCTCTGTCTTTCTGGCAGGAACTGTTTTACCACCGTGGTGATCAGGCTTGACAAGCTCCTTTTGCCGCGGCTCCATTTCAGGTAGTACTCCTTGAGGAGTCTGTTGTGTGTTTCAGTGCCATTGTTAGTTGTGAGGACAACAGCAAACTTGTTTCGACGAAACTGCACCCACATTTTCGCTACTGGCATCCACTGGGTCTCAAAATATGCCACCACCTTGGGGTTCTGCCAAAAAACAGAAGCTTTTAGAGAGCTGTAGGCTTTGTCGCATTCATCTTGAGAGTTTGAGTTTGCGACTCTCCTGAAATGGTTCAGGAGAGCATCTTTTTGGTCTGGTGGTACATCATTTTCTCTCCGTTTCACCCACCTTTCCCAAGCCTGCTCGCGATGGAAGTTGCAGAGCATAATTTCGCTTTCCGGAAAGGTGTCTTGGATTGCGGAAATCTCTGCTTGACAGCAGTCAATCATCCAGTATTCTGGTGAGAAGTTTTTGTTCCAGTTCTTAAAAACAGCCAGAGCCTCACCAATACATGCTGCCGTTTCGAATTGCACCACAAAAACACCAGCTATCATGTAATTTATAGGTGTCTTAACTACTAAAAAAAAAGTAGCAGGTTGTAGTCAGTTGTCCTATTCGTGGCATCTAAACAGGTAACATTATTACCGTACTGCGTAAGCAGTTGTTGCATGAAGTGCGATTGGTAGGAGAAAAGCAGGGTTTGTTGGCACTCGTTTGCCAGCAAATTTTCAACGTTGACGTGTTCGTCTTCATTGCAAGAACCTCCACTTGCCTCGTCAGGTTGGCAGTATGGCCGGAAGACCTTAGAGGTTTTTTCCTCTGCTTGCAGCTCAGAAAGCATCCGAATTATGTTCTCTCGGTCAAGATTACTGCAGCGTTCCTTCCTCAAGGCCTCCTGGATGTGGTTGGCAACATCTTTTGAGGTTGGGTAAAATGCTCTGCAAGTGGTATCGGGTTTTTCTTTACCCGCAAACAGCACATCCTGAATATAATACTTCAGGCATTTCTTCACCTCATTCACGGATGTGATTCCTTCGCGAACAAGGTCACCGATGCGATTGATGATGTTCTGGTCCACTGCCTGTCCGTGCTTTGTGAAATGGCCAAAGTCGTGTTCCGTATGAGCTGCCATTTCTGACATCGTGATGTACAGTCTTATCTCGGACCTTGGTGGCTGGTTGCTCGCAAGCTGTGTCATTGACTTCTTCAGGGCCGTTGATTTTGCCGTGACAACCTTGTTTCTGGAGCCGCCTTGGACATCAATCTAGAAGCATTAAGTTCATGTTATTTTCATTCACTGTATATCACGGCCTGGCAAAAGCACATTTTTTGTTGTGGACATATTCTGAATGTATAGTCCACCGCACTGCACCACAGAGATTTATTTGGGTGGCTTGTTTGATGTTGATGCAGATTTAACTAAGTGACAGCAAAAGAAAGGCTGAAATCCCAGCACACAGGCCTAGCGTGTTTTTTTCCCACCTCCATCAAGAAAATTGCCACTATGGACGGGATTAAGCTTACGTGCTTATGCTCAACAGCACAGTGATTTGGCTTTTAAACATTGACCAGATTTTTAAGTAGCTACAGACCCAAGCATAATGATTCCTGTGCGCAAAAAAAGTGAGGATCAAACAAACCGCTAGCAATTACAGTGGCTTCGGAAATCACTAAAAAAGCCAAACAAGCTGAGTGGCTTTTTCATCTGCTCTACTTTGGCTATGGGCGCTTCTTCAGTCTGTCACAGTGGTTATATTTCCTTTTTTTTCTCAGGTGACCGCACTTTGTTTTTGCAAATTTATCGTGGGGTACACTTTTGCTGGGGCTCAACTGAGTGCTTAAAGGATTTTTTTAAGCCATAGTTTTAATGAGCACATTATTGTATGTGATAGTTTATGTTGAGGCTGCTGTGCAAGACCACCAGCTGCAGGGCAAAGGTTTCCTCGGGTTTTCTGACTATGGTGTGCGAGCAGGGGCTGAAGAAGATATTTTGAAGATAGCTCCGGCTCTCATCGCAGGCATTACGAGAGGTCATACCCTTTTCCCATTTGTGGGCTTGTAAGCCACCTCGAAGGGGCCTTGACAAATGTGGCACCTATTCTAATGAAGGAGCCGTACCTGTTAAAGAAGTTTGTGACTGATGGCAAAAAAATATTTTCGAATGGGCAAGAGCCGGATCCGAACTGACCATTACAATGCAATATGTACTGATTGCTACTATAGATACTAATTGGTAAAGGTTGGTACTGCCGTACAACTGTTGAATTTTACGTCAGTAGTTGCAGATTGCACTGTGAGTGTAGCAAAGCTGGCGAAGTTGTGAATTTAATTCAGTGCCACCTGACAACCTGCACCATCCCCACTCGCCAGTTGTTTTAAACGCTGGCTACCGTAAGCACCGGCTGTGATGGGCAGTTCGCTATCTATAAAGCCACTCGTGGATTAGAACAGAAACAGGAAAATGAGTTATTTCCCAATTATTTTAATAAACACTGTACCTGAAAAATGTTGTTCATTGCACCATAAGTATGAGAAAAAAAGCATCTACTTCATGATATCTTTGCGTTTCTACCTATACAAGCCACTGGCTTTTATTAGCGCCCTTGGCAGCTTATGCTTCATCAGAAGATATTTGCTGGCCACTAGTACTAGGAAGGGAATTTTTTCCCCACGAAATTGCAGGTTCAAATGCTAATAACGATTGTTAGCATCAATGCGACTCCCAACAGAAGCCAACATGCAGTACCTAGCTTTGAAGGCTACGGTGGCATGAAAAAAAAATGGCTGTAATTTATTGTGTAAGCCTTTAGTATTGCACTTATTGTCCCTGCACATAAATGTACAGTTGGTAGCAGCCCTTTGTTTTTTGGCTGTGATAAAGCAAAATTGGCTTTACTAATTTTATGGTTTGCTTGACGTATGACAGCCTTTAAAAGGGGTGGGAGCATTTTGAAGAAACCTTCTTTAATGTGTGCCTACCAGCTTCAACATAAAAGTAATAAATATGTAGCAGCTTTGAAATGGTTTTAGGAAAAGCAGCGGTAGCACAGAACACATTGCATATAATGTTATCACTGAAATGACTGCTTGCCATACATACAGCATAGTCAGGGAAGACTTGTACCTTCTTTATGTGCATCGTTGCAACACATCCCTTCTTCTTTGTGCCTTGGATTTTGATGCGCCTCTTTTTGAAAGTTTCAGCTGTCCAGTCTCCATGGTGTTGTTCAGCAGCATTCTGTACAGCCTAAAAACAACAGCAATCAGAAACATTCTCAACCAGGAAAAAAAAAACTTTACATATCATCTAAAAACAAGTTTGTCACATGAACACATTTAAATTAACAAAGGGGTGCCTACAGTAGTTGAGTTATACAACCAGAAGTTTCTATTCAGTTGTTGTGGCAATGTTGTGCAAGGAAGTATCCAAGCATACTAATTCACTTTGCTCGTAATGATATGAAGGTGGTGATTAGTAAAGCAAAAAAAGCATTAAATGCTCTAACTATTGTTTACTGCATTTCAAACAGGTACACGTGTTTGGTGAGCTCTAGAGAGTTTTGTGTTGCTACGTCATCTCTAGATTATTCTCTCGAACCCAGTTGCAATCAACCTAATGTAGATGGTGACATACTTAGCATTTATGCTTGAACATAAATATTATTTTTAGTTATAGGTGCTGCATTTTTGCCTCTTCCAGGTTCTTTAGGCTATCGAGATTTATTGTCAAAACTAAACTTGGTCCAGTATTATATGGTAACTGGGTTATTGAACCACACATTGTATGGGAATGTTGGTTGCACTGCAATTGCATGCCTGCAGTTGGTACATGAAAATTAAGCTTAAACACGTACAAAATCAGAAACAAAGGTACTGTGGTTGCTTCTGGCTGGCTCAGTATTAACATATGCTTGTAAGTGAGCAAAGCTGCTCACATGCAAGAGCTTCTTCAAAAAATAGCTTATCTACTGGTATATGTTTATCTATAGCCAGAACATTATCCAAGCAAGAACTGCCTTTTGATAACCCTATAAATTTTCTTTTCTTTCTACAAATTTTGAGCCGAATTCACAGACTTTTGAATAATACATTTAGTTTCACAAAAGAACGAAATTCACTCAGAGCTACTGGCATTCTCAGGTGAAAAATATCCCTTCTGGTTTCAGTAATCCCGTAGCCACTGGAACCACTCGGACCAAACCAGTAGTTCTGGGACCAGTAGGACTGGGACCAGCAGGGGTAAACCAGTAGCATCTGGGATCAGTAGTGTTTAAAACCAGTATCAACTGGTCGTAATCCTTGCGGACCAGTGGTATACTGATCGACAAAACACACGATTCTCAGACAGGGTACTAGCAGAAGGCACATGAAAGATAAACTGCTCAAGAATATTTCAATCCCAGATGGGAGTGTTTCTAGCCTAGACGGAATATAACAGAAATCATTCGCAGCTCATCGCAAGATAGTGCCAGTCATGATTTATATTGAAAAAACAAGTACGGCAAATAAACAAACATTTTATTAGACTGATAAACTTTAATACTACAGTTTCAAAACAAGCTGTGACCTGTTCCTGCCATAGCAGAATGGCTGGGAAGTGAAGAAGATACACAATACAATATTTGGATATACACGTGGTCCTACCTTCGCGGTCTAGCAAACAGCAGACCTCGGGACATGGCACAACAGTAAGTGCATAATGACGCCTCTTCTGAGCAGGATGAATGCATAGGAAAGCACTTGTTGTGACTGCACAGCTGAAACACTTCTGCGAACCACTTGAACAAAAGTGATTTGGAAGCACAAATGAAGACTTCATTGTCCGCTAGAATCGCATTGGAGAAGCCTCGTACGTCTCATAACACCATTTTCCTTGCTAGAGATGGGCGCCGCCATTTGCTTTTTCTGACCGGACGCTAGCGCCGTCTATGAAGCGACCGCCGAAACTTCCGCGCTGGGCTGTTAAGAGCTCCGTTCTTTCCGTGCGTCTGCTCGGTACCCGTGCATTACCAAGTGAACCGTAGTGGTTTGGCGTTAAGTTAGCGGTTGCAGTGCTTGTGTGTGTGTGTTCTGTTTTGTTTTCATCATATGCGGGCGGATTTTAGGTCCTAATTTGCTGCCAGAGTGGGAATTCCGACCCCGGCTGTTGCGAGCAGCAGTAGCAGTGTGGTGGTGGTGCCGGTGGTGCTCCGCAGTTCCGCGATGCAAACGTACCGGTATGGCACCGACTGACATAGAAATCGATATCGGGGAGTAAATACGTGTTTTCAATGCCACCGTGCTTGTTATGTTCACCGATTAGTCATGTTTACGGAAGCGCGGACGTCGAATTCGGAGCGCGCACAGTGGGTCACGGTGATCCGTGCTCGCGATGGACTTTCGACGAGGCGATTGCTACGCTGTTGACATTGCAATGCAATATAATCTTTCTTAACTAGACTTATGACGGTTACTGACGAAACGAAATTACCTGGGCGGAAAAATAACACGACCGCACAAAATTACTATTCGAAGGTTGAGCAGAAGGGTCGACGTTCGGGCGAGTTAATATTGGTTGATCATGATCGTGATCATGATTGACCTAACTTTGCGCAGCGCATGTGGCCTGTCGCTCGGAGCCCACCTTTGTGAAACCGCTGCTTGCACCGCGAATGCTTTACGCGACCAGCAGTAACTGTTTTGTAATTGTAATACTTTAGATTCCGTGGCAACGCAAAAGGATTAGAAGCTTTTCCTTTGACCGCGTTGTGAACAGGTTGAGCTATTTTCCAAATGCAGCGTTCACGCGTATCTCGAGCTACGTTTCCACATTTGGCTGCCTGCTTATCCTGCTATCGACCAGCAGTGTGCGATGAAAAAAGTTATCCTTTCATATCGTTTGGCAGTGTAATGCGTTTTCCTAAAAAAAAAAAAGTAAACAAAACGCCGTGATTTTAAAGGTTAGGTTAGCTGAAACAGGGCCGTACCCAGAGGAGGGGTTTGGGGGTTCAAACCCCTCCCGAAATCTTCTCCAGGCAGCACAAAAAACAATACCCCCCCCCCCCCCGAAAAAATTTATGAAAAGGGTATTGTTTAATGCCAATCGGCTGTAATGACTAAACAATATATGGTATTTTAAATTGACTACAAGGAACCAGAAGTTATTGTAATGTTGTATTGTATCGGCGCTCGTGAAAGATCCCCAGGTGGTCGAAATTAACCCGGAGCCCTCCACTACGGCGCGCCTCATCACCCAGAAGCGTCGGGGCGTTAAACACCATAATGAATCAATTAATCAATCAATCAATGCTGTATGGTAAAGGATAAAGTTGCTTCTAACATTTCAGGGGGTTCCGTTCCCTGTCGCAGCTTTGCGTGTGATAAATGGATTTTGCTCCGCCTGCTTGCCGTCGCACCCAACAAACCCTGCAGTTGGTCGTTGGTACAAAGTCGTTGCGATTTATCAGCGGCATCCACCAATATCTCAACTCGGTGTGTGTTGGGAAGCGATGCAGCAAAAACACGCCGCAACCGCACTGCATTTTCTCCAGGCAGTGTCGTGCACATGTGTGCTGTCAGCGACTGTTTCTCGCTTTCTCTGGTTGTTCAATAACCCACCACCGCGCAGTGCTGACCAAGTGACGTTTGCGCCTTGAACGGCATCGCAGCATTGGCTAAAACAGTTGAAAGTTCCGCAAAAACTAAGCACGCGGTGCGAAATACCCCCTGTATACGCAGCGGAGCATACCGCGCCGAGCGATGTTAACAGCCCAGCACGCACAGGCAACACTGGTCGGCCGCCGAGAGAACTGGTTTGAGAGTATTTTCCTCCTTTCCCGGCTGCTTATGGAAAATGGTGTATAAGCACCAACAAACTAGCGCCGCCATTACTCGACTACGTGATGCTGTCGCTCAATGAATAAATTGTTACTAACGATGCAGTTCACTTGTTTAAGGTACGGACCAACTTGCACTCTTTTTAACTCGGTGAACTGAACTTACAGCCCTCCATGCTTACAGCGCAGTCGTGCTTCACCGCCATTTTGAATATGCAATCGGCTTAGCTTGGTTTGGCTCATCCGTGGTTTGGCTTGACTTCAAAAACTCCTTTGAGACAATGTTGCCAGCAGCGTTATGAGGTAGACTACTCAATTTTTTTTCTGCATTACAAGTTCTTGTCGCCTTGTGCTGATTGGGTGTATTACGTTGCCCAAGTATTCACTGGTGGCCAGGAGAACATTACGTGTAATAAAATTATGTAAATGCGGCGCAGAAAAAGTTCACCTAAATATTTTATTAGCTGCATGAACCACCGCTAACGTTGGCATGAACTGCATTTAAAGGGACACTGAAGTGAATTTGTCAAGCTCCCGTTTTTGCTTGCACTGTGTAGACTGGCTCAAATTAGCACACTTATCATCGTTTATCCGGTTGACAAATCGGTAATTATTTTACAAAGCGCGAAAGAAGAAAAACTACCATGCGCGGTTTGCGGCGGCCGCACAAATTAAGCTGTGACGTTGGGAGGAGGGGGCGCCGTGATTGGACGATGCCCAAGGTTAGCAATCAAACAAGTTTCGGTTTCGGTCTGTAAAACAACATGTTTGACATTCGATGGCGTCGTTGGATGGGCATTCTCAATATCCCAGTAATCGTAGTACCGCGCTTCTGCCATGTTTTCGGCTGTAAAATGAATAAGATAAGCCTCCCAGGACGGCTTGGAATCGTAGCATTCACTATCTGAGGCCTACGCAGTGCATGAACGCCCTCCGCTTCCCCGCAGACGCTCAAATGCATGCACTTTTCCCCCATATTTGGAGCTTGCCTCACTCATGCCTGTATCGTAAAAAGCGTGTTCGCTCCAGGCCAAGGGTCTGTTGATTCTGGCCTGTGCCCACTGCCCGCAAGCAGTCGGTGCTAATGGCAACAGCACGCCAACGAGAACTCGCTAGCGCGGCAGTGCCAGCCTGCGCGAGTTCTGTGGACTAGTTCGTGGAGCAATGAACGTTGCGGCCCCCCAAAAAAAGTGAACCAAGTATAGAAAACATCGGCAAAAAACGAAAAAGTTAACTCATAAAAAAAAAAAGCATGTACCCGCGGCGATTCGAACTTGTGACTGGCAAAACACTTGCGGTGACATACCTAGCGCACCAGACGACTAGGCCAGAGAAGGCTTTTTTTTTTCTTTATTGCCATACTTTGACACACAAACAAAACACTACACTCTTAAAGACGCTAGCCAGCACTTGACTAACAGAGTAATGGCTAAAATTGTTTCATGTTTGTTAAAGTTTCAAACACGGCCAACCATTCCGGAGGCTCAGGCTGAGCCCTCCACACTTCAATAATCAGACGAACAGACTCAGAAAAGTACTCTTTGGACCGTTTGGCATCGATGTCGCGATGGCGGATGGCCATGCGCGATTTCCAAATGCCGTGCAGGGCCAGAACCATGACGAGGTCATATGGTACCCCATCCTCGCTTTGAATGGGTAGAAACCTGATCCCGTAGGCATCCAGGGGGAAGTCCTTCTTTAATGTGCGCTGAAGCACATCCCAAACGAAGACCCCATCCCAACACTCCAAGAAAACATGTTCAACCGTCTCGGGTTTTTTGCATGAGTAACAGTCTACCCCCCATGGAATGTATAGACCTTTCTCTTTTTGCCAGGTTTTTACTGGAAGGACGCCCACGTGAAGTTTAAAAAAGAACGTTTTAACCCATGGCGGCACTGCCATTCTCTTTACTCGTTTAAGTACGTCCTGCCCAGGCCCTGCACGGTACATGGATCTGTACATCGGCTCAGGCAAAACAATATCCGCAAGGTCATGATACAGTCTTTTGCGCGTCACGTTTGATAAGTATTCAAGCGTGAAGCGGGCCCGTAAAAACTTTGTTGCCAGTACCACCTCCCGAAAATATCCTCTGGGTGCACCAAAAGTAAAAAACGCAGAAGAAACAACAAAATCAGGTAGCGCCCTAGTTAGCCTCATCTGACACACAGTGCGCAAGAAAGGATCATTCACGTCACGCAGAAACAAAAACCGATTGACAACTTCTCGCAAAAACAAATGCGATAGAGAAAGACCCCCGACGCGCACCCGCCGAAACAAGTTCGTCCGGCTCGTTTGCTCCCACGTGGACCCCCATATAAACACTGCAAACACACGATGCAGAGCCTGTACGTTCTTACGCGAACAGTGAAGTACCTGAAGAACGTACCAGAGTTTGCTCAGCCGCTGGCGGGAATGGAAAATATCAGGTATATAATGTATAACCAGTTTACACTTTTATTTAGTTTTAGTATTTCAAACAGCTTAGGTGACTATTTGTTGTATTGCGCTCGTGCAGTAAGCGTCCCCCGAGTTTCCACAATAGCTCACGTCTAGCAATTGCATTTTGTAGACGGGAAAGCGTTCGCAGATGCGTAGTCGTGCTCCTGACCGCTCTGCTTGTTCGCCCAGCGCAAAAAAGTGCTTCCCGCACCCTAGTTTTACGCTGTACGGTAAAGATATCAGTTGATTTTATTTCCTTAGTACCTATATTGACTTCGCCCACTCTTCTCCCCCTTCAAGAGGCCTTATATTTTCCTACTGGCGTACCAGTCAGCGAAGCGTCGCATGTGCGCTTGTGCAGCGCTTGTGTGAAGCGACCTTGACTTGGAGCTAGATACAGTGTACAAACTAACGAAGTAAAGAAAGGCGCATTCTTCCATTCCCAAACGTTTTGTGGCTTAGTTTCAACTGATCGAACGAATTGCGACGACCCGTCGGCGGCCGGCGGACTAAACGGTGGGCCGACTGACTCGGTCGCGGAAGGTCGGCGAGCCGTGCAGTAGCGCAGCCAATTGTCAGCTCCTCTCCTGCTGACGTCACACGAAAACGCCACAGAAAATGGGCGAGCGTAAAGAGAGGTGGACAGCATTTTCGAATTGATTTTTCTACTAAATAAATTCGCGTAAACGCGCACAGAGTGGTCGAAACAGGGCCCAGGGACTCCGGACTACAGTTTGCGCTCGTAATCCCGCATTGTTTACAAATCACTTCAGTGTCCCTTTAAGCTGCTCAGGGCGTAGCGCAGGCTAAATTTGTGCCTGCCTAATGCAATTAATATTTAAATATGTAACCAAACAGCTCTCTTCTGATGGGATGATTGATTCACAACCAATTGTGGTGTGCCAAAGTTGCAAATTATCGTTCAATAACCCCATTGAAACTCCTTATCCTTGTAAAAAAAGCATATGGCTGTTAAGAGACATAGCCAAAAGGTAAAAGTTATAGTTGCTTGAGAATGAGGGCCCAAAAACTTTTATTAGCAGATTTCTCAAGAATAACGCGGACGTAACTGCAACTGGAACTATGTTTTATCCCAAATACAAAAATTTACATGACGTGTAACTTCAGTTTAAAACAATAACCTAGCTGGGACCAGTTGAAACCAGTTTCATGTGGTAACAATTGAGACCACATGAAACCACTAGCACACCCGGCTGCGGCTGGTGCTACTGGGACCAAAATTGAAACCATGTATTCCTGGTAACTGGGCCCAGATGAAACCATGGTTCACAACAGTATACAAAGAAGCTCCACGTACGTTGCTATTCTTCTCATATGCTATTTTTTACTTTTATGCAAAAAAATAATCATATTTTGCATCTAGAGAATTCAAGCGAGGTGTCAGGGATGGACAGAATATTGGTGGAGGTGACCAATAGTTGTCACTGATATCAGCAACCTACATTGACAAATGCGCATATTTAGAAATTGGAGAATGACCTAATTAAGTTCTTGATATAAGTACCTGGCAATGCCCATGTTATTCTTATATTTATTTTTAATGACTTTGACATAATTTTGGCCTCTAATGCTCATGAGAACATCTGGTGAAGCAGGAGCACTATACTGATGCTGTTAAACGAGAATGAGCCAAAAAATTTAGAAGTTCGACATCACCAACAAAAATTCAGCAAAAACAATTATTCAGTGTAAAAATATGCAAATTTGCGTTCTTTTGGGGTATGTGTTTAACTTTCTATGCGTACTTACTGAAGAGGATGGCTGCCGTTCCTTTGCGTGTCTGTCTTTTCCATAAATACATCCTTTATCAGTCAAGGCCAGCACCCGGAAAGGCATCACCAAGTTCAGTGGAACAGCTCCGCGGTTCATGGAGAACATCAGCTTCACTGCATGCAGATTTGCACCAATGGGTCCTGCTGTTTGTGCACGTGCGCACGTGCTCCCCTGAAACTCTATTTATGTACACTAAAATTTGCCATATTGTGTCAACCTTACTAAAGAGAATCCATGCTAAATTTCATTTTATTTCCGATTTTTTTTCCTGACACTCATTGTCGTAGTCTTGCGGCTCGCCTCGATAGCCACTGTCCAACTTTTTTTATTATCCAACTCTTTTCCCCTTCACTCTGCTAGCTGTTTTTTAATGCGGCTTTGTGCGTGCGTGTGTATTCACCCGTTCAGAATCGAACGTTCGGACTAAAAGTTCAATTAAATTAGCATGGCACGCCTTGAAAGGACACCAACATATTTTTGAAAAAAAGAAAAATCGCAGCCGGACCTTGGTTTTTGTTTGGCTTCACCGTGGAGCAGCGTCAACGTGCTGTGAAGCCAACTTTAGCTTTAAGGAGAGGTCTTTCAGCGCGTTCGTACGCGCGTTTCTGTGTGTTTTTTTTAATGCAGAGCATTTCAGTAACTCACGATGTCACCCGCGTTGACGTCCGTAGTCGTAGTTCGCATCCCTCCCCCTACACTATATATAAAAAAAATACTATCCGGCGCCTGGTTTCGATCCCTCGACCCTGCGGGCCGAACGCAATGTAGTACATGGTGCGCAATGTACCCACTGTGGAATGCAATGTACCCACTGCGCCACAAAGCCGACTTTTTTTTTTATCAACAAAAAACTTTATTTACAGGGATATATACAGGATCACATCAGGTGACTGCAGGGTATTCGTCGTACACAACAGCAGCTCTACGCACGCAGAAAAATAGACGCTTACGGCCTTTACGCTAGCATGGCGTAAGCATGTTCTGCCGGCAAGTGTAAGCTAGTGGCATCGTAATGCTGGCACACCCGCAGAGTTTAGGCGGTAATTACGCCAGCACGAACGTTATCGAATGGATGACGGTGCCTTTTGTGCACCGCTTGAAGGGAGTGGGATGGGAGCGGAGGGAGGGGAAGGGGTTCTGGGCAAGCAGAGGTGAGTAGGAGTGTTCCCGGTTCTAGCCATCAAATTGAGTCCCATCTCCTCCGCTCCTTTACCTTAAATTCTGAAAGGACACGCGAACCCTGCGCCAGTGCATCACGCAGCTCGGTGTCCGAGTCAGGCCCGTCAAGGGCGGCCACTGCCCACTGCGCCTTCTGAACAAAATGCCTCCACGCCTGCCGAGGGTGTTCAGCGCATTCAACAGAATCCACCCTTGCCCTCCAAAGCGAGTGGAGTCCCATGACGTGGATGCAATCTCGAAGGTGTGGGAGTTCCGTCTCTGCATCCAAGAACCTTAGGTTGGTCCACGTGAGCTGCCATTGTGTGCCAAAGGAGCAGCACTGCAGCTCGTCCCAGAAACACGATGCCGTATTGCAATCTAAGAATACATGCTCGCCCGTCTGCCGCCTTCCGCACAGCGGACAGTTGGCCCCTCCAGGGAGGAAGAAACCCCGCTCTTCCTGCCTTGCCTTAGTCGTGAGTATCCCTGCGTGCAAACGGAAAAAGAAGTCTTTCGAGCTTGTTGGAACGGGGAGTTTCCGCACACGCCGTAAGACGTCACTTTTTAGGCGGCCTAAAGGTGGGGAGCGGTACAATGGGGGTGGGAGGGTCTGTTCTACCAAATCCCAGTAGAGCCTCCTCGGCTTCACTGCGCACAAATACTCCCAGAAGAAGAGTTCCTGCAAGAGGGCCAGTGCCCCCGCCACTTCCCTGTACGTAAAAGCCTGTTGCACGGGTGCCATGTGCAAGGTCTGCTGTTGTTACGAGCCAAGGGGTCAGGTGTAGGGCGCCTACACTTTGGAGAACCGCCTGGAGGAAGCCATCACTGCGATCTCGGAAGTACACAAATCTCTGTACAATCAGTTTGAGGTCCATGTTAACGAGCCCAAGACCCCCGGCTTCGGCACTCCAGAAGATGTTAGTGCGGCGCATGGGTTCATACGTGGATCTGCAGACGAAAACCGCAAACAACCGGTGTAGCTTGGACACCGAGCCTACATCGATAGTCGAGACGCGGGCCCCGTACAAGATGGCCGGATATGCCACGGCGTTGCAAACATGTGCCCTAGAAAAGAGGGCAATATGTCGCGCTCTCCAGGGCTCCAAGTTTCTTCCGGCAGCTGCCAGTTTTGTCTGCCACCGGGGGGCGATGGCTACGCGGTATCTAGGTTTACCCCAAGGTAGCGGGTGATGGCCACCCTCCATCGAACTCCGTAGAGTTGGGGTTTGGTGAGCCATTCGCCTAGCCATGCTCCCTCCGACTTCAAAAGGTTGAGCTGAGCCCCGGAGAATCGACAGAATTCTTCGGCCAGTGCAACAACCTCCCCGCCTGCTCTCTTGATGTGCACACAAAGGCGACATCGTCCGCATAGGCCAGGACATTTAGTTCTTCGTCTCCAAGGACGAAGCCTCGAATCGACTTGGACGCTATTGCCATCCTGCAGAGAGGTTCTATGTACAGTGCGAATAGAATAGGGGACATATGTGGCAGCCCTGCCTGTCCGACCGTCCGATGTTGATTGGCGGCCCCACTTCCCCATTCGTGATGATGCTTGTAGTTATTTCTGTGTAGCAGGTCTTTATCCAATCTACCATTACATCTCCGATCCCACATTGACTAAGGAGCATGAACAGAAAGGTGTGGTCTACCTGGTCAAAGGCCTTTTTAAGGTCGAGTTGAAGGACAGCTAAGGGGTAAGTGCCTGATTCTGCCACCTCGCAGACCGTCCGCATGCGATGCAAATTGGTGTTAATGGAGCGGCCCCTAAATCCGCATGTCTGATCTGGGCCCACCACACCACTGAGGGCCATCTCGAGTCGTCGAGCCAGGATACGAGCTAGGATTTTATAGTCTGTCGACAGTAAACTGATGGGCCTGAAATCTTCCACATTCGGTACCATATCTGGGACGGATTTTTTTGGGTATGAGGACCAAATTACTGTTCCGCATTGAAGGTGGCAGCACTTTTGTGTTTTGGATGTTGTCGAAGACAGATACTAGAACAGGGCTTATCCTCTTCACGGAATACCTGGTAGAATTCAGAAACAATCCCGTCAGGCCCCGGTGACTTATTTTTTGACAGTTTTTTTTATCGCGTGTTTTACCTCTTCGACCGTTATCGGGCTGTTTATTATGCCTCTAACGTCCTCTGGCACCGTGGGCAGCTCACCAAGGACGTCCGGTGGGGGATCGTCAAGCTTCGAGCGCAAGGAAAACAGCTTACCGTAGTACTCACAGAAGGCAGTCGCCACCTCCCCGCTCCCACTAGCAATGCTACCAGAGTGGTACACCTCGGAAATTGTTTTAGCGGCGGTCCTTGCTCTCTCGAAAGCACCGAAAAGCTTCGATGGCTGTGCCTCGGACACTACTCGCTGCTCCCTGCTCCGCACAAGAGCTCCCCAATATCGTTTTTCGAGCTCAGACCGGATTTATTCCTTGACGCTGCGAATATCCTCAGCGAACTCTTCCGGTCTCTCCTCATCCGCTTCTACAAGAGAGCGCAGACATTCTACTAGACGACTTAATTTCGCCTTATTGTCTCGCGCCTCCTGTTGCCCGACTGCAATGGCTGCTCCTTTAACGCGCTTTTTAAAACGTTCCCACGCAACCGCGTCGACGGTTGAAGCGTTAAGCGCTTCTATCTCCCCTCTTATGCGGTCGACGAAGGCAGCGTTGTCAAGGACCCTAGCGTTCATCAGCCAACGACTGCTGACCTTTCTTTTGATTTCAGGCCTGATTTTGAGGGAGCATGCTACGAGGCCATGGTCCGAGAAAGCGACAGGGGTGACGGTGTAATCGGTCACCAGTGATAGCGCGTCGCCCGTCAAGTAGACCCGATCTAAATGAGCTTGTGACGTGCCACGCCACCTGGTGAAGCGAGTGGTGGACCACCCGCGCTGCAGCGCCACGTCAATCAGGTCACCTTCGCGAAGGATAGCTTTCAAGGTACGTGCCGATGGGTCCACTACACCCCAAGCACCCGCTCTGTCGCTGGCATTGACAACACAGTTAAAATCGCCTGCTAGGACGAGACGACCCGGAACCACGAGAAGGTCCCGAATGGAGGAAAAGAAGTCGGCACGCGCCACCTGGTCATTTGGCGCATAAACGCACACAAAGCGTGTAAGCTCCCCTCCCACCAGGACGTCGACGATACAAAAACGCCCGTCCTTTGCCAGCTCGCAGTCAATTACAGTTAAGAAATCATGCTTCCGGATTAGGATTGCGGTTCCACCCGCACTCGTAGGAGTGATGGTGTAAAAACACCAAAATTGGTGGCCAAAAAAAGGAACGAAAGTTTGGGCGTCCTCCCGTGAGGCAATTTTGGTTTCTTGTAGAAAAGCCACGTCTATATTTTTTTCGTTTAGGAGGTCGGCCAGCCAATGTTTCCTTTTATGTGAGGTTAGGCTCGCCACATTTAACGTGGCTAGCGTTACTGCGTTCTGGTGTGCTGTCATGGTGAGAGAGGCGCTTACCTACTGGGCTTTCAACTCCTTCCGCCTGTTGAGCTTCCCCCAAGGTTTGTTGACCCGGTGTCTCCCTGGCTTGGCTTGTAGGTGGCTGCACCGCCGTGTTTCCCGCGTGCCTTCCGTCGCGTCTCAACTCCCGTGCGCGGTGCTGCGGCGACCTTCGTC
Source organism: Haemaphysalis longicornis (assembly GCF_048455015.1). Classification (NCBI taxonomy): domain Eukaryota; kingdom Metazoa; phylum Arthropoda; class Arachnida; order Ixodida; family Ixodidae; genus Haemaphysalis; species Haemaphysalis longicornis. The sequence goes on from NW_027526460.1 coordinate 133,890,411, forward strand.
GGGAGCTCCTCGTCCGTGTCGTCACAGCTGGTCCCTCCTGGCTGTTCGTTCAGGAAGGCCGCCTCCTCTCCCTCAACATCGGCGGTTTTCGCCTCCTCACTCCGCAGTTCGGCGTCCGCCGTGGGCTTCGGGTTGGTCGGGGCAACGGGTGGCGTTGGGGCAACGGCCGGGGAAGCCTCAGCATCGCGCTCGGCGACCGGTTCCTTGAGTAACAAAGCCGACACAGAATGGGAGGCTACGAACGCGCCTTATATCCTTGACTCATTCAAACTACGTCAAGAAGCTGCTGATACAACGCATTCACTACCACCAACTCCCCAAACACTAAACGTTAACGCAATACACCCACCCCCTATGCGACGCATTTACTCGAGTCCCCCTCGCGGGGAGATGGGCCCAATTTTTCGCTGTGTCTAAAGGTACGTCGGACGTACCCGCAAAATTTCTTAAAGATACGTCGGACGTAGCCGCAATATTTCTTAAAGATACTTCGGACGTATCCGCGAAACCTTTTAAAGTACGTCGGTGTATTCGGTTTCACTCGGACCTCTGAGCCACCTTAGCAAGCTTATCCGAGCGCTTTAATGTCAACTGTCACTGAAGTTCCGTCCAGAGGAAACACAACTGATGCGTGGTGACAGCAGTCTTTTGATTTTCACCCAACCGGCCAAACCGCTTCCGAGAACTGACTGGCCAGAGTCACTGTTAGTTGTTCATCATTATTAACGATTGCAGATGATCATACGTAACTTTAATGACGGCTACGGTGGCCCTGGCTTCAGTGAATGGTAGTGGTTCGGCCGTTCGTGTAAAAATCAATACCGACTGCTCTCAACGCGTGAATTATAAAACGGGCGTGAAGTATAGCTATTAATAGCGTCACTACATAAAAGCGTAGCTTATTTAGTGAGGCTAGGTCAGACGATTCAAAGCAGGTCGCGCGGATACACGCTGTTACTTCTACATTTCCATGTCCACATGCAAGTGATTTTATGATTTTTTTCTTCGCAACTCGCTAATTTAATAACGTGGTTCAACGCAGCCGAGAAAGACCATTTTCAATGGCAGCCCCAGAGTAGAGTGAGCTAGAAGATACTTCTAGTTCACTCTACCCACAGTCAGTCGACGCGTAAACTAAGCCTACGGAACACTTCGGCCGATTATGAGCTCGCGAAAACACTAAATATCATTTGCAGCGGCCGGTAACACTCTGCGCGCATAAGCCAGTAGCCTAAGTGTTGACTGTTAACGACACGAATTGTTTATCGTCGAGAACATAGCTTTCGGCTGCGCTGCCTTGTTTTCTTACGTCACCAATAGAGCTTCCTCACACACCCGGGCGCCGCCATGTTTACGCTGCCCTCCTCCGCGGAACCATCCCCTGTAGCCTCCGGCGGCGACTGCCATGCTTTCTCTATGGGCGCGGCGTAAATAAGGCGGAACCAACCATTTTTAATGACGTTATGCGTAAATATGGTGGTGGGAGAACAATTTTTCGTGATCGTTACGTCACAGCATGACAGGCACCTCCCACTGACCAAACTCTTCTAAATAGAAGGCTCTGCACCATGGAAGAAGAAAATTTTCTTTCCTCCATGCTCTGCACCCACCGGGCGCCCGGGCGCCTCTCGCTTCTTGCGCCTGCCACAGACCAAGGGCGCCTGCGAAACTGATGAGGCTTTTTTCTTGTTTTTTTTTTTAAAGCAAAGCTTTTTACCTCTACCTCCCAAGGGTTCTTTCGCGACCGTTGGTGTCGACAGAAAACTCCCGCGAACAAATAAAAGAAGTTACTGGCACCGCCAGGACTCGCACCTTGAACTAATGTAGTAACGGAGCGTGAGCCCGTTCTCTTACCGATTGAGCTACGAGCCGATGTGGAAACGGAGGAGACAGGCGGTGCACTCACCAAGCACATCTGCGGGTTTACCCCCTGCGTTCTCGCTGAATGTCACGTGATAGCGTCGCGCGACCTCTCGCGCCGCTGTGCGCTCCGCCTACGGCACGTGTAGCGGCCGTGTGCGCACCTTGAGCATGCGCTAGGACTTACAAAACTTGAAGGAAGCTCATACCAACGCATGCAATCTCACTTCCAGTTCGTCAATATGCTAAAGCCTGTGGCACCCAGTGTTCACCTAAAAAATCAGAGCTCCTTGTCGTCCGCCCTCACGCCAAACGACGCATCAAGGAAGACACTCAAATACTCCTTGATGGCCAGGCCATCACTCCAAGCCCCATCATCAAGATCCTGGGCCTACATCTCCAGTCCGACACCAAGAGTGACGATCCTTGCAGCGCCTCAAACAGAGCATCAATCGAATCATGCACATTATCAGGCGTGTTGCCACCAAGAAGCGAGGCCTCAAGCAAGCCAATACGCTTCGAAGAATTCAAGCTTTCGTTCTCTAGAATATCACTTACGTCACCCCCTATCTTCTTCTCGGCAAGGAGGACATAAAGATGCTTGATATAATGATTATAAATGCGGTTAAGCGGGCATTGGTCTTCCCATGAGTGCGTCCACGGAGTTGCTGCTTAGAATGGGGTTTCACTACACGATGGAAGAGCTGATAGAGGGCCATCTACCTAACCAGAAGCTCCGATTGGGCAGAACTGCAGTGGGTCGCCGCAACCTTCACTAGATTGGCTGGGAAGCACAAAATGTCACTCCCGGACTCTTGGCGAAAAGACCCAAAGATGCTCTCCTTACCTAGAAATATGAACCCCTAACACCAAGAGGGTCGCCAACAAGCACGGGTTGAAGCGGTCAACACCACCCTCGGCGGGGATTATGCAGTTATCTACACAGACGCCTGCCAACATCGAGGGCAGCAGTACGCCATCATCGTGGCTATCACCAGAACCAACATCCTTGCGCGTGCCTCACTCAAGACCCAAGACATGACGGCAGCAGAAGAGGCAGCCATCGCCTTGGCTCTCGCTCAACCATGGGTTCGGATGGTAGTCACCGATTCCCAACAAGCCTAGCAGAATTACCAGTCGGGGTGGGTGTCTCAAGCTGCACTGCGTGTGCTAAAAAACACTGCCCAACCGGTTCCATTCAGCTCACCTAGACGCCTGCTCAAGCTTTCATGGAGGGCAACCAATACGCCCACCAACAAGCCTGTGCTTTCACACCCCCCCCCCACCCCTACCCCCCCCCACCCCTACCCCCCACCCCTGCTATGGAGCTGCACGAAGACAGTCACCCGCTTGTCACGTTCAGGGACATAACCCAGCATTATCGCCTTCAGAGACAGATCCTACCCTCACCGCACCATGAACTTTCCAAGGAACAACTACCCTACGACTCATACCAACGGACGCGTCTTCACTCAATGCACGCGAATGGCTACGACACCGAATATAAATTTTGCTCAGGAGTAGAAACACACTTAGGCCAACACACAACTTAGGCCAAGTTGTGACCCCGGATCCCAACCATGAGGCAGAGATAATTCGAAGGATAAGAATGGGGTGGAGTGCATTCGGCAGGCATTCTCAGATAATGAATGGCAGCCTACCATTGTCCCTCAAGAAGAAAGTGTATGACAGCTGCATCTTACCGGTACTCACCTACGGGGCAAAAACATGGAAACTAATACACGGCATCGAAGCGGGTACAACTGAAGAAGACCTAGCCGACCTGATCTCTACTACTGGTCCTAGAATACTTCACGCACGTATGCTCGGGCGCTCAACATCAGCCCTAATCACTTTCGACGGGCCACATGTCCCCTTCTACGTCAAGTTTGGAAGCACCTACACCCGCTGCCGCCCCTACCGACGATCCGTGCAGTTCTGTTCTGCATGTGGAGAACTCGGCCACCGCCAGGACGTTTGCCCCAACCCAGAAAAAAACGTCTGCAAGCTCTGCGGGGATGAAAACCCCCAGCCAAATCATTCGCGCCAACCAAAATGCAAATTATGCGCTTTAGTATGGGGCACAACTACTACGCAGAATTATAATAAATTGCTATTGTTGCAGAAGAAGGTATTAAGAATATTCGAAAATTACTACGGCAGGCCTGAATACCTACCTACTCATGAACTCTTTCTAAAGCATTCACTTCTTAAGGCAAATCAAATATACTGCTACAAATTACTTCAGTACATTAGAGACAACAAGTTATACAATACTTCCAGCCCTGTAACCACCACAGAACATAACTTGCGTAGACTACATCGACCAATGCCATCTACAAGAACAAACTATGGCCGGCAACACACAGGTTATCAAATCCCCTCCTTGTTGAACAAAGTTCAGAAACAGATTAATTTTCGCCAATGGTTGTCAAAAACACAGATTAAAAATGTCCTGTTAGAGCAGTTAATTGCATATTGCTAAAATTTACCCAAGCATAAAAAAAAGGTTGCAGCGAAATTGTAGATATATATGCTCAAGTAAGTCTCTGTTTCGGGTGTATTTTGTTGTTCGTTCTTTTGTTGTGTTGTTGCATTGTAGATATCTATGCTGAAGTAAGTCTCTGTTTCGGGTGTATTTTGTTGTTCGTTCACTCCTTGCACTGCACGAAAAAACACACGAGTGTTTTGATACCATATCCAGTGTGAAAATTTGGTTCTGTATTCTTTTTTTTGTGTGTGTGTGCAAAGTAGTCGCGCATTGAGCGTTCGAGGAGCACGACTGCAAATGTACTCTCTGTAGTCTGTAGCCCTCTTTTGTTTTTGTTTTTTTTTGTTTTTTGTTTTGTAGACTCGACTGCAAGTGTGCAATATAATATACTGTGCCCGCACGCTGCCTGCCACCGGAGCAGGGGCCCTAGTCAGGCTCCAAGCCTTTTTGCCTCTGCTCCCCTTTCTGTACGGAAAGAAACAATAAAGAAAGAAAGAAAGAAAGAAAGAAACAGCCGGCAAGGACTGTAAGAAACGCCCTCGACCAAGCCCGCCACCTCTACACATCCGTGAGCGCTTCATCCGGTATCCGGAATACTCCGGAAACACCCCCGTTCAGTGCCCACCCGCCCAGGAGACTCGGTCAACGCTACCGCAAGACAACACCAAGGTGAGCTGGTCACAAGTCCTTTAAGCACCCCCCCCCCCCCACTGCTCCGAACCCCTTTCCCCCGCTCCCAGACAGATTATCATCAAACACCAACACCCAACATTACGAGCAGACCATCAGCACCCTACGTAGCCAAAACACGGAATTAACTAAAAGGCTTGAACTCATTGAGAAAGCCGCCCAAAGCAGAATCGAAGCCCTAGAACGCCAAATAGAACTTATCACCCGAATTGAAACATCTCAAAGCAGCTCAGCGACCCTGCGCCCTCTCCAACAAGACGCACCCGCGCCCACCCCTGACGCCCCACAGGTCCCTGCACTCCCGACATTTGAGCAGCTAAATCTCATGATAGAGCAGAAGATCGACCAGAAGCTGACGCAATTCAAGGAACAAGAAGAGCAACACCTCACGTCCCACTTGGAAAATGTCCACAAAGCTCTCGAGAACACTACCCATACCATCATGAAGTTAGGAGAAACACTCAACGCCCGCATGACTCGTCTCGAAGAAGCTCTTAACGACAAAGTTGACAAGATGGGCTTGAACCTCAACCAGCGCGTTATAAGTCTCGAAGAAGAGCACCAACAATCGCACAAAAAGCCCAAATCGCACCCCTTGCGCGAAGCCCATATGCAAGAAACCGGCGAACTACCCGACAATGACTAACGACCTCTCCCGCTCAGATACCTCCCCTACTCTCACCGTGTGGCAGTGGAACTGTAGGTCATTCAATCGAAAGCGACAGTCCCTCCTATACTTCAGCCAGCAACACAATCCGGATGACGCCGCACCTGGCCCTACAAGAAACTGAAACAGAGCACATTAAATTAAGTGGATATGATACGCACATCGCTCTCGGTCGTTTCCGTACTGCAATTCTTACGAAGAAGCAGCACACCTCCCAACAGCACTTCTTCGATAACCCTATCGAACAAACCCTCGTCGAACTACTACCGCGCAACAAGATTCACCCAAGCTTGTTTATCCTCAATATCTACAGCCCGCCATCTAAATCTCTTGTGGGCCTCGACAAACTCCTCCGAACGACCAAACGACTCACCCATGGACACAAACTGCTCGTCCTTGCAGCACCAGCTTACCCTCTGGACCGATCCCACACTGCCCACTCGCATCGGCAACAGCGTTTCCCGTGACACGACGCCCGACCTTACCTTCTCCCACAATACCAAGAACATCCAATGGACAAGACTGGACGAAACCCTGGGAAGCGACCATCACATCCTTCGCATAGTAAAACATAATCGGATCCCCCAGAGAATCGGGCAAGCGAAGATCACGAACTGGACCGCATTCCGTGAGTCCGCGCAGCCCGAAATTCTCACTGATATCGAGGAATGGACTAAAAATTATTGGATTCTGTTAATGAACACACTAAAACAGTTCAGCTTACGATGGACAATCCAGCGGCGGACGCGCATCTGCTTCATGTCTGGGACGCCCGGCGGAATTTGATACGTCGCTTCAAGAAACAAAAACACAACCGCAAGCTCAAACTGCGAATAGCACAGCTGACTAAACAAGCTGAGGAATATGCAAACACCCTCAGCCGACAAAATTGGAACCAGCTTTGCGATCAGTTACAAGGTACCTGAAGCAATCGCCGCACCTGGCTCATTCTCCGGTCTCTACTCGGGCGCACGGAAAGCAAAGCAACTACAGGACACCACCTCCAGCGGCTCATCCACAACTATCCCGGTACCGATGAAGAACTCCTCCGTGACATCACGACCCACCATATTGGGGCCTCTCTTAGCGCTTCTTCCCCGACCATGGGCCTACCCGATTACGCTGGAAGACCTAACCCGGACCTAGACGCCCCTTTCACGACGACGGAAATTATCGCTGCTATCCGCAAACTGACCCGCAATACAGCACCAGGACATGATCGCATCAGCAATAAAACACTGCGAAACCTTGACTATAAAACCATTGACAGCCTCTACAATACATCAATGAAAGCTGGGAGCGAGGACAATTACCGGCGCAGTGGAAACATGCAGACATCACCATGATTCCCAAGCCAGGCAAACCCATTAACTTCCGCAACTTGCGCCCAATATCCCTTACCTCTTGCGTGGGCAAACTCTACGAACACATGGTGCACGACAGACTATCACCGTACTTGGAAGACAAGGAGTACCTCCCGCACACCATGTTTGGCTTTCGCCCCGGACTTTCAACACAGGACATCCTTCTTGAAATTAAAGAAGACATTGGATAATCTCAGCAGCCAACACAAGAGCGCCATTCTCGCACTTGACGTCAAAAGCGCGTTTGACAATGTCACCCATCAAGCTATACTCGAAGGCCTGCAATCTACCCACTGCGGAGGGAAAGTCTACCGTTATGTGCGCGACTTTCTCACCGACCGCACGGCCACGATTGGCGTGGGACAACTCCGCACGGCAACTCTAAAAACACCACCAAAAGGCACCCCCCAAGGTTCTGTCATTTCTCCACTGCTTTTTAACTTGGCAATGCGAGGGCTACCGCCACTCCTGAACAAGATACCAGGAATCAGCCATGCGCTGTACGCAGACGACATCACTATCTGGACGCGTACAGGCTCAGTAGGAGAACAACAAGACGCACTCCAAACAGCAATAAACATCACGGAAGAATACCTCAGGGCTCGCGGGCTTTCCTGTGCCCCTCACAAATCGGAACTTTTACTGCTCAAGAAACGCAGCAGAGGTCGCCCACCCGCCCCCATACCCGACCTTGAACTCTCAGTCAATGGTAACCCCATACCCCTGGTTAATACCCTACGGATTCTCGGCTTAATATTACAGAGAGACGGAGCAGGCCTTGCAACCATCCAAAAAGTTCAAGAAACAGTAATTCAAGTCACCCATCTCATTCGCCGCGTAAGCAACAGACGCCATGGTCTCAAAGAGCACGACATAATACGCTTGACCCAAGCCCCCTATCATCAGTAGGATTACTTACGGCACTCCATAACTCAGTCTCAAGAATAGCGAGCGCGACAAACTGAATGTCCTTATCCGGAAGGCCTACAAGCTTGCACTTGGTCTACCTCCGACAACTTCTGCCGACAAGCTAATGAAACTTGGTCTGCACAACACCTGGGAGGAACTCGCTGAAGCTCACAAAATCAGCCAGCTCGAAAGACTTAAACTCACCAAAACGGGTCGTCATACGCTACGTCGGCTTGGCTACGATGCACAGGAGACATCATATAGTAAAAAGCGCATTCCCCTGGTTCTACGCCAACTTATTACCGTTGCTCCTATCCCCAGAAATATGCATCCCGTATTCAATGCATACCGAAGAAAGGCCAGGGTCATCACCCTCAGAAAATCCTACGGAGACAACAAACCAGCGGTCCGCTACACAGATGCTGCCCGGTACTCTCGAAAGTCTGCGCATGCCGTCAGCGTTGTCAACAACCATGGCACAGAACTCACGTCGGCCACATTCCCAGTCCCTGACACAGAGTCTGCAGAGGAAATTGTCGTCGCCCTCGCTGCTACCACGGGCTCAGACTACCTCACTGTGATCACAGACTCCAAAACCGCCTGCCGCAATTACCAACTAGGTCGTGTTTCCGGTCAAGCCATCCGCATCCTGAACAATCTACAAAGCCCACCCGAACTCCGCATAGTCTGGACCCCAGGCCACGCATCCCTCGAGGGGAATGAAGCGGCACACGCCGCTGCCCGCGAGCATACCTTCCGGGCCTTCCCCTCGTTGGCAGACAGATCGATGACCTCCAGCGATGACATTCCAGGAAGATACACGGATGTCCTCGCCCATTACCGACTGCAGCGCCGCATTTACCCCCCACCCCACCCCAACATGACCAGAGAGGACGCCATTACCCTCAGACAGCTGCAAACTAACACCTACCCCCACGGAACACTACTCCATGCCATCTACCCAACAACATACACTCTGACTTGTCAACACTGCCCCACACCCAACACTCTCTACCATATGGCCTGGGAGTGCCGACAATCGCCATCATTAAACCCCCAACCAAACCCAACACTGGAGCAGTGGGAGGACCAGCTGACCAGCTCACGCCCTCAAGACCAGCAACGACTGGTGGACAGGGCCCGCCGGGCAGCCAAGGACCAAGGCTTCCTGGACTAAGGAGGCCTCCCACAACGGAACTAATACAGCTGAATAAATGTTTATTCCTCCTCCTCACTAAGAGGGTTAAACTTAAATTGAGGACGACTCAGCGCGCAATGGAACGGAAGATGATAGGTGTAACATTAAGGGACAAGAAGAGAGCGGAGTGGGTCAGGGAACAAACGCGTGTTAAGGACATATTAGTACAAATTAAGAAAAAAAATGGACGTGGGCAGGGCATGTAATCCGAAGGCAAGATAACCGTTGGTCATTGAGGGTAACAGAGTGGATCTCTAGAGAAGGCAAGCGTTGCAGGGGGCGGCAGAAATTTAGATGGGAAGATGAGATCAAGAAGTTTGCGGGGATAAATTGGTTGCAGTTAGCACAGGACCGGGGTAATTGGAGAATAATAGGAGAGGCATTTGCCCTGCAATGGGCGTAGATAGGCTGGTGATGATGATGATAAACAATCCGCCACATAATCCGGGTGTGCGACTTTAGGCCTGAGCACCTCCCTCGCTTTCTGTTAACTACCCAACAAGAGCAATGGGAGATGCTGCTGTACAGCCCCTCTCTGCCTACACAGCTTCAGCTGGTGGACAGAGCACAGGCGGCGCGGAATGCATGTGGGCTCCAGGGAACAAGGAACCACTCCCCTGGCCCGCCCTTTGGGCCGTTCATAAATCTGAATAGAAGTATTTCCTTCTCCTCCTCCTTCTCCACCCCTGTCAGATTTTGTCGCCTCTGTCGGCGGCGGCAGAGGCCGAAAAGTGAAATCGTCTAACACCGGGTTTGAGCTTCCTTTAATTTTATAAAAAAAGAGTTTCCACTCATATGCTTCCCCAATACAACTCAAACACCGTTCATTAATCGTGCATTGATTTGACTTTAGCAAATAATATCTCTTTGAAGTAATAAAGGGTGTGGTTAAGTGCATTTCATTTGTCTCTGGTTCCACTATTTGTAGAGCCACGTGAGTGATTTTAAGTGATGTCGCATGGGTAATCTTTTTTGGTGCCGCTTAGAGCTTTGCTTTCCAAGCACATTCACAGAGTGTATTGGCGCGCATGTTTTTTTGTATTTTATAGGAGCGACCGGTGCCCCGTCTATCACTTGGGCATCCGGCCGCGCGCCCGCGCGCAGCGGCTGGTTGAGGTATCGTCCTCCGGCGCTTCCCGCTTTTTGCGCCCGCGAAACTGATGTCTATCTGATTTCGATTCACTCAAAAGGTGCCGGCTTCTCTCGTTTTTATTAAGAATTTTTCTTGTGTTACTTATGAATAAACCACATGTATGTAACAACACAAACGATTTTTTGTCACTGTATGGTAACCCTAAAAAATTACGATAATTTTTTCTCGAAATAGATTCATCCGAAGGATTTAAATCAGCAACAACAAAAATCAACCCTGGGGATTCGTATTCGGCGAAAAAATTCCACCCTCAAAGGGTTAAGTTGGGTTTCGGAAACTTGCGTCTCGATGGCTACTGTCAGTGTGGTGGATCTTTACATGTGCCTTCCTATGAGTGTAGGGCATTGCGCCACTTGCATGCCTATCAGCACAAAACGGTCCGACGGGGCCATGGATTCGTCCGTTGCAACAGACAACGCGGTGTAGTTTTTATCAAAGGATGGGGAAAAGGCACGGTCTCTCAAACTTGCTACAGCAGAGGACGTGAGCTGACGGAAACGAGTGTGACGGCGATAAGCAGGAGGATTGCTCGGACCTGTGGCGCGTCAACCGAGAAGATGCGACGGGTGTCTTTTTCGCTCGTTCGCCTTGCGAAACCTGAGCCACGAGTCGTAGCGAAGCTCAGGCGAGCTGTTTTACTTCCCCGCGGTAAGAGCTGCGCGCGCTCCAAGTGTACATGGCGCGCCCATGTTTTTCTAGCGTTCTGTACCCTCTTGGTTTTCAAGCTTTGACTGTAACCTTGCTTTAAGCACAAGTCGCGTGTTGTTTGTGAGCGGTCTGTTTGATGTGTAGGATCTCTACGCAAGTCCAGTGTCGTCGATAGAGTGCGATTGCGCATACAGTACAGCGCAACAATGTGAGTACCTATTCTCTCTCTTAATTGTCCTTGACCTTTACGCTGAGTGGTGCTCGGATTATCCGATGTGCCCAAAATGCTACCCTTATTCCGTAGTCGTTCTGTAGGTGACGCTTTTGGAGCTCGATCATGCTAAACCGTCTGCAGTAGTCATAGCCGCGGAGGTTCATGCTTAATTATTTGCATGCCGTTTGAGCATGCGACGGGAATAGGGTGGGGAGAGGAAGAAATGAGGGTTGTTGTAGATATTCAAAATAAACGGAAATCGCAATCGCTTTCCTTTAAAACCTTAGCGCTGTAGAACCGATGTTCTGTGTTACTTCCAATGACTGCCTTCTTCCCAAAATGCTCGGCTGAAACTTATCGTTATGGTGGCTCACCATACCTATAGTATAGTGAACTACAATAGGGTCAGTGTAGTGTGCTCAGAGGGCCGGGCGGAGTGAAGCCGCCCCTGTCGACAAGGACGGCCGCTTGCGGTGGCGCTGCTGTCGTAACAGCGGTAGGGGCGCCACAAACAAGCTCGCGCGTACGTGGTCGCGTAGGCTCGCAGGGAACCAGTAGTATTAACTCTATGCAGGGAACACCACAAGTATTACTGCAAACGGCTGGACCGGCGTATAGGGACCGGGCGGCCGTTGAATGGCACCACCGTCGCTTCAGCGAACAGCGCCGCCCGTGGCGAACCGCTCGTCAGTGGAATGCCGGTGGCGGTCAGCGCAGCGTTATTGTGCATGGCTTTCTGTCGTTTTTCTGCGGTGCGGCTTGCAAAGCGTACATAACCACAAGGACTTTTTTCAGATCGGTAAATCTTGACCGTGGATGTGACCTTTACGAGGCATGCCATGGGTGATTTACACCCATACTCAGTATTTACATATAGCAGACGACGCTCTATGCGCCAAGCTGAAAGCCAAGGTGGAAGTGAAAGTCCGTTACTTCATGCAATTTTTTCATGCCTGCATGCAGTTTCGCGTATCGAGGAGTATATTGCAGCTAAATGCACTCACAAAGCCGGTGTGTGCGACAGATTTAGGAATGCTGTGACGCTGGCCTTTGGCAGTTGATGACTAAACGGCGCCGTGCACAAGCGAAAGACAAAGTTAGAGGGCGCCTTCTAAGATTTACCTCAAAACAGAAATTGTGATGGACGACGCTTCCGTAACTTCATTAACTACGGCTGAAACGTGTTTAATTTCACAGAAATGCTCTCACTAGAGTCATCGGGAATCATTTACAGAATGAATACCGCATGATAGTAGAACGTTATTGCTTGTCGTAGAGAAGCATTGCTTTACAATAATTGCAATGGTTGCTGGCTAGTTAGTAAATGGTTTTTCAAAAACCAATTCCTGCGTGGCTGAAGGAAGCGAGACAGGAGGGTGCCCGAAACCTGTGCTCAGTTTCACAACTGTATGCTGCGGTTGGTTTACAAGCTGCCACCTCCGCTTGAAAAACCATGCACTACTCCGTCTAACGACGATGATGGTTTATCGCAAAGCTTTCTGGTGTGTGTCCTTGGTTGCCTTCTGAATTTAAACTTTGGCTTGTTGAGCAATGAATCTAACCAGCACGCAGTTTGGTCTTTTGATCGCATGGTCTTTGACTTTGACCATTTCCCATTGGATTTCGCACGAAGAAAGCTTTGCGTTCAACCATCGTAATCATTAGACAGGAGGGCTAGATGATTTTGCTGTTTAAGTTTGAAGTTCCATGCATCCCTCTCCAAGTCCAAACTTTTTCCAGCGTGTCGGAAATGTCTGTGCCGGAGGACTTGGGCTGATGCACCCATATTTGAGGCAACTAATCGCGCGTTTTTGGTGTGTTCACAAGGCATTACGCGGTTTTTTTAGGTACTCTGTAAAGAATACTTCAGCATTAAAGAACACTGGCTGACGTTAACACTGCCACATTTTTAAACTATCGATGGTAAAACGGGAAGGGGAGAAGGGATGGTTTGTAGGTTGGGCTGTTGGGTCGGTTAATAACTTTGGCTCTTGAGGAAATGACCACGACATACGTGGGAGTTCCACTTCGGCTTTCAGGCTCCCAAGCTATCAGAGTGTCTCTCACCAAAACCGAAGGCACAAAGCTCAGGGTTACAGAAAGAAAGTGCAAACTGCCGCAACATTTCTACGGCTACACGGTAATTCATCTCGCACGCAAGTGCCTTTCTCTTCAAAGCACACGTATCGAGGTATGCCAGCACTAAAGCTGGCGTGGAAATCGTAGTCATTGAAACCAGTGAAGATAATTTAAAGAGGTAGAAATGAATTCTAATATTCCTAATAGTTTTATTCCTACTCAGATTGCGCGGAGCCATGCGCAGAGCGCTGCAAAAGCGATCATGTCAGGGTAGCCTATTCCCAAACTTAGAAGCGTCAAACCAGTTTATGTAGCCGTTAGTACATTTAAGAAGAAATGAATACTAATAATAGTACTTTTATTCGTACTCAGAACGGGTGGAGCCAAGCGTAGATCGCTGCAAAAAGCACTCATGCCATTGTAGCCGATACCCAGATTTAGAAGCGTCCGACAAGTTTACGTAGCCGTTACTGCATCTAAGAACCCAACACGTCTGTCTAGACTTCGTTTCATCTCACATGTCCGCTCACAGCAACACCAAAACATTCACAGCACCGAAGCAAACACGACAAAAACAACGGGAGGCTGTGTAGTCCAATGCACCGGCTCATTCCACTAACGAGGGGAGCGCCAAGCGGTGGCGCCACCCGTCTAGCTGCCCGGTCCCTATAATGCTGTGCGCTTTAATATCGTGAGTAAAAAGCGCGGATCCGCATTCGGTAGAAGCCTCTCACGAGTGAATGCGGGGTAAAGAGTGCAGCGCTTGATGCTCAAGCGTAGTGCATATCGTTCGCTCTCTTGCGTGCTTCTTGATGACTTCGTATGTAATTACAAACCTAACCTCCACTCTTGCCGTTCTAAAATATTCATTTTAGTACGTGTTCTCGGTTTCGAACAATTGCAAAATGCTTTTTATAGATGCTTACCCACCTGAAGGGAAGATAACCGGCTGTTGCGCGCTGCAGAATAATTTTGTCGTAGAAGGCTTTACAAAATCTTATTTCTTGTTTAGCTGATGTTCTACAAGCCTAACTAACCCAGCACGCAAAATTATTTGGCACGCGTTCCATTGTAATAGAGTAGGTTTTATTTCCTTCTAGAAAAAAATTTTCTTCCTTCGTTCGTTGTTTTTGGGAGCGACCAGGTGTTGCGGATAACTTGTAAGAGCACATACCCGTTAAGCACACGTGCGCTATCTTCTCGTACCGAAGAAAAATTCAGCAGACTACAAAAGCTCAAGCCCTTAATGCCCAATGGAGCAGAGGCAAACATTTATTTTGTGGAAGCCAGGCTGAGCATAAATGCAAAGCAACCGCCTTATTTGCTCAGTTAGAGCTCATCTTAAGGTGCTTGGCTCGTTCCCGTCGGCCAGACTTGTCCATGTTAACTCCTTTGACAACGACGTGAAGCCGTACGGCGATGAAAACTTCACGATCTTAATTGCGTAAGAGTCACAACCGACTTCCTTGGACAGACTGATGCGAATGAACATCACTACCTTCTCGTATACTACTTTCACGTTAGAGTTCAACCCAGATGTGCAGTAAAACGTGTCGTTTTCTTCGTCCAGAACACAGAAAAATCATTTGGCTTAAGGGATTCTGTTCTAGAAAATTGGGCCCCGGGTCGCGCAGCATAGCAAGTGAAAGTCTCCTACTCTTGTAAAAGCGCACTTAGCGCAATCTCGTTTTCACTGCTACCACCTTTGGTACTTTCGAAACGCCCTTTACGCCATGCAATGGGGGACGATTTCGCTTCTTCCCCAGCTGATCGTTTCCTTTCTCGACGGCCCCTCCCGCGGCAGTTTAGGTAGAATGGTCGGCACAGCATCTGGTGCTAAGCGTGGCGTTCCGCGAGGAAAACGGGCTTCTTGCCCCTGCACAACAGGGACGTAATCGTGGATGACGGAGCTCCGCTTGAAGTGTAAGCCCTCATTCACACAGCCGTCACCTTCTCCGTCATGGCACCGTCACGTCAAAAAAACCGCGACGGTAACGTGACGGAGTAGCGTTTGTACTTGAGCTCTCCGTCAGAGTACAGGGTCGCCTGCCTAGTGATCAGTTTAGCCTAAAAATGGGCATGCTTAATCTGAAAAGTAAAGGCTTAAATTTTTACGTGTGCTCACTTTTTGCTAAATTTAGCCGTAGAAATTTGTTTTCTGATTGGCTGGTTTACCTCTGGACGTGGCCTTGTTGCGTTGATGGAATGGAAACATAGAGCTCGGCTTTCTGTCACCGTCGCACCGTTTTCGGCGAGAAATCGCCCGAGAAACCGTCGCCCGTGGCGGAAGACGGTGACGTGACGGGGTAAAAAACGGCTGTGTGAATGAGGGCTATCGCACACAGCGCGGTTGTTGTCCAGCAGTTTATTTTAACGATGGAGGTTCCTCTTCCACTGTTCTCTTCGAGAAGCCTCTTTTGGCACACTGCAAAGGGCCACCTTAGGGCCACAATTCTTGTTAACGTGGCCGGTATTGCAGCCCGGCGTGCAGCAGTGGTTCTGCCTACTATCGGGCTTATTTGTTCCCTTTGTGAAGAAGACTCACAGGCCAATAATACGCGCCGCACCCTACATTGATGATTTTCCAGTTCAATGAACACAAAATAACTAAACCCGCACCAGCAACGGATTCACAAGGGCAGACTGAACTCGCCAGGACCACCAAACCCCCACGTCGGAACGCACGCAGATCAACGAACACCCGGGCAGCTCCCCTTCCGTAGTTTGAACCATAACGACACCAAGAGGAGCGGGCGGAAGCTATCAAAATTCTGGAGGCTACATTGTTGTCAACAGTGCGCCCACTGAGGGCGCCTAACTCGCTGTGAAGGGGGTCCTGAAAGGACATTCCCTTCTCCCCTCTCGGCAAGTGGAACCGCAAGGCCCCGGTGCCTTTTGTCGCTTCCTTCGCGGGGAGTTAGGCGCCCTGAGGGGGCGGGCTGTTGACAACAATGTAGCCTCCACAGTGCTGCACCCACCTTGTGGTGTGAACTATAGTTCACTGTACTTACAGGGGAAGCGCTTGATCGAGGTCCGCAGTTAATGGACGGAGCCTGAAGGCCCGTGCTGCACCTAGCTTGTGGTATGAACTATAGTTCACTGTACAGGGGAAGCGCTTGATCGAGGTCCGCAGTTAATGGGCGGAGCCTGAAGGCCCGTGACGTCAAAAGAAATAAAAAACAACAAAAAGCAAATTTCTCCTAGGTGTTTTCTGCTCTTCGTCGTATCTGTGAGCGCAGGGGGATTGCTTCGTCGTAAACAAATCAAAACAAAACCACACGGCGTTTTGCTGCAACGCTTTGCCACGAAAAATACATACTGCAGCATAAATGTTCATGGAATATAAGTACATTAGCAAACAGTGTAGACTCCTGCTACTCCTGGGCTCGCCAGCTTCCAAGGGAAAGATACAACTTCCACCGGTGCCCTTGACATTATTTTCCAGGCGTGCCCGGCGAGAGTAGACGACTGACTTCGTCCAAGCCATTCTCTCTTACTACACGGACATTCGCAGCCGCCTCCACTATACCTTCTCCAAACTTCACGCGGCCGCTTTCACGACACTCCCACATCAATGCCAGGTAATAATACCCCTGCAACTGCCACTCCTGTGAAGCTTATACCACCTCGTGTAGGAATGCCTAACGTTATTGAGAATGCCCATACCACCCGCTCTTCCCCATTCGCGAAGCAATGCAAGTGCGGGCTGACCAGCGGCCTGAAATTTAAGAAAATTTGGCCGCACGAGCCGAGCAGCGTCAACTCACGGCTTTCTGAAATGGGAAAAGGCCACACACGTTTTTTTTGTTGTTTATTATATTTGGCTCAACTACATGTTTTTTCTCACTCACTCAAGTGCACTGCCTAATAATCATGGATCCCGATGTGGATAATGATCCACAGGAGACCAAATTTACAAGATTTTATGAAAGACGGCGATAACCTGGAGAGGTTTTCTAGCTTCCGATAATTATCTTCAAGAGGCGTTCAGACTGGAAAGTGCACACAGTTTGATACCGAGTTGTGAAAAAATCACAAGTCTGGAGCACTTTGCCAAATTTAGTTACACAACAGAGATGAAATCGCACGAAATTAAATTCTGACCACAGACATTGATCAGGTGCAGTCCATAAGCATTCAAAAATTCTGAAGTGGACTGCTTGAGTACACACCACACACTAGTATGTTGTGCGCCCCTAATTTCCAAAGTTCTCGCCAACTGAACTCCGTAATTACCTTTGAGGCACGGTTCCTTGTATTTTTTCCTGCTAATAAATGAAATGAATGGACAAACCAAATTAAATCAAGAATATTTTCTACGAGGAATACCAAATAAGGCCAGTTGCATGACTCAAAGGCTACTAATAAAGCAAGTTACGCATTGCCGCTTCGTTTGTTCATTGTGAACACGTCACTTGGATACTTGACCTTTGGTGCTTTTATCACAGTTCGAGACACGAAACTGCATAACCTAAAGCCCTTAAAGTGTTCGGGGAATGGAATATTGACTTTGAACCAATTTAACTGACTTTGAACTGACTTTAAGCACCAATTTGAATATTCGATGGTGACTACAGTCAAGCTGAAACAAATCCTATGAACGAGCGCTTTCCTGAACTCAAATTTGTTCTATGCGACTCCCACAGGGAGCAAACGTGGCTTAAAAACGGACTGCTATGTGCAGTCAAAGGATGCTGTACTTATTTTTCTGAGAACTGAAATCGCAAATTTACCTTGCGGAGAACTTCAATGATTGCAACATTGCTCGAACAGCAAGCTGAGGTCGTACATAAAATGCCAATGGCTGGCCGTCAAAGACATGTAGGTGAGGGCATATACCCTTGACTTCAATGTAGTCGTTAGCACAAATAATGGTACCGAGAGCCAAAACAAAGTTTAGAAGAATAAATATCAGAACACCAACCGGGGAAAACAGAAATCGTTGATTACTTTTATCTCTGCTCGTGTAAAGAAATTTCTAACAGACAGGCCACGAGATTACAGGTGTGTGATGTGATCACCATCCGTTTAGAGCGCATACAGTGGCAATAACCCAGTGTACTTGTATGACAGACCAGCCGATGATGCAGAGAATGAACTGCATGCACTGGAGTGCTAGGAGGGTGATGTGGCTGCCGCAGGTACAGCTAGGCAGTACCAAGTGCGCTTACAGCCATCTGCCTGAAACACAGTGGAGATGCTGCTGCAAGAATGCACATGCATGGACTTCAGTGTAATGAAAATTCCCTGTAAACATTTCTGCACTGTCTTCAGGCACGGTGACACTTCATTCCTACAGCGTCCTGTTACCTCAATGGACCTTTTGTATGTGACATGCGCGCCCGATACTGAGAAATCACACTAGGCCCCACTGAAGCACAGCCTGAACCTCACGAAGTCACAACTACACTAAGCATGCCTCAAAGCTCATCACCTTGAACCGTAACCTCGCAGAAAAATTTGTTTTGTCTTCTACTGCACAGGCCCTTTGGCTCTGGATTATGCTATCAAGAGGCTTGAGGTCTGTCATTTTAAGTGAGCCGATTGCTTTGTGCAGTAGATTGCCGCTCAGAAATACCCCAACAGCGGCTCAAGCCAAAGGCCCTGGCCTTTGCTAAGGAAAGCCGTCAGGTCATCAGGAAACACCTTGCTTCTGACCGTGAACAAACAGCACTGCATTTTGAACAGTGCAAAGAAGACGAGGCACAAGAAGAGGGACAATACAGGTGCTTCTTACTGCTGTTCAAGATGCAACCCGACCAATTAACTCAGCTTTCTTTACAAAGGAGCACTGGTGTACTAGAAGGCGTGCTGGGAGACTTTCGGGGCACACGCACAAATGTTAAACCCTCTTTGTCAAGCCACATGTCGAATGAGATGGCTGAAAATGCGACAATGCACGGGAAAGATATAAGCACTGGCATCACGGTTGGCACGAGTGATGATCCAAGAATACAGAGAATTTTTTTCGTTTTCCTGCGCAGCAAATGCTGCGTTCATTAGCCAACGTGCTTGTTTTATTCAAAGCCTGCATATAAACACCCACACTGTCTGTGTATACGCACTCCCCCACCTTTTCTACTGAAATGTTTCAGGACTGCCTGTAGTTCCTTTTAATGTCAAGAACCCTATAGCAATTTAAATGCCACACATTAATTCCTCAATTCACTTTAGTTAGCGTATGCGTAGGCGCACTATATTTCTTATAACATGGCCATTCTATCATTAAGTAAATGCCTCATCCCATCCACTTTCATTCCATCATAATAACACACAATGTTGTTCAAAACGGAGTTAAATGAACCCTTCTTTAAAATGCGTGACGTGTTTTAAAGGTATCTAGCACCCCCCCCCCCCCGCCATCGTGATGATTTCAGGCATGGTACACACATTAGACATTGCTGAAAGTGACACTTCTAAAATGCACCTAATTTGTTTCCGTCCATGTGTGGAACGGGCAAGTATTTAAGTGCTGTACATATCCACATGAATGCAGAGTACATATTGATGCTTTCCCTTAATGGTTTTCTGTGTGAATTGCAGTCTATATGTTAATGACCAGTAGGCTAATTTATAATAAAAGAGAACCGCTGATTGTTTTAATTCTGGAGAATAATTGAATGCGTACAAGATTGCACTTGTGTCTTTTAGCATATTGTTTCAACATAGTCGCATTCTCGCCGGTTGCTAACAGCAAATATGACGACATCTACTGCAAAAAGGAAACTCTGGTGCAGCGATTTTGTCTTTTCCTTCAGTCTACTGACGATATTGTACGTAAAGAAACCACCGCGTACTGTTTTTAACAAACCAACAGCGCGCACGTAAGTAGTCCTTCACGGGTAAAAGGGTAGTAATCAGAACTGCACACTGCTGGAGCAATCTTCGCATCACTTCGCACGGGAGTTCACAAAATTGAAGTGGTGCCTCAGCGCATCACCCAGTTTAAAAGCACCAATTTGATGAGCTGAAACTGGGCAGACGCAGAAACACACTTCATAGCTGCGGCACATCACCGCACAACTTTCACACACACAAAAAAACGTTCAAAGCTGTTGCCCTCGCGCATCACCCACGTGCACTCCAAGCACGCACCAACTGATCAAATAACAACACGTACATACACACAAACACATCTTCGAACACACGTGCTGTCCACCGGGCCCTAACGCATCCCCCACTTCACGCACGCATGCCGCCGTCGACGGAAATCACCAACTGATCAGTTGAAACAAGACGGACACACAAACACATCTTGGAACTTAGTGGTGCCCGCAGTGCATCGAGCATCCTCGATGGCATCGAGCCATCTTCTCGAGATTCCGCCATGATTCTGCACTGCTGCTTCTCCTAAAACAAACATAAAAAGCACAAGTTCAGTGACGTCATCACTGAGCCCCTCCTGCTTAAGCCCGCCTATTAACTGCGGTCCTGACTCATTCGCTTCAATACTTATCGGGGCCATTCATGATGATGACGATGATCATTGCTAGTTAGTGGTATCCCTTTGTAACGGGGTAATGACATGTCCTTTTACAAAAAAAAAAACTATTGTATCCAAGTTTTATACTCTTCGTTTAATGCTAGCGCTGCTGTTAGGACAGGCACAAAATATATTTTTTTCTGTTACAGGTGGTAGCTGTCCTAGGCAATATTCCCATCTCAGATTTTTGTCTGTCCACCAGCATTGTAATCTTCTTTCCTTCGCCTCAAGAGCCCTAAAATTAACTCCCTCTGCACTACCCTTAAAATCCTTGGGCTTCTTCTGGTAGCCAAATATTTCCCTCATGTAGACTTGGATCGATACACTTGCATTCCAACACTATGTGCCGCATAGTTTCTGTTTCTTTACCGCAGACCACACATGCCCCATAATTTTATGTATACTTACCCACAAAGCTCTTAGTTCGCAAGCAACCTGCTTAAGCCTCAAAAAGCAAAGCGCTGCCTTTGGAATTATCGTAGAAATTTTTGTTTGTGATGTCCAATTTATCTGCCCTGTACATCTCTAACGAGTACTAACGACGTTTAGCTTCCAGTTTTTCTCTCCATTTATTTGTTTCTATCTGTCTTGCTCCTTTTTTGGTTGCCTTGGCTTTATTCAATCTCCACTCTTCTTTCCGTATTTCATCGTTAGCCTTCTAGTATTCCTTAGCCACTGCGTGCGCACGCTTTTCATGTATAGTTACCTAAAAGCTTTAGCTGTCCACCTACGTTGACTCATTGCCCTCAGCCTCGTATCAAAACATATTTTACGCCGAGTTTCTCGAACTTCAAACGACGCCCAGCCCATATCACCCTGCACTGCTTTGTTGTTTTACCATGCGCTCCTAAGGCCCAACGGCCCACCATTCTCTAGTTCACTTCAAGGCATGCAGCGTCTGATTTTAAGCAGAGTACGGCATTCGCAAAGGTGAGGCCCAGAAGCGTAACTCCTTTCCACATTCCTCTCAATGCTTCATATTTGTTATACCCTCACAGAGCTCTATGCCTTATTAAAGCAGCGTTTTGCTTTCCTGTATTCGTATGCTGCTCCTCATGAGTTCTTCAGTAGTGGTCTTCGTTTATCCACACTCCTAAATATTTATACTTATTGACTATGGGTAATTCGCCATGCTTGATTGACACAGCGTCAGTGCTAGTGTCATTGAAAAGCCAGCAGTCCCTATTTTTCAGTGCTAAAATTTAACCTGGGGTCTGTGGCTTCCTGGCCACGAATATTTATGAGCTGTTGCATATCGCTCTGGTTATCAGCTGAAAGAACAATGTCAACTGCATATAACACTGCCGAAATATGCTGTTGCACCGCTTCGATTTGCAATATATGCAACAGGACAGGGGCGCCGTTCAGTGTTCATTTCCTGAACTACACGGCAGGATGTCGAGCAGAAAATGCTGGAGCAGTTTACCCAAAGATAGACTGATTGTGGTGCATGGTCGGAAAGTTTTTATTTCCCCGGTGGGGTGCTGGGGCCCGCCGGCCAGAGGGACAGCGAAAAAGTTCGTTATAAGCATTATTTCGATATAAGCGACTACTCGAGAAAAGCTCAGCAATTTGATCTTTAGTTGCGCCACAACTGCGAGGAAGCATAACACAATGTGTTCAGTGAAACAAAACTTTTTAGGTGGAACAAATGCAGTGAGCTTTGATTGCTTAAAGTTCTTGCCGGGTGCGAGCAACCCTTGCTCCAATTTCACTGAGCATTGCATGAAGCTGCGGTCGCCGCACATGCATTTTGTCCTCAGCCTTGCACACCTCTCCCAAAGTAGACTGCGCTAGCACGCACTAGAACCCACGAGAACCCACGAGAAACTCACCTCCAGTGCTCCCCAGTTAAGGTGCAAACGCACGTGAACTGGTGCGTAGAAGACTACGGGAGAGAGCACACCACGTGCGCTGGGCAGAGTGTTCTCGAAGTTTGAGCTGGCCGGCACCGGGCGCTCCTCACAAGGCGCACGCTCACGTGCACTTGGTATTTTTTTTGGTATTGTTACTGCAAGCTCATCACGTTGTGCAAGCCCAAGCGCAAGACTGGACGACGCCGGACACTCTTCACAAGGCACACGCCCACGTGTGCTCAGTACTTTTCTTCATATTTTTTGTGGTAACACTGTAGGGTGGAACTGTAAGCGAAGCAGCTCTGCTGTATAAAAACAACATATTCGTTGAGGTATACATTTGCATACTTAAAGGGACACTGAAGTGATATGTAAACATTGCGGGATTACTAGCGCAAATTGTAGTCCGGAGTCCCCAGGCCATGTTTCGACCACTCTAGGCGCGTTTACGCGATTTTATTTAGTAGAAAAACTAATTCGAAAATGCTGTCCTCCTCTCTTTACGCTCGCCCATTTTCTGTGGCGTTTTCGTGTGACGTCAGGAGGGGATGAGCTGGCAATTGGCTGCGCCACGGCTGCGCTACTGCACGGCTCCCCGGCCGACAGAGTCAGTCGGCCCAGCGTTTCGTCCGCCGGCCGCCGGCGGGTCGTCGCAATCAAGGAGGTTAAAAAAAATTGCTTGGTCGCAATTCGTTCGCTTAGTTGAAACGAAGCCAGGACACGTTTGTGAATGGAAGAATGTGCTTTTCTTTACTTGGTTTGTTTGTACACTGTATCTAGCTCCAAGTCAAGGTCGCTTCACACAAGCGCTGCACAAGCGCACCTGCGACGCTTCGCTGACTGGTACGCCAGTAGGAAAATATAAGGCCTCTTGAAGGCGGGAGAAGAGTCAGCGAAGTCAATATAGGTACTAAGGAAATAAAATCAACTGATATTTTTACCGTACAGCGTAAAACTAGGGCGCTGGGCGAACAAGCACAGCGGTCAGCAGCACGACTACGCATCTGCGAACGCTTTTCCGTCTACGAAATGCAATTGCTAGACGTGAGCTACTGTGGAAACTCGGGCGACGCTTACTGCACGATCGCAGTACAACAAATAGTCACCTAAGCTGCTTGAAATGCCAAAACGAAATAAAAGTGTAAAGCGGTTGTACAATATATATCCTATATTAGCAGGTCCCCGCTCCGTGGCTCAGTGGTCTGGGGCGCCAGGTATGTCACCGCAAATGTTTTGCAAGTCACGAGTTCGAATCCCCGCGGGTACGTGCTTTTTTTTTTTGTAAGTTAACTTTTTGTTTTCCGCCGATGTTTTCTATATTGAGTTCACCTTTTTTTGGGCCGCAACGTTCATGGCTACACGAACTAGTTCACAAAACGCGCGCAGGCTGGCACTGGCGCGCTAGCGAGTTCTCGTTGGCGTGCTGTTGCCATAAGCACCGACTCTTGCAGGCAGTGGGCACAGGCCAGAATGAACAGACCCTTGGCCTGGTGCGAACACGCTTTTTACGATACAGGCATGATGGAGGCAAGCTCCAAATATGGGGGAAAAGCGCATGACATTTGGGCGTCTGCGGGTACGCGGAGGGCGTTCATACACTGCGTAGGTCTCGGCTAGTGAATGCTACGACTACAAGCCGTCCTGGGAGGCTTATCTTGTGCATTTTACAGCCGACAACATGGCAGAAGCGCGGTACGATGATTACTGAGATATTGAGAATGCCCATCCAACAACGCCATTGGTTATGTTTTACAGAACCGAAACCGAAACCGAAACTTGTGTGATTGCTAACCTTGGGCATCGTCCAATCACGGCGCCCCTCCTCCCAACGTCACAGCCTTAGTTGGTGCGGCCGGCGCAAACCGCGCATGGTAGTTTTTCTTCTTTCGCGCTTTGTAAAATAATTACCGATTTGTCAACCGGATAAACGATGAAAAGTGTGCTAATTTGAGCCAGTCTACGCAGTGCAAGCAAAAACGGGAGCTTGACAAATTCACTTCAGTGTCCCTTTAAAATAGGCCCCACACTCTTACTTTCTAAATGACGCACGTACCCCAAGATGTGATAGGTGCTGCGAACGACTGAACAACATCTTAGTGCAGTGTAATGCTTAGAACATGCAAGATGACGGCACTTTTCTGTACGTTACAAGCATCATATTTCGTTGAACCCCTCATTGTGTTT
The DNA here is from genome assembly GCF_048455015.1 of Haemaphysalis longicornis. Classification (NCBI taxonomy): domain Eukaryota; kingdom Metazoa; phylum Arthropoda; class Arachnida; order Ixodida; family Ixodidae; genus Haemaphysalis; species Haemaphysalis longicornis. Next base: position 133,915,207 of record NW_027526460.1, read on the forward strand.
CTGTGATGAACCAATGTTTTGAACTGAACGTGTTTTGCCATACATTTATGACAGAATTTCTAACACTTGTCTTGTGCTGAGAAAAACCTCCGACCCCCTTAGAAGCGAGGCCATACTGAGGGCCCCCTTATGTGAGCCAGACCTTCCCAGCGCCTGTTTGAGCAAGGGGCGTGTATTGGGGCTTCTGGTGCTCTTCACACCTTGACATTGGCACGTTCATTCGTCGTTATGATCAGTGTAATGTTTTGAATTAAGGGCCCTGTTCAGCTGCAGAAGCAGCATTTTCATTACCGCGACACTCATTCCATGCCGAGTTTAGCCACAAAGAACACACGGAATGACCACACAAAATGGTTCTGGCGCTCCTTGGCCACAGACGCCCTTGTACATTAAACACCCACACACGTTTACTTGTTTCACAGATCTGGTTTATTTGCAGGCCATATTGTGTTGCACTGCTGTGGTATCTGAGATAATTGCGGAGTAATGTGATACTGTAATTGTGTAAATAATAATTTTCAGTACGTGAAAGCTTCGCAAAGTGGGAGCTTTTGGCACAAACCGCCTGGTGGGCATGGAGTGGCCTCCCTACTGGCAGTGTTCGTGGCCTTTGAGAATGGAGCTCCATGGACGAGCGCAACCTAAATCTAATGCATCAAATAACAGTGCGCCACAAGGGTCTTCCCAGTGGGGAAGCAAGTTGGCCTTTGAGGGGACTGTAGTCACCCCTCCCTACATCGTAGCTTGTGGTCGGCGTCTAAAAAGCGCCGTGTAAACCACAAGCTCCCAGCTTGAAGGGGCATTGCGCCTTTCCCTTCCGTTCCCGTCTCGCAGCTGTTCCTGCTTCCAGGAACCTCCCTGCTTGCCCGATTGGTCAAAACGGAGTTTGTACTGCCGATAGACTCTGCGGGGCTGTGGGAAGAGCCTCGGGGTCTTTCGTTTCTATAGGCCTGAGGAGCTCGCCCCCGTGGGCCGCCGGGACTTTCACATTAGCCACCGTGCACACCGATCTAGTCCCCAGACCTAAGCATGGCAAACTGACGTGGTGTTTGAGGTCCGCTGCATATCCCAGCCTCTCCACGCATTCTGTTCTCTAACGCCGGACGGTATCACCTCCTCCTCTGTGACTGTGTTGTGCTGTGCACTGTTCTCTTTGGTACCTGTTAGCGGTCCGATTTCATTTGGAGCACTCGTGCCTGTCTCTGCCAGCCCTAACTTATTGTCAGAGCCACTCTGTGTCCAACTTGTGGGGGTCACGCACTTTCTTCCGAACTCTAGCGCGAGGGTGCTTGTTGATGTCCTGCCGTGGTGGGACCTTGGAGGTGCTCTGTGTGAGTGTCCCCCTTTCCGTGACGCAGTGTGCGGCCCACCCTGTGCGAGGGAGGCATGCTGCAGGTGGCGGTGCTCACCCTCACCCTGGCCCTGGTGGCCGGAGTCCCGTTGCTTTCCCCGAGGATCGACTACGCGGACGGAGGCCTGGAGGTGGACGTCGGGGATGCGCAACCCGGCTGGGACCTGTTGGTGGTGCGGGCCACCAAAGGGGGGGAGGGGGGCCTCCACTGTGAGGGCCCCTCCACCCTGGTGAAGCAGCAGATCATCCAGGTGAGCGTGGAACACCGCCTGGGGCCAGAAATGCCCTCTTGAGCAGCTGCAGCAAGAGCCACGGCGGCACACCCAGACTTGGCCGCCTTAAACGCCCTGTCGTACGTATTACACCGTTAAACTGTGGATTGCTGACACGTCGAATAAGAGCGCTTGCCCATTTTGAAACCGAATTAAGCACCCAAACAACAACCTGCACAGTATGCAGCCCAACGTGACAGACGGCAGTGGGGGCGGCTGCTCTCCTTGCAGTCCGCCAGGGTTAATGCCCGCATGGCAGGGCACCAATGTGAGAATGGCAGTGCCCCGAGAGCATTGGAAAAATTTGGTGGATAAGCCCAGGCTAATGTACCTACGCAGCTAATTGCATTGGTTTTTAGGCCTAGTCCTATAAACCAAAGCATCCACACACCAATACCCAAATAGCTATTGGTCTCAATAAACCAATGAGCTATTGTTTTTGACCATTGAAGTGTTTTAATATCACAACATGCATGCACGTTGAGATATTGATGCGTTTTTTTAGGTGTGACCTGTACAAATATCTAAAAAGCCGGCGTGCGCGAATAGTAATTTTTGCCTTTGAAGCGAATACAAAGTGAAGAATGATTTTGTTCAAACAGGTATAAATAAAAGCAGATGTTGAACGACTTTTAATTAGAAAACTGAAATTTGTAATTTCTTATTAAACATGCTTCAGTAACTGTTGCTTGAAGAAAAATGAAAGGCTTGCATAAAAGCTTTTTCAGACCTTTTATGTGGCATAAAAGACGCACAAAGAAGCTATCCTGCTGCGCCTAGCTTTGTATATATATATCATATGAGGGCAGCTTCCGCCTTTTGTGGTGACTTCAACCACAATCGCTTTATTCTACAGTGTAATTAGGGTAGTGTAACTATATATTTGAACAAACTGCATGATTAGGCCAATATGTTTTGTTATAAAACAGACACGTAAATGAAATTTTCATGGCTCTTCATGTCAGCTATCAAAAAAAAGAAAAACTCTATATGAGGCAACGTAAGGCATCAAAAATTGACCTTGTTCATAAACCCTGCTCTGCATGCCTTCATCGCGTGACGATATCATCCCTGCATTGCCCTTGCTCGCGGCTCCCTTTCCAAGTCCTAACAACACATTTAAACGGGCACTGCAAACCACCTTTGTGAGTGAGTGCCCCTCAAGACAGCTTCATCTCAGTGTCTATCAGCATGAAGCAAGACAAGCTCACGTCACTGTTAAAAGAAGAGAAACATTACAGGCTTTAAAAAAATCTGTGGCCCTTCACTCTGCGAAGAAGGATGACCAGTGAAGATGGCCACAGTGCAACGAGTATGCGAAACAAAACACGATTGTTTGTAATTTGTCACTGAGCGTACTTCATAGTGAATTAGCTGAATGAAACTTGCAAGCACTAAGGTTCTATTCTAGCGCACAATTATGGGGCTGTCGGTTTCCTTACTGTAAAAGCCCATGAATTGATGGCAGACGGGAATTCCGCAATATCTACACCTTCTCTGTGAACTTCGTAATTACGAAATGTAAATGAAATTTTGTGTAACTTTAGAGTCGTTTTAGCGGCTAATTGTCAAATGATTTGTTTTGGGGTAATTCCGATTAATCAAGATGTACAGTCACGTTCTGTAACAGTATACTCTGTCTTAGGGCACCATGTGCCCTAAGACAGAGTATTGACAGAGTATTGACAGCAGACGGGACAGCCAACTTCTCTATGATCTAATTATCACAAGTACAGTGGACTCCAGTTAAGACGAACTCGGTTAAGACGAACACTATGGTTAAGACGAACAACATTTTTGCTCTCTTGTAATGCCTACAATAAAAAAACCTCCACTTAGAATGGATTGCTGAGAATACGAACTTATCATTACGATGCCTTAGGGTACGTCTTAACGGGAATCTACTGTAGGCGTAATAATTCGACGTAATAATTGAGTTTTGCTAGTAGACAATTTCGGTATGCTTTTTTTTCAATATACCTGCATTAGATTGGAGAGCTACCGAGAATTCAGCAGAAAGTTGGCTTTGCCTGCCGCAAGATTCAGAATTCCTTGTTTACGCGACTCGGTCTACGGATGCAAAAAATTTCAGAAAGGAGTCATAGACAGCGTCGCTGGGAAAAAAGGATTAATTAGTGCAGCATTTGATCAGAAAATCAGGTGTAAGTTGGGAGGGACTATGGCAATACAAGGCTGGATTTTCCTTTCTACAGAGTGATGCCAAGGAGAAAACAGACACTGCCTAAAAGCGCCTCTTTTTTGCAGTTAGCCGCACGTCACCACAGAAGTACCGGGAAGGCACTCGCCAACAGCAAAGAGCACAGCAGCAAAGAACACTGGTGGATGTTTTTGAACTTCGAAGTACTTCGGCAATTTATTTGAAAGTTTCAAGTATTGCTATTTGATTTGAAGCCAAATAAAATAGGACAGTTTTGAATATTTGCCCATCTCTAATAATAAGTAGTTCCAAGGTTTCAGTAGAACCTATGTTGGGCGAATGTGGATTTGGCAGCAAATTGGATGTTTTTACAAATTCCGCATTATCTGTTGTGGCCTTGCATACATTAAATTTGTTTTTTTTTTCTGACAAATGTTCTGCCTGCAAATGCAAAAAAAAAACAAATTTAAGAATTTTGCTTTAAGGCGCGCAAAAAGCTAGTGTAGACCTTCTATAACGTAACCGCTTACATTGCGGGTCCAGATATAACGCAGGTTTTTCTATCCACTGGTAGGCCTCGCATAGAACTCAATGCATAAGCGCACCGCTTACAATGCTGTTGCCTGAAGCATAATACTGTTCACAGTGCGGCTTTTTGGCGGGTCCGCAGATAGAGCGGTGCAGCTGAGGCATTGTTTTAGTGTCCAAAGGAAGAAAGAGAAAAAATTCAGCCATCCGACGCAGCCCTCTAACTTAGACAGAGAAAATTAAAAAAAAAATAGGCACCCTTCTGTTGGCGTGTTCCCTTTGCACATGCGTGATAACCACAACTGCCCTTCGTTTTGGCACACCTCTGAAGGTAGTGAGCCACAAAATCCACTTCTTCCTTGGGCAGAGTAAGCTGTTGCGATTACAATTTCGTGCAGGTAGGCAATTAACTACCCTTTTCCCTTTTTGAACACCTGGATCTAGCGAGTCGAGCCACGGTACGGGAGGTTCCCACTACCTGTACGTTGGCCTGAAGCAGCCGCCTTTGGCATCGCGACCGCAAGACGCGGATGAAAAAAAAAATATATACCGCCTGAATTCTTATCACGATGTCTCACCGGCGTAAGCTGGGCTACTTCCCTCCCTGCGGCATCCGTTCTTCTGGACGCTGAGAAACGCAGATCTCTCAAAACATAAACACAAAGTTAAAGCCACACTCACAATTTGTTAGACCGTACAGCAGTAGTGTCTGACGCGGGAAAAAGAAAGACGAAATCAGGACTATACCTGGGTTTTTAAGTGGCGTTCTTTTGAGTGACGATAAACAATGATTGAAAGGTAGCTTGTGATATATTTCGATTCGCGCATGTTTTGTTTATAGTGGGGCACCGCTAATAGTGCACATACGTTATAAGCGGTCTACACTGTGAAAGCATTTTTAACGAGCATTATATCTGTTCTTTACCAATATACTGATTTATGTCCTTGGCTGCTACATGGTAACAGGTACGAAGAAAGCTCATGCTAACGTGATTTGCAACACATGCATTCTGTAGAAAGTGAAACCACTCGAGAAACGGAGCTTGTGAAGAAATATGCATGAGCTTCCCTTCTTCACCGTGTGGATGTGCGCAACACCGCTTTGGCTCTCCTGCTCTCCATGTCACAGGCTGATCAGCAGAAGATCCTCTTCCCAGCTGCCGGACTGGAGCCTGGCCTGTACTGTGCAGTGGTGAGCTGGGCTGGCCTGGGACTTACGTGCACGGCTAGCTTGCGCGCCAGCAATTGTGTCACCTGTTTTCTGAGACCAGTGAGGAAAGGCAGATTAACAACACTTGTTGCTGAGCTTGTTGGTGTGTGCCTTAAAGAAGAAACCTGCGAGGCTACACAGACTAGGATGAAAAAAGGCAAGAAACGACACATAGAGGCGCCTTATCTGTCGTTTCTTGATTGCTTTGTTCTCGCCTGTTCAGCGTCGCAGGTGTGTGTGTGTGTGTGTGTGTGTGTGTGTGTGTGTGTGTGTGTGTGTGTGTGTGTGTGTGTGTGTGTGTGTGTGTGTGTTTTAATGGGGTTAAAGTAAAATCAAGGCAGAAGTGCTGCTACAGGTTGCATCAGTGCCCCTTCATACGAAGGCTCATGCACTTGGCAAGGCCTACGGCGGGTGTAAGACCAGCGTCCCTCTCATTTTATTGGTCTTTTGCTCCACATTCGTTTTTCTACAGCAATGCAGCAATTTCCCCTCTCTTCTTTCCTGCCTCAGTCTCTTTCAGGCAGCTCGCCTCATCATCCCCTTCTTTGTTTTCGTTTTTTCCCCCGCCTTTTTCTTCAACACCGCCCCGTACCGTCGTTTGTTTCAATTCCCCGTCCAGCCGGTTTGCTTCATTGCCAGCTTCCCCTTAGCTCCTCCCGCACTTCTTTGTCCCTCGACACATCTCGGGGGAATCTCCCAACGGCACCTGCCTGCGTTTGTTGTATTCGGTGGCTCGTGATCGGTGAAAGGCACCCATGAATATGATTTTTTATCTTTCCTAGCTGCGCGCGATGCTTGCAAACAAAGGGCTCTGACACCTCGTGATAAGACTGAAATAACCAGAGAGGCGGAAAAAGACGCGGAGCAGCTGCCAGCTCTTGCATCTGCCGTCTTATGTTTACTTGAAAAAAAAAAAAACTTGAAGGGATATATTCACGCAATGTTCACTGTGCATCACAATGGGCTTCTGCTAAGTTCAGGCTTCCCCGCAGTGCTCTCAGCAGTGTCCCTGCACACTACCCAGTGTGATGTACAGTCTTTTTCAAAATTTTCTAGGCCAAGCTGAAAGTGTGCAGGCCGCAAAAATTTCAATGTTCAAGCTTACGTCCTGAGCGACACTGATATGTTTTATGCTGGAAAGCTAGAGGAAACACCTTTCTTCCTTACTGTCATAAAATAATTTTGTCATAGTTGACGGTAAAGCTTATTATTGGAATTCTTTGTCGTTGGCTTGGGTTTGGCCAAGAAAATTTTGACAAAGGGTGTACGTCACACGTTTTTATATGCCAAATAATTTGAGACGCTAAGCAACGGGGACCAGGAGAAACACGTAGACACGGACAAGGCGCCTTGTCTGTGTCTACGTGTTTCTTCTGGTCCCCGTCGTTTAGCGCCTCAAATTATTCAGTACGTTTAACTAACCAGCCCTCGTCAGGCTTTTGTTTCTTATATGCCCTTTTGACCACGCGCTGTGGCCGCAGAGACGCAAAGTTGAACAATAACATGCATAAAATATTCGAACTCGCGGTAATTTTTTTGTTTCGCAGCATCAGATTTGCAGCCCATGACACGCGGATATCAGAATGATTTTCTGCCTACCTTTCATGTGCTTTCATGTGGCACCTTTTTGGCCACCAAATCACGAAAAGGAAGTGGTTATGAGGCCAAATGACGGCTCCTCTCCGGACTCCTCCGGGCTGGCATTGCAGGCATGCGCTTATCCGTAAGGGCGAAAGTCACAGATAGGCAGAGCTGTGCCGTGGGGGTGGCTTCGGTCTTTGGGCCAATCGCCGAGTTGTCATTGCGTGATGCGCACATCTCTGCTGCACTTTTGCTTCTTCTGGAATCTGTTTCCAGGCTGGCCCTTGCAAATATTGAGTCGGTGTTGCTTGCAGATTTTACGCTCGAGTGAAATGCATGTCCAAAGTGTTTCTGAGATAACTACTGATGGTATTCCTGAGTGGTTAGTTCTAGCGCACACTGTAGTGCTTCACTGGGATCACGAAGGATGTGTTTATGCACAGAAAAAATGGAGGGTAGCGTCACACTTTTTTGGACCGGAAAATATTGTTAGGTCGCAGCAGAAGTGATGAGGCGATCCGTCATTGATTGGAAGTGATCTGGTTACAAGCAGATGGGATGGACGTATTTACAGAATGTACATGGCGGCCATAAGACAGGAGGCGCGGGATACAGCCACTTCCTCGTCATCTTCATCGTCTTCTGTCTTGAACCGTGGGACATTGTTCAGCTATGTGTCTCATGACAATGTTGTGCTTGTTGCAGCATTAGCACAACAAGACGTACCCTTGAAAAGGTCTGGAAAGATGCCAGGTGCGCATGTTATCATGTCCACTGTGGGAAGAAGGCCTCTCCCACTGACTCTCATCTTCTCCTGCCCTATGCTGTCCACTCCTTGACACCAGACTTTCCCCATCTCGTCCTTCCATTGAGTTCACGATCTTTCCCTTCTTCTTGTCGCGGCCCTTGGTAGCTACCCCATTATCCTGGTGGTTGCCAGTTTTCTGCATTGCATGAGCAGCCCAACCCCTATCCTTTGCGTAATTGAAGATAGGCTGTCTTTGAATCGAGTTTGCTGCCTTATCTAAGGTGCTCGTTCCTTGTCTCCAATCGTTGCTGCTATCAGTATTCCTATTAGAACCACTAGAACCACCGGAAGAGGATGTAGGAGGAGGCCCACATGCACTGGTTGTGTCTGGGCCTTCCCATTCTTTTCTGCATCATTTTCACTGGTAGTTGTTTAAGTAGATTATCAACCAACTATCCCAGCAATTTACTCTCGTGAACGTAAGTTTTCTTCCAAGGTTCCTAGTCCCCAAATGTCTGTGCCGTAAGTACCTGATAAATAACTAAATTATTTATTGCTGGAAGAAATATTTAAGTACACATTGATTATCTATACCAATAACCATCCTTTTCAGTGACAGATATAGCTTAATGCTCATTAGTTGAGAGTACTGTTTTCATTCTAATTTTTTCTCAGAAGGAAACTACAACTCATCAAATGGGATGGGAAGATAAGTAGACATAAGTAGACAAACAACTGTGCTTCTTCCAAAGTTATGTACGAAGCAGCCCAAGTTTCAACCCTTCTCAGGTTTTGCTCAAGGCTGGGATCGGCACTGACCAAAGAGGACATTCCTCAAACTCTTCAAGCATTTCAGTATCTATGCTAAAGGTGGTCCATGTGTGTATAAGATTACTTTCTTAGAAGTTAGAACTTAGAATGTAGGTTTTATGTGGTAAGTTGCTAATACCCTGCCTAATTACTTCGCAGCTTTTACCAGAGATGGGTAGTTACCCTGACCACTGTAATTGAGGTTTCTCAGTATTTGGGCTAAGCAATAGCATTAATTTTGGGGCATGCGTACCCTGTCGGCGAGTGTTGACCCTGAAAAGACTGAAATAAAAAAAACAACAACAGAGGACGTTGGCTGAAATCAAGGAAGGAACAGTACAGGAAATGTGGAAAGGTTAACCAGGGAACTGTCGCGTTGGCTATCCTGCACATAGGGACGGGATACCGGAATTACCTCACACTCTAAAAGGCTCGATTACGAGGACAGAAATCACATGGCTGAATTTTTAGGACAACTTATACCGCAGTGCGGTGTGGAACGCTGCTTCAACATCTTGCGAAGCCTTGCAGCGTTCGAGTTGACTGCACCAAGCCCTTAAATTTCGTGCCGAGAAGGGCTGCCAGACAGATCAAGTTCCTATAAGCGAAGCACCTGAGTGCCCCTGAAACGTTCACCCTCTGTGTGCAGGTGGTGTCCCCTGGAGGGAACCTGACGTCGCTGCGGCCTGCTGAAATCAATGCTACACTAGGTGGGAACCCATTTCCAGAGCCCTCGTGCGAGCAGGCGCTCACGGGGTACGGGTTGGGGCGTGAAAGTCAAAGGTAGATGCATCCCGTGTGCCACGAAGATGGAATGTTTGACATGCACCTTCCATGTGTAAATTCCTCTACAGAAGCGCCAAGGGTGGGGTGAGGGTCAAGTGTATGCGGTGGACAGGACACACATTCCCAATCGTTAGTGGGGATACGCCCTCTGTTAGCGTTTAGAACGAGTCAGCAGCTCTACCCACTACACCACAGCACTTCTTCAACGCAAAAAGGTTGTGGTGCCTCATCACAACGAGGAAACGCCATGGGACAGTTGCATTCACATTTGAGGACTATTTATTCGTACCTTCCAGAATAGCCCCACACGTGGCTATCTGAACAAATGAAATGATTTAACGCTGGCACAAAGACACAGTAGAAGCAGTCATTTTCGTGTTTAACCTGATCTGGGAAACAGCACGGCTGCCCAAATCATGGGAACGTGCGGGCATGACCCCTGAGGTAAGATAAAGAAGGAGCCAGTGCTTAGCAGGCAACGTCGGCCCGCCACCACGGGACCACCAATCTAAGTCAGGAGAAGACGTCCAGGTGGAGGGGGCCCTTCAGCCCGCTACCTGCCACCATCATTCGGACTTCGATTCTCCTCGAGACACTTCCTCAAAATAAAGTTAATGTCTCACTCTCTCTCGCTCATGTTACTTGTTGTTTAGAACATTTCGGTTTTGGCTACCGCTGGCAGGCGACAGCAACTGCTGAAGCCACTTTTAGACACGGCTCGCACCATTTGTTTAAAGGAGCCATGAAGACAAAATACAAGTTGGGTTAATTAGAAAGACTGCTTAGTCCCGGTAACAATGATACCAATATCAGCGCAATCTTAGAACAAATAACGGAGATATAAAAAAACGTGTGAAGCAGTCGCGACCCCTTAGCCAATTTCCTGCAAGTTTTCTATGACGTCACGGAACCGTGTTTGTGTGATTGGCGGCCACATAACTGACCTGTCGCGACGACACATGACTGGACGTCTGTAATGGGGCATCTAGTTCCATTTTACCGCATCACTTGAATGCTAACGTGCAGTTAACACACTTAAAATTATGTTTTATTGTTGGCCCGTATGACGTCATTCTTGCTCATAACACGTAACTGTGGCGTAAAATTTGAAAGTTTAAATACTTCTTGCTTTTTTTGTAAAAAAAACATCTTTTGTGGCTGTAATAGAGCTGAGTGAGATACTGAATCCTAGTTCTTTCAAATTAAACGAAGTTGTATTTTCTCATCATGGCTCCTTTGAAAAACACTCGTTTTACTTCACAAAAACATTTTTACCCTTATAAAAAGGTTTTTTTGCGCTCTAAAGACTTCTGCAATAGAAGTGCCTTTCTCTTTTTGGTCATTTAATACCATCACGCACGTACACATTTAATGGCTTTGCGTTTTAGCGTGTAACACGGACCGCCCAAATAATGTCATCCGGTTTCCTAAGGCCTTAAGCACTTAATGGCATTTTTGTGCACGTTTGGCGCGGGTATAACTGTGCAAGTGTGTGGCTCTTGTGATGAACGCTTCCTGGGACGTTTTGCACACGTGGCCGCGTGTGGTCCGCCCACAGATGGGCTGTTCCCTCGTCCCACCCTGCCCCACCACTGGGGTTGCAGGGGGCGAAACCTGCACGTCACAGGGAGCTCTGAAGGGGCCATGAAGACAAAATGAAACTTTGTTTAATTTGAAAGAACCAGCGTAGCCTTTGGTAATGCACTGTTCCAGCCACGACGGGTGTTTTCTTAGCCGATGAAACGAAAGAAATATTGAACAACTTTCAAAGTTCGCGCTACATTGACGTAATGTAGGCAGGAGTGATGGTATGGGGCAGCGCTAAAAGCATGGTTACCAGTGGGTTTACTGCCCATTAGCCTTCAAACACAACACGATGGCCCAGTGACACGATGGCCCCACTGCAATGGTCCAGTCACGTGTCATGGCAGTGGATTGGGTCAGCGGCCACTTAGAATTAAACACAAACAAGATTCTGCAACATCCTAGAGGAATGGCCAGAAAGTGGCTGGAGAGCTGGCTCTGCTTCATATGTTCTCTTTAACATCTCTGCTATTGACTCAAAGTTGGCAATAAAATTGCGTAATTGTTACGAAGACAAAGCAGTCTTTTTTTAGCAAGCCTGTCTTACCTTTATGGCCCCTTTAAGTGAGCTTAACATGGGACATCCTTTGCTAGGGCATCTGCCGGCAGTGCAGTGTGCGCACTTCACAAAGGCACTAAAAGGTGCTGGGCTGCTTTGCAAAAGCAGATCCCATGTGGTTCACTTCGTGCACGCTTTTTTCCACTGCTTCATGGGGCCACCGCAACAGTGCAGAAAGAAGTTGGCTCCTACCGGTGAATGGTATCGGCTTGCACGATATGCCACCTGCAACGGCAGAAGTTTTGCTTATTAATGCGAAAAATTACAAAAGCCTAGAAACAAGTCTCATCGCCCCGAACACTTCCTCCGGCTACAATTTGTGACATCCAAAATTATGGATTGCAAGGCAGGATTGGTGGGGGCTCGTCTCAGTGTTTTCGTTTTAATTTTTTTACAGAAAAGAGTGGCAGGTACTTCCGCTGTGTCCATGGTTTTTGCAAAAGCTGCGACCAACTGTTTTTGAACATAATTTAGTTTTCATTTTTGAACATTTAGTTTTCAATAATGATTTATTTTCCATAACAGGCCGGGGTGCCATTGTCAATTGCATTTTTCTAGATTTTCAAAAAGCGTTCGATTCAGTTTCCCATCAACTTCTTTTGTTAAAACTTAATCCTCTTACAATAGAAAGCAGTTTACGCAAGTGGATAGAGTGTTTTTTGTCTAACCGAATACAATATGTAAGTGCTAACAATTGTAACTCACCGTTGCAACACGTAACATCTGCAGTACCGCAAGGTTCTGTGTTAGGTCCCTTACTCTTCCTAATTTATATTAATGACCTTCCTAACAGCATTTTGTCTACAATTAGACTTTTTGCTGATGATTGCGTGATTTATCGTGAAATAACTAACCCGGAAGATTCCGTCTCTCTCCAATGCGACATTAATACCGTATCTTCTTGGTGCAATAATTGGCTGATGCAACTTGACGTTAAGAAATGTAAAATAATGAGAGTTTCTTCTGGCGTCAAGCAGTACCTATTTCCGTACGAACTTAACAATGTACATTTATCTTCTGTCTCTCCTTATAAGTACCCTGGCGTCCACATCAGCACTAATCTGCAATGGCATGAACATATTAATTATGTTAGTACTAATAATGCTAATCGCATGCCTTGGCTTCTTACGCCGTAACTTTGCTTTTGCTCCAGTGTCTTTAAAGCTCTTACGATATAAAACCCTTGTTAGATCAAAATTACAGTATGCATCATCGGTTTCGGACCCTCGTATGGTGGTGTTGTCTTCATCCTTGGAAGCCATTCAGAACCGGGCTGTCACAAACTACTCACGAACCGCTAGCATCGTGTCAATTAAATCTTCTCTTAAACTCAGTGAAATTGCTGCTAGAAGAAAAATTGCTCGCTTGTGCCTTTTTCATAAGAGTTACTTTACTAACCCCATTCTAAAACAGGCTCTCATTTCTGCTCCATCCCACAACACCGCACATAAGGATCACGGGTTCAAGGTAGGGGTTCCTACCTGTCGCGCAAACCCTTAGTTTCACTCGTTCATTCCCAAGACCTGCGACGACTGGAACCACCTCCCCGCCTCCATCGCCAGCATTCCGGATCCTACATGATTCAAACGGCTGTAACTAATATTGTATGAAATGTTAACCACTCTTCTCTGTAATGGCTTCGGGCTTTGAGCGTATTTTAATAAATAAAATAAACAAATAAGTAAATAATTGTGAGTGCCTTCAGTGAAGGGCTTTGCATTGTCATTCAGGTACCGTAAAGTTCCCAGAAAACGCCCTCCCCCGAAACACTGCCCGCTCCCCTATACAGATGAAATATTCAATTTACTGAAAGACGCCAAAAAGATCGACGGCTTTAGTGCCGATGAGTGCACAAGATAAACGCGAATCATCTTTACATGTGTTCATGCGGTCATGTGCTTGTGCTTTCCGCAATTGGCCCGAAAGTTCGCCCATCCGATATTTTTCAATTGATATTTCTGTACTTTGGGTGGCTGTTCTTCTGGAACGTTATGGTACAACTGCAAGATTTGAGTAGAGGAATGTGAGACCTGTTACCCTGTGCTACTGCCAGTGCCTATTTTTATATCACAAGCATTGGCAAAAGTCTGAGGTTACTAAGTGCAATCGGGCCTGCAACCTCCCTGGCCGTCATTCCCTACTCCTGGCCATCATTCCCGACTCGTTCCCCGACGCGGCAGCACTCTGTCGCGCTTGAAAAGAAATTTAAAGAAAAATTGAAGGGAAATGAGAAAAAAGCTGACGGCATTTGTGGTTCATTTCTAGACAAACAAGGCAATCGTTTGGCACCACAAAAGAGTCGGAAAAACCTTGAAAGGTGTGACGTTTTAGGTTAGAGCGCGAACTCACTGGGACTGTGGTGTTTCTTTAGTAACGAGGGCAGCCTTCACTGCATTTTGGGCAGAAAAAGAGGGTGTGGAAGGGTGTGGCAGGGTCTTGTTGGTTGTGTTCACAGACATGGGCCCCAACCTGGTGAAGGAACCCTCTCGGGCGAAGCGGTCACTTGCAGAGTACGACAAGGAGCTGTGCCGCAATTGGTCTGCCACGGTCATCCCCAAAGGAGATTACTACCGGTGAGTTCTCGCCTTTGCGCCTTTTCACTGCCGCAGCTGTCACTGTGCGTGATGTTTCAGCCATTGGCCGTGGAAGCTTGTTTCGTGGGGAAGCTTCAATTGGCAACCTTCATAGGCAGCGTGTGCCTGACATTGGGGCTCTTCGGTTAGATTCAGCGCGGGTAATCCTCCATAAGGATATAGTGTGTGGGAAAGGAGCGCCAGATTGCTTCTCGCATAAGTGCGGTGAGTCCCAGGCTGTTGGTGTGAGCGCCCTCCCCTGCCCTTGCCTGCTGTGCAGACGCGCCATTGAGGTCTACGTGGAGTTAGACGTTGACCCTCGCTGCAAGAAATTGGGGGTGACCCTGTTTCGTCTCTCCGATGAGGCTGCGTCTAAAGGGGATTGTGAGAACGTCAGCAGGGATGTGGCCGACGAAGAGCACCCACTGCGGGTGAGTACAAAAGTTTTTCACTCGAGTTGCGTGTGGCGGACACCGGGCAAGAGTCCTCGGGCTGGCTTCCTTCTGTGGATCTTGGTGCAGGCCTGTGAGGGGGGTTCGCGGTTGCGTTTTGTGCGCATTAATCGCGTGGTTTGAGAACTTCAGGCTGAGAGCAAGGTGACGCCCTGCGTTTAACACTTTCGTGACCGCGGAAAAATCGGTTGTTTTTCCGTTCCTGGAAATGTTTTTTTTTGCCACAGATAATGAGTGATGCCGAAGTGTAAGATACTAAATGAGGGAGAACGAATAGGGCTTTATAACAGTAATACTTTCAAATAACTGATTCCAACCAAATTTTATAGGAACAGTAACAAAACCAAAAAAGTAACAAAAAGAAAAACAAAATGATGAAAGCATCTATGTTTCTTTGCACAGGCTACAAAAAATTTTTCTGAAATATACAATTTGAACATAAGGGCATTATAAAGTAATACTGCAAAAATAAACTTTGTAAGTGCAAAAGTTATTTACATACATGCAATTATATAAACACTTGTGCCCACCGGATATTTTTGGGTGGTCCAGGAAATATTTTATAGATGCTAGGTTATGATATGATAGAGGAAAAATGGGGCTTTCCAAAAGTAATAATTTCAAACATCCGATACATTAAAAATTTATCAAAAAATTGTGAAAAGAAAGTAACAAAAACGAAAAAATTGATAACCTCAGTGCTACTTTGCACACGGTAGACGTAAATACAATTTGAGATAAACACTTTGAACATAAAACGCTTCTAGACTAATACTGTAAATATGAGCAGCGTAAGTACAGACGTTATTTGCATACAAAAAATGGTAGCATCTCCACTCCGTGGATGATGGCGAGGGCGCGGAGTACGGGGACTCGAAATGATATCCAAGTTGCGCCCCAAGTGACATCCGATTGGCGCCCCGACCGTCATTCGATTTGAACCGTGAGTTACATCTTGATTATTCCCTAAATGAAACTTCAACTCCCGGCTCAAATCGAATTTCGCTTGATTTCCGCTTGATGGTGGTGTGCCCACGGGTATATGCGGACGGACATTGGGAGGTCCTAAGGTTCTCCGCACCGTTACAGGCGAGGGAGTAAGCCGTGTGACTCTAAGGAACTAAATCACGATCGTAGCCCAATAGGTAAGACGACTGACACTAACTCTGTCTGGTCTGCCAGACACAGGCTCGAATCCTTCCGGTGCCTGTGTGATTTTTTGCGGTTGTAAATGCTATGCGCTCGGACGTGGATGGACAATGGGCGGTCCTAGGGTGCTCCGCACCTAAAATAATAATATAAACACGAACCGCCGCGAGCTGATCCGGAGCGTTACGTCAAGGTCAACTCCGGCCGTCTTCGTGGAGAATACTCTACTCTCTGTGCAGTCGGCGCGAAGTGGTCTCGCCCGAACGAAGTCGACACCCTGCAGATAAGAGCTGTGGCCTTTAGATTAGGGCCAGATCTGTTTACTACAACGCGCGCCCGCGATAGAGCGACCGGAGAAAGAAGCCAAACTCAAGGGCGCACACCTGGTGATGATCCGGGGCGACTTGACGCACTTTCGCTGACCGTCAGGGGCGTAGCCAGAAATTTTTTTCGGGGGTGGGGGGTGGTCGACCAAAAGATGGGAGGGAGAAATATATAGGCAAGGCAATGCGCGTTGTTTTTCAAACGAAGCTTGAAATAACTGACTTCAACATGCGATTTGTGTATGCTGAACGCTAGCAGTAAAGCCCACCTTAAAGAGCTTACATGATGATGATGATGATGATTACCTAAATTCCCGTTCGCCGGTCTATGGGTAGGCCACGGGTGATCCGATCGTCCCTAGAGCAGGCCGTTATGTCTGCGCGCGCTCGTGAGCATGATCATGAATGTGCTCGTGAGTGGCCCGCGGTCTCCAAAGTTCGTCAGGCGGAAGTGGAGGCCAACACTTGGTGTTTACTATCAAGATTTGCGTGTTTTAGATCTTCCTCTAGAAAAGGGACCAATAAGTTTTTTTATCAGCTATGACGTACAGTCGAGCACGATTTGAAGGTTATCGCGCCAGCATCGAGCGGCCAAGCGTGCCACCGGGGTACGGTTTCGTTTCGAACCATGAAAATCAAGATTTCTCACTCTTCTCTCCCTTGTCGGCTGTTCAATGCTACAACAATGGCCCGCACGACTGACTTGCCACCCTTTGGATTTCAAGCTTTACATTCGTGGTTATCAAGCACAGACTTGGTTGCCTTATATCTACGCCGACGATAACGAAACTGGCGTGGAAGATTTGCTAAAGCTGGTGTTCCGTCTGCTTTATTTGAAATAGTAGCTTTCACGCTATAACCTTCAAATCGCTCTGGATTGTACGTGCGGCACATTCGTATTTTATAGCGGTGAAGCTAGCAAACGTGCATCTTCGTCCTTAAGTAATCACCGTTTTGTTATTTTTTGTGCAAGTAACATGAAATTTAAACTTTCTCTTAGCGGAACACCTTATTGCTCGGCTGTTGAATGTTGAGCTTGTTGCACGTTCTTTAAATTTCATTCTATTTCTAGCCGTTCAATCGAACAGACATGGCTGCAGTGAAATTCCAGTTAAGCAAATACAGAATGCTGATTTTAACGAAGAGGGAGTTCAAAAAACAATAGAAAAGTGCCTAAAAGAAAAACCTCCGCAATAAAGACAATTTTGCAGTTTTGTTGATGTGGAGAATATACAAGATGGGCAGAGCAATGCTTTTCATATAGCAGAAATTATGGAACTGCAATAATCAATATGTCGGCAGAAAAATAAACATATCAAGGATTGATAGTTGACTGAACAAAATACAGTGACATGCTCTGCCATGTTATTACACTTTGTACCAGTGTAAAGACAAGGAATGACGCGCTTAAGTCCAGACCACATGCATGCCTATATGAGGCTTTTACTGCTGCTCCGCCATTTCCCTGCCGTGGTGTTCCGCCTGCGAAACAACGGTACTGCCTCGATCGGCTCGCAGCGGGTGCCCGGCGCTGCTCGGCGTATCCGATGCGAAATGCGGCCGGGCTGTATATGTTGACATGTACTGCATCTGGAGCGGGCACAAGGATCAGACGTTGACGTAGCCCTTGTTTTCAGCTTTATATTAACAAGAATGTCCTTAAAACTGCAGGTTTCGCACCTGCAGGCGACTTCAGGCGGTTCGTCAAGCTACTTGAACCGCGCCCGAGCCTGGCACGAAACATTTCGAGGGGGGAGGGGGGGTTAGCACGGGCCCGGTGTGCCCCCCCCCCCCCCTGGCTACGCCCCTGCTGACCGTAGGGGTAGGGAAGTCTGACAAATTCCAATTCGTCTTCTGTGCCTGTGCTGCTACCATCGTGCAGAGATTCAAGCTCAGTTACATCGGAATACGTCGAAATTCACGCGAAGAATCGGCGAGCGGCGGCGACACCATAACTGAAACCACGTGAGCTCGTCTCCTCGGCGGCGAAGGACATTTAAAAATCCCCCACGCAGCGGAAAAACAAAATTCGAAAGTGAAACTGATCAAATACGTCCTCCTTTACCATTTGGATGGCGTGAGCGGTTCATAAGCGTTAGGAGAACGCCAAAATGTTAATTTGTATTCATCGATAGCGTACTATCGATGGAAATAGGCGCGGTCACGAAAGTGTTAAAGACAGGGAGGACGTGAGCTTCTTAGGTGGAGTGTTTGAAGCAGTTGAATCTCTCAGTCGCAATAGCCAGTTTTTAACAGCAGCAAGGTCTGGAAGATGAAAAAAAAAGTGATGAAAGTGAAGCAAAAACGCTATTGGCGGTGAGCGCGACCACGGGCGGCGCTGCAAAGCGCGCCTCCGTGACGTCGGCTTAGGGATTCTCGCATTTCTCGTCTGCTTCACTAGGGTCGCTCTCCCTGCTGTATCTTTGCGCTCCGTTGACGACTGATGCTTGTCCGCACGAGAATTTGCATGTGCGCAACTTTTTATCATAATTAATAGGCTTATAATCGCACACACTAGCTCAGGGCGTAAGTTAAAGTATAGTTTTGGATACCGCTACGGAAGAAACATTGCCGGTGTCAACCCATTGCTTTCGGAGCCTGTCCTGTGCGGAGCGCGAAGATTCGGAGCTAGGCGTCAGCTTCTGTATTAAGCAATCTCTCGAACAAAGGGAACAGCCAGCTGCTAGTAACCGACAACAGCGAAAATACAAGACCAAAACAAATTCCAGGCCTTCGGGGTTGTCAGCTTTGGCAGAGGGCATTACGGTCCCCGGTAATCATATATAAGGTAAAAGAGTTTTTGCACCCTTGCCAAACACTCGAAAGTATTGTATCACATCACTTTACGTTGTCATGGCGTGAAAGTATGCCGAAATGAACTATGGCGCGCAAAATGTAGGTTGAGTTCCAAATAACTTACTGTGTGTACAGGCGCTTGCTCGTTTTATACCAGGCTTCTAACCAGCATGGATGTTTATTGAGTAAAACGAGTCACGTCTACGGTAAAGATACAGTAACGCTATGTTTTTTCATACCTGGAGGGATATTTCGGCACATTTCGCACAGCCATATCTTCAGAATATTCAGATATGCTTTATGTGAGAACTGCACTCAAGAGGAGGAGGAGAAAACTTTATTTCGAGCTAATTATTTGAGCTAATTTGAAGTCGAGCTAGTTATTCGGCTGCGCCCTCTGTCCAGGACAACAGTCTAAAAATTATTTCCTTCAATTCATAGAACGCCATCCCGAGAAGACCAGGATTAGTTCTTTACGCCTGGAAGAGTTGGAAAACAACAAAGACTTCCTTGGAAATATTCATCGGTTTCAATTCTTGCAATATATGCACGTACGCTATTTATTGCGTTCGCTAGCGAGTATATGAAACCTTCAACACCGTAATCATGTCATAATTGTTCGGGTTGAGAGTCAGTTCATTATGATAACGATGGTTACGATAGAAATTCGGGGCACAAAAGCCGCCTTCGAGTACTCTTGACAACGTTGTCTGGAGTGCGATCGCGGTTGCGTAGCATAAACTTTCTTATTGTATTTGCATGTGACTAAACAACGCACGCTACGGATATGCAGCTTCTTGTAACCAGCCACAACGAAATCCAATACAGCCTGAACAAAATATCCACACCATCTTTGTGTGCCTCCGAAACATACCCAAACCTACTAATAAGACGTTTGGGACGGTGCAGAAAAATTAATAGGTTGGGCACAGAAAAAAAAAAAACGTTCGTGTGATGCAAGTCAACAACAACGAAACAAATAGAAGACAGCCGTTTTATTTCTTGCTCTACGATGCGCGTATAGGGGCCCGCTGCTTAGCACGTAGCAATAGACTGTTGAGTCTTCATAAGGGTATCTCAAAAATACTGCAGGCAACCCTACGCATTTTGAATACTTATCACGGAGCTCTGAGCGCTGAACCTCGCGAATAAGCTAGAAAGGACGAGTTACACAAGATCTTCTGACCGACGCTCTGAGAAAAGTCGTTCTCTCTCTCCTCGCGTGTTGCAAACTTGTGGGGGATACAGCTTGAATTCATCCAGATGTGTCAGAAGCTGGCATAGATAACTGAATTACTAGAAATACGCTTTATAATTCACGAAAGCATGAAAGCGGGTGATTTCTAGCACAGGCACTGCTTCCCCTTACAAGCGGAGTGTAGCAGACGACAGCGGCGCGAGTCCCTAAGCCGACGTCAGAGCCAGGGGGCGCCACTCAAACATCTCACCGCCACTTGAGTAACCGCTCCTGAAGTCGCCCCATTGAATCGAGAAGTCCTAGCATACTGCCCTGGGGCGACTGATTCGACTACGTGCTGGACACCGCCCACCGTCTGTGGGACTTGTTCACGTGGTATCAGCTCGCCCTGGGCCTGGTGGGCGCAGGAAGTGGGGGTGTTGCTTAGGTCCCACAGAAGGGCTCTGGCCGCCAGCCTTGAAGCAGCGGGGGGTGACGTGTGCGCCATGATTATTGCTCTGCCTGCGATGCAGGAGCACTCCCTGGATGTCCGCTTCGAGGACGTGACCCCTGGGAACTACTGTGTCTGGGTGAGTGCCTCCCAGTGGGAGACCCTTCTCTAAAGCTAAACACGCTTCCCATGCGGCGTATGGGCGTTTCCTAGTCAGCACAGCCTAGTGACGCATGGCACCATCTAGGCGCATGTTTGGTACAGTGGAACCCCGCTGACACGTGCCCTGGACTTACGACGACCCGCTTCTTATAGCGGACCACCATGGTCCCGGCAAACTCCCCATAGAAACGATGCATTAATAAAAATCCGGTTGGTATGACTCGAGACCGGAACTTTAGGCACGAATAGTCCAGGTTTTAGGCGCCTATAATAGGCACTGAGAAGTGCCATTTAGGCATATATAGGCAACAAATACTCTTGATTAGGCATATATAGGCTCAATTCCTATTTACTTCAGACGCATATTTTAGCACAAATTTTTGACGTGCAGTGAAACCGCGGGCAAATAATGTGCAGCGGGAAAGTAGTTTTATTTTTCTCCGGTAAATAAGCAGCACAAGAGTTCATATTTCAAAATCTACGTGAAATTTACGGTGATTCAACACCAAAAGAAAAGACTGAAAGCCATGGAAAACCACACGAATTTCGATTGTTTGCTGCTTGAAGTTGTACCCCCGTTCAGGCAATAATTGGGTGCGAAAAAACAACGCTCAACGTCCATTGAAGTTGGCGAAGCGTTCTTGTACTTCGGGACGCTCCGTGATCTAATTCCATCTGGAATATCACAACTTTGGCTCCTCAGAACATTCAGAAGTTATTTAAGCACGTAGAATCCAGAAATTTTGTCAGGTAGATTTAATCATCAGATCCTTCGGGGATGGTGGCAGATCTGTCCTGAACCTCTCAAATAACTTAGCATTCTTAGAGTGGCGCCAACTCTCTCTGCTACTGAGATGCTTTCTTCTAAGAGTGCAAAATAAGAACACGAATGTGCCATGTCACGTTGAAGTGTAGCATGAGGCAAATACTTTGGGCTGCGACGCTTTCGTCCGTTGCAAAGCTATTGATCGAGACCGGAGTGTTTTCGGTGTAGTTTTCTGCCCTCAGACGAGTTCCTGGCAGTGTAACAACGAGCTCTGGTGGATGCCCCTTGAAGGAATAACTGTGCGTCGAAGAAAGATCTTTGCTGCAACTTATTATTCATTGACGGAGCACAGCGACCTCCCAAGCTCTTCACAACACCGATTAATCCCATTGAAAGCACAGGGAAGTGCAATAATTCTGTAAAAATTACTGAGCTATTCTGTTCTGCAGAAGCGGATGGAAAGAGAAGCTGCCGGAATAACAGCATTCAGTAACTATGCGCTGCACACCAATTATTATTAGACAGCGCGCAAGATTATTCGGAACTAATTCCCGCAATACTAGGTTTCCAAATGCACTTAAATATTACCCGGCAGCGGCAGATGACGGGTTTCACGACTAGACTACAAGTGCTGAGATCCCCATTCCTAAGCCCCGTTTCTCGTTCCTTCTTCGTGGTACGCGTACTGCCTCCTTCCAGCCGTCGGTGCACCCATTATCGGCGGCTCACAGTGCACGTGTTCGTGGCATCACCTCAAAACTTTGGTGTCTAAGATTTGCACGTGCTTTCTTCCAGCACGCGTCTTTGAGCTTGCGCAGCATGCACGCGGCTGTGTCGCGTTTTTGTTTGCTGTCTTTTTATTCTGTTAGCTATAGATAGGGCACGTGGGCAGAAGTTTTCCCTGTTGGTCGGTGGACACAGCACGTCTGAAGGACATAGAACAAAAGAGTTCGCGCGGACCGGGGCGTCGCCGGTGAGCTTGGCTCCGGTGTCGCTGCGCACGGGTTTCTGGCGGCTCGGCCGAGGTGGCAAGTTCCAGGTGGTGGTGGCTAGGGCACGGTTTGGGCTTTTTGCGTGTTTGGCGCGGCTCGTGGATTTTTCCCGCAAATGGCGTGAAGCAAACACCCCGTTTCGGGCTGCTGAAGCGAGAACAGTCTCTGCAGAACATCGACTCAAAAAATAAAAAAAGGCATCTATAACACAAAAAAAAAGGCATTTTCAGGCTCCAAAAAGCCCATATAGTCAAAATAGGCACTATAGGCACAATAAACTATTTATTGCTTAAAAAGCTCCCCCTCCCTTAGTTCATGCTTATATGTTACATGGGCTTGATACAGACTGGAGGAAAAAATAGGCATTTTGCCTAAAGTTCCGGTCTCTAGGTATGGTACTCAGCTGCTCACGGCCCACTTCATACGACGGACCCTGGAGCGGAGAAACCGGCGTTTTTCCCATCATTTACACCGCTTCAACCCCTCGTCTCGACCGTTTTTATTCTGAACCCCCGTTTGACGCTGCTTGATGTGCAGAGGTCCGCAGGCGGGCCAGACCACTTGCGGAACAGACGCAAGCAACAAGCAGATGGGTACTCGCGAGCGGGAGTCAACCTTCAACGGCCCCACACGGCAGCAGTACGCCAACGCGCCAACCGCGAGAACTCGAAGTTCAGGTGGCTGACGGACCGTTAATTTGATTGATTGTAAGATTTAACGCGCCGACGGAACGCAGGCGATGAGGCGCGCCGTAGTGGAAGGCTCGGGATTAATTTTGACCACCTGGGGATCTTTAACGTGCGCCAAAATCTCGTACATACACACGGGCGCTTCTGCTTTTTGCCATCATCGAAAAGCGGCCGCCGCTGCCGGGAATCGAACCCGCGTCCTCGTGCTCAGCAGCGCAACGCCTTATTCACTGAGCCACCACGGCCGGTGGCGGACCGTTAATTTGAAGTTCCCATCGAGCCGCCGCCAAACTCGAAAACACATACGACGCGGCCCCACGGCCATGACCGAGCACCCGCTTTCCTCGCCCGCTCAATCCAAGTTTCTACCTTTCACAACACTTTCTCTCTCCCCCACCCTCTTTTCTCTGTATATCAGTGTCATTCAAAGTCTCTACTCCTTTCTTCGCCGCCTTTTTTCTATCGCTGCCTGGAATCGTTCGTTTCGTTTCACGGCTCTGGAAACGAAGAGGCAAAAAATGGAGTTTTATTTTTTTAAACTTCAGATTTTTTATAAACGTTCGCAAATGACTTGCGAACGCTCTAAATATAGTACTTTAAATAGGTTCTTAGCCCACTTGTAGCGTGAGACCGTCTACTAGGCCGGCATTTACCCGCACCCCGGTCATAAGACACTTTCGTGCGGTTTCTTGAAAAGGGGTTCCACTGTAGTACAGTGGAACCCCGATAATACGACTTTCAAAAGACCGCAGGAAAGCGTCGTATGACCGGGGTGTCGTACGACAGGAATGCGGATAAATGCCGGCGTAGTAGACGGTGTCACGCGACAAAAAGTGGGATAACAACTTATTGAAACTACTACATTTAGCGCGTTCTCGCGTGTTTTGCGAACCTTCAACGGAAATTTCAAGTCCTTAAAAAAAGCAACGCCTATGTTGTGCCCCCTCCTCTCCATTACACCCGGCTAGTCGGCAAGCCAAACGTCGCGTTCGGCGCTATTTATAGACCACCAGCCCCCCCCCCCCCCCTTCCCGTAGCCCCTTGCGCGCGCTGGGTAAGGCAGACATGGTGGAGCAAATTGAGAGGGGAAAATTGAGTGGGAAACTGCCAAGGCCAAGCGAAAGGAACGATACTACAAGGCGGAAATGAAAAAAACACCGACATATCCGTACATGGTAAAGACACCCTTTTGAACGGTCCCGTGCCGTCGCTATTGGTATAGTGCTCAACACAGTTGTTTTCGTTTCCCACAAGACCCAGCAACGCGAAAGAGATAAGATGATTCAAACTTAGCGAGTAAACCGTGTTGCGGCGAAAACTATAGCGCGGTCTTACTACAGTGACTTGCTTCGGCGGCGAGCGAATGACGCAAAATGGCGGTTCCAACGCGCTCGTGTCTCCACCCTTGCGGCTACGCGCGTGAATTGAGGCATTCTAGCAAAGAAAGGCGCGGAGTGCCAACGCGGCTTTCTTGAAGGACATCGATAAGCAGACAGCAGATATATAGGGTCAGAGCGTCGTGAAAGGAAGTGTAGCGGAAGCCGCCCGGCACCCCAGCGCAAGCGTCTCCGGCGAGACGGGGCTTTTCCTTTCTCTCCGCTCTGCCGCCGGATTGACGACAGTGCACCTTTGTGGAAGATGCGTACTGGCGACGTCGCCGATTGGCTTACTACAGGGGGGTCGCCGTCGGTGGAGGGGGGGAGGCATAACTTGTCCGGCCGACTCCTGGCATTAGTCCTGGCGCCGTGCCTTCTGCTCGCTTTGGGGGCCTTTTTCCTCTCTCTTTTGAAGGACGCGGGGTTACCCTTCTTTCACTCGTTGGGGGACGCTCTCAGCGCACGCATCTTTTGAAAATAAACAGTCTTGTCTTGAAACTGCAAACCAGCTCCACGTCTGCTTTCTCGCCTCCTCCGGCAGCCGACATTCGGGGCTCCTACAGAAGAAACTTGGATCGAGTGGGCGGGGAAAGTGGCTGTTCGGTAACGTTCATCTTAAGCGCAGAAAAATACACGGAGACAGAAGACAAGGACAAGCGCTTGCCCTTGTCTTCTGTGTCTCTGTATTTTTCTGCGCTTAAGATGAACGCTATGGAATACCAACTAGCTCGAACGCAACCTTCTTCAGGCTGTTCGGTCATCGCCGTGGGGTTGCGTCGTATGTGTTTTCGCGCTCGTCGGCGGCTCGACGAGAGCCTCAAATTCACGGTCCGCCTGCCACCTGAACTTCGACTTCTCACTGTTGGAGTGTTGGCGTACTGCGGCCGCGTGGGGCCGTCGCAGGTGAACTCCCACTCACGCCTGCTTGCTAGCGTCCTTCAGCAAGTGGTCCTGTCCGCCGGAAGACCTTTACATATCAAGCAGCGTTAAACGGGGGGTAAGAATAAAGAAGGTTGGCACGTGGTGGCGTAGCAGAGTAAAAAATAGGAAAAACGCCGGTTTATCCTCGCCAGGGTCCGTCGTATGAAGCGGACCGCATGCACCCGGGCGTCATATCATGGGGGTTTTTAATGCATTGCTTCCATGGGGAGTTTGCCGGGACCGCAGTGATCTGTCGTAAGAAGCGGGTCATCGTAAATCCGTGGGACATATAAGCGGGGTTCCACTGTATATCCACGTGCTTGTGGCACTCCATTTAATCGCTCAGAATCGTGGTCTTGTGGCGTAGTGGTGCCCCTCCTGTGTAGCAAGCATCCAAGCCTACGTTCGAATCCCGGTACCACTGTTTCTTTTATTTTTCAAAAGTTTGTCATACTTGGAGATTATATTGTTTATAATGCACATGATCTATTCACGACACCTGTGTGCACTATAAATGGGATTTCAGGTAGTTACATTAGCTTTAGGTCAATTTCAGCTGCTGTTTTTGTATCTTTTTGTGGTTTTCCTCTTTTAGGTCAGTTTCGGCTATTATAGTCGAATTTTTTTAGACACCATGGTTGTTTCCCGTTGGGTCTGTTCGCTGTTCCTTTCAATTTTGGGGA
Organism: Haemaphysalis longicornis; assembly: GCF_048455015.1. Classification (NCBI taxonomy): domain Eukaryota; kingdom Metazoa; phylum Arthropoda; class Arachnida; order Ixodida; family Ixodidae; genus Haemaphysalis; species Haemaphysalis longicornis. The sequence goes on from NW_027526460.1 coordinate 133,941,304, forward strand.
TCTTGTCTGCTTTAGGCTGGTTTCACCTCCCTGTATAGGTCAGCAAAGGGCTGGCTCAGCTAGCTGCGGTAAGGATTTACATCTTTCTTTCCCCGTCACTTTAGTGGTTAGAAGATATGCAACCTTACCAACTAGCTCGACTTTCGTTACTGCAATATGAAATGGGGAGTGGCACACCGGCTGAGTTGCATAAAGTCCCCACCTGCATTTGTAGCACTTTTACCGTGGTCGCACTGTATCCACTTCTGCAGTGCCCACTCTGTTGCTTATTCTGCCACGAGATGCATGTGGACGGGATACATGTGGATTGTCGTTTCAGTCTCAGGGACGAGTGTTTCTGCTCTGAATGAGGAGCGGTTCTCCCCTCCCCGTGCTCGCCATGCCGAGGGCATCAGTTTGTGCTGCTTTTCCAGGGGGTCTCGCTTTTGTGGAACCTGAGAGAACAGGCTGAAAGGTGTCGGTGGCCCCTCGGTGGCTGCACAGCTCCTGAACGTGGTCGTTGAGCAGGCACGTGTGAGATAACCGGACCAGGGAAGGGAGGGGGGGGGATGTCCATAGTCCAGCTGTTGTCACACCCAGCACCGACCAGCTCACTGCCAATGTTCACTTGAAGCCCAACACCTGTTGCTGCATGATGGGGAAAACTGTTCTCCCGTCAGTCAGCAGCAGGTGTGTGGCTTCCTAAGTACTATATGAGAACTGGCTGTGCACTGTAGTTGCACCCTTTTGTCTGGATGCCGTCACAAAAGACGGACAGAGGTGAGGAAACTTTTGCTGATTACTTACTTTCTTTTTTAGGGACGAAATTCTACTTTTAAGGGGGAACTCTGGTCTTAAAACAACTTCTTTTAATTTTCGAGTAGACTTCGTGAAACTTGTCAGTCTTGCTGTTTTTTCCCCACTGATCTCGAATGTGGCACTATTTTTTCAGTTGGTTAATTAGTTCCCAAGATAATTAGAGATAATTTGCCATTTTTGGTCAAACGATAGACAAGACAGTGTTGGTCACAAAACTGTAATCTCTATGCAAATGAAAGTTTGACATTCACCTGGATGCCGGCACAAAGGAAAGCTATACAGCTATATTTATCATTTTCATTACTATGAACCTTGGTGAGTGCAATAATCAAAGTGCTTTTGGTGAACCGCTTGGAACTAATTTTACAGCTCATTAAACTTTGGTGGCACCAGTGGTAAGGAACCATTTTGAGTGCCCATTTCAAACACCGAGTGCCCATTCCAAACTCTGAGACGGCAGAACATATGCAAAAAACGCTTGAGGAACTACAATCAGAAGGCATTGCCGGGGGGGGGGGCTAAGGGGGCTAAGGGGGCTGCTCTTGGTATTGGGCGCACTATGCTTGTTTTAGGTGTACAGGACTTCGCCACGTTGAAATTGTCTTACACGACACTGGCCGATTGGCGTAAGCGAAGTTGTCTTACGTGGCCCTGTTTTTTGAGGAAACCCCGTGTTTCACGAAAAGATTGCTTTCTACAGTAGCAAAAACAAGCCAGGTGCCAGTACGGTCAAAAAAAGTCCCTCGCACTTCCCCGAGGGGAAGAGTGTGTACTGCAGTTCGTTTGAATGCACGCACTTATTGTTGATGATTATAATAAAGAAGCGGTTCACACGGGCACGGGGCACGGGTCTAGCTCGAGCCTCGTGCTCGTGACAGTTGGGTCCGATCAGCACAGCGAACGGGCGACCGGCTGTCTGGCTCCCTTCTTGCGTCGCTATCCGCGACACTTAGGACTTCATTGCTGACGTTGCGAAAACACACGATTTGGCGGGAGAATCAAAATTTTAACCTAGGTTGGTTAATTTCTCAGTGAATACGGCATCATTTGTTGCCGGAAAAGTGTTGGGGGCACTATAAAAGGAGAAATATTTCGAATAAAACAAACTTGTGTGTTGTCTGCATGGCACCTTCAAAGGGGCCCTGAGATGGGGTTTTTGGGTGGTCAATCGTATTAAAGCGCGCAACGGCTATTTATTGAACTACTCCTTGACGTACTAGTCCGACCTGGATATAAGCAATTTTTTAGAAGGGGAAAAACACCAAAAAGCTACAACAAACCTTTTTCGTGTGTGAGTGCGTTGGCACAGGGCAAATATTTGTGTTATACCCGAGTGCAAAGCAATTATACACCAGGATCGAGGCTCACCTGTTCTTGGTGGAAGGATACAGTGCACAAGCGCCGGAGAAACGACTCACGCGGCGCGAGCGATCAGCGCTCCGTTTCTGGCACAAGAGTGTCATCGGTTTCATTTCTGTTTTATTTGCTGTTGTACCCGAAACGATTATTTGCACTCTCTTCGGTGATTCACAGTTTATTGCATCGCATCACTGTGTTTCTGTTATGAGGCAAAGAGCATGTGCAGCCCGTGGCTGTGGCAACTACAATTCCTGCCAGGGAGTTTCATTTCGTTGCCTCCCGTCAAGTGACGATCGTGGAAGAATGTGTTTGGATGCGCTCGGCATTCTAAATGAACCGCATTGCCTAGTGTCTTCTGCGCACGTTACGGTTTACCGTGTTACTTGAGACAAGAGTTTCCGTTTGTCGCTGAAAACGAAAGGACTTGTTTGGGCACTCTGTCTCAAGTATTTCAAGTTACCGTATTTCAAGTTACCGGATGGCGTAATGCAAGTAGCGACATCTGTCGAATTGGTATCAAAGGAAACGACACAGAAACTTGTTTCCAAGTGCTATTCGCTTACGCTTAAAATATCTGGAATCGCAGGCGCTTTAGATTAGACTCTCACAATACAATAATACTCTTTTAGAAATACCGTCTTTTAAAATTGCCGTAGGCATTTCTGTAGAACTTTTAAAAGAAAGCATGATGTTGCTGCCGCCACCTAGCGGGAACAATTACCACCAAATAATGCGTTAACCAGAAGCCACACCTTCGCTAAATATTTCGGCATGAACTGAGTAAAATATGTTGTAATATAGAGAGTTATAGCAAATCGGAAAAACGGTTCCGGTACGGTACGCGGTAACCGTTACCGGACCGTACCGGGAAGGCTCGTTTTAAGATTTATAGCAGACCGTAACTACCGGATATGCTACCGTGACTAGGAGCGACTTGGGTTGTACGTCGTTTGGCAATTCTTCGTGAGTCTGCGGCGTTTCCTGTGCTGAAATATTAGTTTTCAGTTCTCAAAAGCGCTTAAGGCAGTATTAAGAAAAAAAATTCCACCATCTTCCTGTAGGGGAACCCTGAGTAGTATGCAAAGCAGCCATGCGGTCGATTCAAGTGCCCATTAGTTTTCAAGTGCCCATTAGTTTCGTCGTTTCCGTTAGGTTGAGGTACGTAGCTACCGTTATATTTACAGTTTTGTTTCCATGGTAACTACCACACTTTTCACTTACCGGAACTACGAAATGGGAAATTGCGCTGAGCCCATGGCTGTTTCGCATACTACTCAGGGTTTCCTTACGGGAAGATTGTGTATTTTATTAAATGCGACGGAGCTATGTCCCTCCCTTGTCGTTGTTGCGCCGTCCACACCCCCACTGCGCATGCTCGGCTTGCTGAACGCCCGGTGGTGTCTTACCCTTTAATGGCTCCTGGAGCGACAATGTTACCGGTGTCTTCCTGGGCCGGCCCGAGATGAGCCGAGCATGCGCAGTGGGGGTGTGGACGGCGCCACAACAAGGGAGGGACATAGCCCCGACCATGAGATGCTGGAGCGACAGTGTTGCCGGTGTCTTCCTGGGCCGGCACGAGACGAGCACGTTTCCCCTTAAAGGGCTCCTGGAGCGGCAGTGTTGCCGGCGGATGGATGGACGACAGACGACGGAGCGGAGAGCAAGAGATGCTTGGCATCTAAAAAACATCCAACGCCCCCACGGAGATTCGAACTGCGACTGCGTGAGCATGAAGCGGGCATTTTACCTCTACGCCATTTCAATAGATGGCGCCAGCAGGTCAAGCTGGGCTCAGTACATAGAGCTGGCTGTTTCGTTTTAAGTACGAATGCACTTCTTAAGCGAGCCTGAATTGTCCGCCGCCGTCGTCCGCATAGCAACAGCTGCGGGTGCGCGCGCTCCTCGTCTTCCCTAGCAACGGGGGGAGATGGGCGCGCGCTACTCTCCTCCTCCTCTCTCCGCTCAGTGACTGCGGGTGTTGGGCGCCTCCTCTCCACTTCGGGCGGGAGAGCTCTCGCTCGCGTAGCGGGCGCTCCTCATTCCGACGCGTGAGGGCGCTCGTGTAGCCCTCGCCGTAACGGCGGGTGCTACTCTCCTCCTCCTCTCTCCGCTCAGTGACTGCGGGTGTTGGGCGCCTCCTCTCCACTCCAAGATCACGATATCCACCGTAATCGCGCAATCAACAACCGTGCATTCGCACTTACACACTCTCCCCCTCGGGGAAGTGCGAGGGAATTTTTTTTTCGTTGTATTTGAGAGTCCCTCGCACTGATACCGCCTGTTCCTCACTCGCCGATTTGCAGACGGGCCCCATGTTGCGGTTAATACTAGTTATGTAGCCGTATCGAATTTATTTAACCTAAAAGAAGTTATTGTACATGCGTCGCTCGACGACACAAGTTGGGCCGGGACCATGTTTCGCTTGCTGCTTGAGCTGTCAGAATGGCGCGGATTTCACTTGTTGCAACCCCATTTTTCTTAAACGATCTCATAATTACAATCCGTTCGACTAGGCGTGAGCCAATCGTACGTCTCCCAAACTCTTCCAAAGCGGCCGTCCGCTTTCCAACGACGGACACGGTACGTCTCGGGTACCGTACGGCCAAGTCGCTCCGGTATACGGTAGGCTTCTGCGCATGCGTGGTGGCGTCCAGAGGGTAGACGTTACCGTACCAGAACCGTTTTTCCGATCTGCGATAACTCTCTAATGGCGCAGTAACCAAAATTACCTTACCCGGGACAATTTTAAAGGCGTAAGAGAGCTTTGCGAGTTCATGAAAGCATCTGAACCATTTGATGTGGACAAGGCTCTTCACGAGTAGGGGCGGAAATTTTGCTCGCCTGTCTGAAAAAAATTGTCATCTGTCGCACTCCTGAGCGCCATTTAGCTTGAATAACGTATTAAACATCAACTAAGATTGCTCTTATCGGTAGTACCGAACATTAAGAGCCAAACGCACTGCATTTGTTGTAATCAAGACGTGATGGTACACTTCGTTGGCACAGGGAGCTATGTGTCGATGGTAAAGGGCAGCGACGGCGTCAAGCAACGTTGAAACCACAACTCAAGGGTACAACAAACAGGTAGTATGGGTGACAGCGACAAGGGAAAAAATTAATACACCGCCGCCATTGCCTACTGTTGTCGCTCGCTTGTGGGCTGCTTTTGGCTGGCAAAAGGCGAGCGGCAGCGACGGCCCATTGCTGTCGGGCCGTCTCTCTCACCGCCCCCGGCGTCTTGTGCAAAAATTGTTTCGCTCGTCCCTGCCACGCATGCTGACGGTTTGCTGTACCCATTGAGTTACGTTTTTTGTGTCGCTCGTCACCGTCGCTGCGTGTGGTTACTTGTTTAAACCTATACGGGTAAGTTGCCGTTTATGGTAACTCTCGTGCATGCACAGTCAATTTACTCCCGACCTCCTGCTCAAGGTCTGTAAGGTCTGAAAAGCCAGCTTTAAAAAACACTAACAAGAAAAGCGTTGTCCCATGTGCGACCCACTTGCTTAAGTAACCATGGTAACGATGGCGCTGTACACAAGTGCGGGTAGAACCACTGCCGTCAAAAATCGCGGACATAGACGCGAATTCAGGCGGGCAACCATGAAATGCAAGCTTCGCCTCGGACGAGGTCGGTCTTCTACGTCATCGCAAGCCTCCGAGCCAACAAATAGTTCTGTATCGTCGGGGTAATAACTTTTGTTAGCGTGAGTGAATATGCTTACTATTTTTTGGACATGCGAAAAAATAGTAATAGGGAGTGGGTTTCTGACACTAACAAACCCACTTTGATATCCATCTCAGGGGGGCCAGCCAGAAGGGAAGGCCCGTGTATTCCTCAATTGGCTGACAGGAGTGACGGGGGGCCACCCTTGGTGGGTGCAGATGTGAATTACGAGCAGCTGCCAGGGGGTGGTGCTCAGTCAGGGCGACTGCGGATGGGAAGACCGGCAGGCAGTGTTGCTGCGTGCTGGTACCGGTGGGCAGTATGAGCTCCCCCCCCCCCCTCCTCTTCGCCCCTGCTTCCCCAGGTGAGGCCCATGTGGTGCAACAATTAAGACAACGTGTCCCCCTCCACCCTGCCGCCCAGGTAACACCTATGTGCAGCGACAGGACCTTGCACTGCGTGAGCTTCTACTCCAAAGTGCTGGAGCTGCCCCCAGGTGAGCGCACCTCCCTTGGCCGGGCTTTGTTTGTGCAGGCAGGGGCTGCGGGCCACCCAACCACCTCTTGCACCCTGGTGACTGTTAACCTTGCGACGGTTAACTCTTGCGACGGTTAACCTTGATGTTACGAACTCGCTACGCTGACAAACCTTTGTGTTCTGCACTTGTTCTGAAAAAATTGCCTGGAGAAATGCAGTAATTTAACGAACTTCCTCCGCACCGCTAAGTACAGTGAGTGTCCAGTGTGTTGCGGTGTTGGTTGGGTGCTAGGCCTGCCTCTCGGCGTGTAGTCGCGTGTCTCAACTTCTATCTGCGGTGTCGGTGTCATGGGTGATGAGTTCTGTTGCCACAAAACAAAAAGTTGTGTCTTTTCAAGACGCGTTTGCAATTTTAAATGCTGTCTCCGCCGGGGAGAAAGAACGTCGCCGCCCGGTACAGTATCCCAGCTAACACCCTCTCAACAATTTTGAGCGCGAAAAGAGCATCGAGTTCGCGAGAAGGAGCCCTTTCAGCGTCAGTTTGTTCCTTAAAATGGGTTTAGGCACCACAAAGTGTCAAAAGTGATACTTAAGTCACGTTTGCGAATACTGGGGTTAGTGACCTTGTTTCTGTGCAGTGCCGTGTAGTGCCTAAACTTGTGTGGGAAAGCAGCAGGCGCAAATCACGCACTTTTCTTACCGTGAAATAAATCCTTGAGCGGTGAGTTCACCATCACTGATGCCTAGTATTTTGGTTTCGCTTCTCCTTCATTTACGCGAGCCGTAGCTCAAAACCTGCATGTAACAAAAACCTGCCCGGAACGAAAAACTTGAAAATTTAGTCAACTCTATTATATCCAGGTTTAACAGAATAAAACAATGAAATCCGTGCAGGAAGTCTGGTGCATTATTACTGCGAACAAGTGGGAGGTGTAATGCTCACTTGACAACTCGGGCCAAGATGACAGTGTAGTGTTCCTTTGCGCTATGTCCTGTAAAGTCAACTGTAAGGTCCTGTAAAGTCGACTCCAATGACGCTGAATAGGTCACATTTAGTTACTCGGTTTCTTGGTTGAGGGGATCGCTCATTGGCTTTGCTGCAAACCTCTTGCAGTTTACTCCACCTCCTCTTTTTTTTTCTTACCGCTTGGCAATTTCCAGTAATTCCGTATCATTCTCACTGCCGCACCAAATTGTCCTGAATGCAGGCATAGAAAACAGTTGGTGAGCGCTTTCAATGATACTGTTGTGAATTCGTGGCATGGAAAAAGGGGTTCTCGCTGGTTGTGACATTGGAATCTTGTGGCTGTGCTCTTGCTCCAGTTAGGTTACCCTGATGTCGTTTGGACGGAAATTTGCTGATCACTGGATGAGTCAAATACCGAGGATGCGGCGACTCTCCGCGGGTTTATAAATACCAAATGTCTCCGCCTTTTCATTCTTGCACGTGTCTACGGTTTCCCATCAGGCATACGGGAATTGTGGGCAGCCAGCATTACCTAAGCTGTGTTGAGCGACTTTGTCATGCTGTTGATCCGTGCAGGGTTAAAAAATGAGAGAAGCTCACATTAATGTGCAAGACTTGAAGGTAGTGGAGCTCAATGCAACCTTCACGACCATCATTGTGGTCTGAGTCCACGATCGCAGCCGACTTGGTTCTCCTTCGGTGCCGCAATGACCTTTACATTGTTTCCATAAGTGTGAGCTGACCCGCCGCGATGGCTCAGTGGCTAAGGCGTTGCGCTGCTGAGCACGAGGTTGCGGGTTCGATTCCCGGCCGCGGCGGCCGCTTTTCTGATGGAGGCGAAAAGCAAAAATGCCTGTGTGTACGAGATTTCGGCGCACGTTAAAGATTCCCAGGTGGTCAAAATTATTCAGGAGCCGTCCCCTACGGCGCGCCTCATCGCCTGCGTTGCGTCGGCGCGTTAAACCCTACAATCATAAGTGTGAGCTTCCTTAATTTTTTTGGAAGTGGTAATTATTGAATGTTACCTTGAAGGGGCGAACACTATGACGTTGTGGTTCTCGTTCTGAGCAATTGTTACCGTGATTACATCGAACGCTGGAGTTCTTTTTTTTGGGTGAGGGGGGCAACCTTGACTATCTCCCGAAGTGGGTATGCTTGGATTGACAAACGTGCGCCAGGGACGCTGGGCGGTCGTCGCGAGGCACGCACACGCGAGCACCCGGCATTTCCTTGGTTTTTTGAACTGCCGGGTGGTAGCGGTGAGGCCTGCTCTCACGTGCGCACGCTCGACTTTTGCTAAACAACGTCGCAATTAGAAGGCGGGAAGCTTTCAAGTTGGTCACGCTGTGAATCCAATCCAGTCTGTTCAACAGCTTCAGCATGAATGCCCCGCTCGGCCGTTGATGCTTTCCTTGTACAAAGCCCCCCCCCCCTTCCCCTGCCCCTGCAGTCCCGCAGCAGTCTGGCCGCCCCTCCGGAGGGGGAACCCTCGAGGGCGAGCTCCTGTGGCTGCTGCTGGTGCCCCTGCTGGTGACCTCGACCCTGGTGATGGCCGGGGCCGTCTGCTGGGCTCGGCACCAAGCCCGGCTGGCTGCGAGCTCCAAGAAGGCCACCCTGCCGGTCCCCCCGGGCAGCGTTCCACACGGACAGCCACCCGGTCAGTGGACCGCCTTGCTTGCACGGGGGGCAGACTTCGCCACAGGCAGGGGTGATTAACTGCCCTCACGAAGAACAGGAAGCGGGGTGCATTGCGCGTGGCTAACCTATGCCGGCAGTAAAAATGTGCGAAGGAAGACAGCATGCGAGCCATTAAGGCCTGCTATCAATAGAGTGGGATTGGCCACATGCGCCGGAGTAAGGGTGTGTAGTTGCAAGTGTTTTGTTGGTTTTATTCATATGAAAATTCTGCTGGCGCTTTTTGAGCTTATGCAGGAATGGTAATGCTGGAACAGAAAGAGAGAATCACAATTGTGTATAATTGGGAGAAAAGGCACGGGATGCGTTGAATATAAATGCACACACAATTTTTGATGTATTTCGAAGTTCTAAAACGCAATTAGGACAGTTGTTTCAGCGAACCTGAATACGTGAAATTGCCCAGTGTTGAACATGACAAAAGCCATCCTGAAAGACATGCAAAATATATTCTCTGAAATGAGTACGAACTAATTGGGCAGCGGGCGCTTACGATAATTTTGTTTGCTCTTATATTGCTCTTGTCCTATGACCCACACTGTATTTTTCACAGGGATAACCGGCGTTACGCTTTTTCGCGCAGCTTTGGTGTCACGCAAGAAAACCAACCCAAAGCAGCATGCCATGCAGTGAAACAAACTTTCTAAGCTTACAAGTGACGTGGCGGAGCCGACTTTTACCGCCCTGTTCATTGATTCCAAACACTCTCAACGTTTGGACAGTTTGAATGGTAAAACTGCACTGTGAATTGAATGGGGTAGCAAGTGGTACTTGCAAAGTATTCAAAGTTTTGAATATTCGCACACCAGTGCCTTTGGGTTATGCCCTCAAGAAACGAGGCTGGTCTGCTCTTTGAGTCCCTTGGCCATTTCCTTTTTGGGATGCACAAGCCATCGAGCCGACAGCACAGTACCCTGTGAATGTGCTGTCTGACAGTGGTTGTTCACAGAGCCGTTTTTAAGAATCCAGTTGCTGTTTGGATAGCTTTTTCTTGCCTAGGTCTCCGCTTCGGTACTTTTTCTAACGTGAATACGTTTTTCTGTGCATTTTTAAAGTGTCAATGGGGGTGGGAATGCCGCAGCGTTTGCACTATCATCGACAGCTCTTGACAGCTGTGATGTTAAGAGCTGTGAGAGAGAGAGGACAAGTGGGGAGGTTGGAGTGGAAGGTTTGTCCCCCCCGGGGTCGTCCTCACCCCCGGGCACTGCCCCCTTCTCCTTCCCCGTTGCCCGCAGTGGAGGTGCGCGTGGTGTACTCGCGCGACAGCGAGGCCCACGTGGCGGCCGTGGGGCAGCTGTGTGCGCTGCTGCAGTCGGAGCTGGGCGTGCGGGTGGAGTACGACGAGGCGGCCACGGGCCCCGCCCACGTGACCCACGACTGGACGCTGGCCATGGCGCACCTGCCCTGCCCCCGCTTCAACGAGGCCCCCCAGGGGGGAAGAAGGGTCAAGATGCTCGTGCTCGAGTCGGACGGCGCACTGCTCAAGCACCGGGCATACCGGCTGCACAAGGTGAGTCCCGCTCGAGGACTCCGTCGGGGGACACGAAACGGCAGTTCGAACCACGGAGCAAGAACAGGACAGGAGGGGAAACGTCGCTTTCTAGGGCGGCCAGATAATGGCACAAGCACTTGGCCTAGGTTAACGAAGCTAGCGGTGTCTCTCGCGGGAAAAAAACAACCTGCACGGCCACTATGATTGGAATTCAGCTGTGCATTCACGGAGTGAATCATGGCCGCTGTCCATCAGGTATCGCTACCCTCTCCTTCCCCGTCGCACCTGAGAAAGCTTTGTCGTTCGTGTTTATTTTCACTGTGACATTATCCCGTCGCTCACCCGCACCTGCCGCAGTGCGCCGTTTCGCCTTATATATATATTGCTCCGGGGTTCAAACTTACCAAACCCAGTGGAGCCACAGCCATGCAACCTTCTCCCTCTTACTCCTCATTAGTTTCTCAGTCCGCATTTTTACTGCAACTGTCCACGCTATGTGCGTCCTCGAGAACAATTAGCCAGATCATTGGCCCGTTCGGACTGTCGTGCTGTGTTTGAGGAAGTACTGCGGGGTCCTTGTCCAGGCACACCCTGTTCCCACAAGGCATACAAAGCAGTGCTGACATTTCTGCATATGGTGGCGTGGCAGCGATATTGTAGTTGTGGCCCGTCTTGTAATATAACGCATGAACTTTATAAGTGCAGTTGAACCTCATTATAAGAAGCATGGATGTGAAAGACAATCGGGTATGAGAGACACTATTCACCCACGTGGTTGGCCGCCCTATTCTTCCCATTGCTTGACTTCTTTTATAACAGACATCGGATGTAGAAGATAGTTGGTTATAAAGGGCAAATTATCCTTGACTTTTGGTCAACAAGCTCACTTGTAACAGACATTTTCAGTTTCAGTTTAGATGCGGCGCCACCAGTTGCGAACTGCAGTTTTGCCCATTTTGGAAATGAAGGGAATGACAGACATGCACAGTTGCTATTTATTATAAGTTTACTGAATGCACGGTGGTTCAGTCAGCTATGAAACAACGACGAGAAGACCCCGCAATGGAAATGCAATGTACAGAAGTAGTTAAAGCTTACCGCCAAGTGTACAAGCACGACCACACAACCGAGGTTCTTTGCAAACCAAGAATACCTGGAGTGCGCAGTGGGCTCTCCCGATCACATAGCTCCCAATCCAGAAGCATCGCAGATGTTAAGTCATGCAAGCGTGAAGAATAGCCAGAGCACACAGCAGAAGAAGCTTTGCGCCCTGCCTATTGTGCTCTGGCTATTCATCAAGCTCGTGAACTTGATATCTGCAATTATTCTTCAGGCAGGCCTTCAACCACCCCAGCGCCCATTGGTTGAAGACCCGCTGTGGTGTTTGGCGGTAGGAAGATTAGCTCCACGGAAGACAACTTGGGGCTGACGTTGTGTGCGCTCCAGTTTTCAACAAGCAGGATGACTTTTCTCCCCTGCCTCTCCATTTCCCCGTCGAATTCAATGGGCCACTCTTCGAAGAGCTTCCTTGTCATCCAAGCCTTTTGGTTGAGCCGATATCGCACTGGTATGTGCTGGTTCTTGAAGCACCTTGTCTTCTCGGGCTTTCCAACCACAAAAGACTTCGCCCTGTTTCTCCCATCCGTGTTCGCACACAGAAGCACTTTCACGTGGACCTTAGAGTGCTTTCCACCGCCACACGCGTCTCCTTTTAATTCGTGTGCCTTCCTGGGCAAGAGCTGGTAGGAAAGCGCAGTTTCTTCAGCATTGTAAATGTCCTTGTTCTCAAAGCACATCATTACATCGGGTAGCGTCTCGTCCAGCCACTTCTCCTTGGCCGCTATGCCAAGTGACGCAGCCTCACCCGCAACGGTTTTGAAAATAATGCCGTGGCACTCCTTGAAGCGCTGAATGCGCCCTCCTCCCACCAAAAAGTCAGTGTTTCTGAGCAGAAAAGCAAATTTCTGCGCCTTAGAAGCCAACAGTGGCCCACTAATGGGCAGATTTTGCGAGGGTGCTGACACAAACCACTGGCAAAGCGCTTCCTCAAATTCGTAGAGGGGCTCCCTAACCCGTTTCCTCTCGTTGTCGAGGCCGCCGGTGCAGACTTTTTTATCGCCGAGCCCTTAATCTTGAGGATCGTGGATGCCGTAAACTGCGAGAGCTCGTACTTCTTGACCAGGTTCACGCCTTTCATCCCTTGTGCACCTTTCAATATTCGTTGCTGTGTCTCGAGCGATACAGCCTTGCGCTGCATAGGCACCATTGCGAATAACTAACCGACCTCGCCACTTCGCAACCTACACAGCAGGAAGAGCCAACAAAGCCGGATTGGATCGGCTCAGATCAGATCAGCCCGCTATGATGTGTTGATGATGATAGGGTCTAACAGCCGCAATGCACGAATTCTTGCTTGCGAGACTTTTTAAATGAGTTTGCGCAACGATCCCGATCGTGTTTCCACAGCTCGTTCAGTATCTCAGCTTTATTTTACAATTTTCTCGCCAAATTAGGCACAATCCACATGCAAGGTAGACAGGATTTGATCGTTATGAGCAATATACGATCGAAAATCGCATTGTTGTTATATTGTTTTTTTACACGGCTTCTATGGTAAAATTGACAATCCCGGTAGAACTGATCATTGTAAGCGATATACTATCATTATATGCGGGATCGTTGTAAGTGGATTGCACTGTAGTTTTTACTGCAATGCAGTATATTGTTACAAGGCATGGTTATGTTGTTGGCGAGCAGGACCCATGATACAAGGTGGACAATCTACGCACCTAACTGCGATCATCATCATTTGACCCTGTCATTATCATCACGGGTCGGTCTCTCGCACTCGGCCTTGTTCGCCTAGCCCGGTGCTTGCATCTCGCTGTACCAAGCCTCCAAATACAGCCTTTTCCCCGTAACATTTTGGTGGAGGTGCGGGGTAACGCTTTACGCACAACGGAGCTTCGCAGCGGACGTCACCTTGCTCAACTACCAACGACCATGGCCAACAATGGGGCCACCGGCTCAACGTGGTTTCTCAACAACCCCGTGAAACTCGTAAGTTCACCGGAGCCGACGACTTGGACGTTGAGGACTGGATCGACTCGTTCGAGCGCGTCAGCGCCTATAATCGGTGGGATCCAACCATCATGCTGGCCAACGTCGAGTACAGTCTGGACGGACCGGCCAGGACCTGGTTCCGAACTTATGAGGCGGAGGTAACAAGCTGGGACATCTGCAAGGAAAGGCTGCGCAAATTGTTCGGCAACCCGGCTGGTCACCAACTTGCAGCCAAGAACGCGCTAGCCACACGCGCACAGACCTCCACTGAGTCATACGTGGCCTACATTCAGGACGTCCTGTCCCTTTGCAAAAAAGCTGACGCCCAGATGAGTGAGTCCGATAAGGTGGGACATGTACTTAAAGGGATAGCCGATGACGCTTTCCACCTGCTCATCTGCAAAGACTGTGCTACGGTCGAGGCTATCATTACCGAGTGCCGCCGGTTCGAGCAGGTGAAGAGCCGCCGAATTACGTCGCAGTTCACCCGGCTCCCAAACACTGCCGCCACATCATCTTGCGAAGACATTCCGCCACAAACCCAAACCCGTTCGCCTCCAATTTCATATGGCGTGACCACGGCCACGGCACCACCTGACGGTTTGACAAGGATAGTACGTAGAGAGCTCGAGGCCATGGCCCCCGCCGCTCTGCCCCAATACGTTGCCGAAGACAGCAGGCCTCCCGTCCCGCTAATTCAAGCGGTCGTGCGCGAAGAACTTGCGAAGCTAGGCGTTCAATCCGTTTGCGCCATTAGCCGCGCTAACTTCCCATCTGGTCCCTTTCCACCTACCAGTGATGGGCGAGCCCCCTATACTCGTACTTTGAACTACCCGATCAGAAACCCTGCGTATTGGAGAACGCCTGACGACCGACCCATATGCTTCCACTGTCATCGTGTTGGCTACGTGGCGCGACACTGCCAGAGTCGTCGATTTATGCCTCCCCGACCCCGATTTCCTGCCTATAACAACCCGGAAGAAGGCCCTGCTCGCTTCTCTCCCCGTCCTCAGACGCCTTCCCGAGACGACGACGCCCGACCACGCCGCAACAATCGCTCGCCGTCACCGCACCGCCGCCAGTCCCGTTCGCCGCAGCCCCGCCGCTTCCTGTCGCCGACCCCGTATGACCGCTCCTCTCCGGAAAACTAGGCAGTGCAGCTCCCGGAGGTGAAGCTGCATCTATGACCCGGCCACCAAATCCTCTGCTAACTTTGCCCACCAGACGAAATTTACTACACGTTACTGTCGATGGTATTCCAGTAAGTGCTCTCATTGACACCGGCGCCCATATTTCAGTTATGAGCTCAGACCTCCGCCGCCGCCTGCGCAAAGTTCTCACTCCGGCGGTGCCCATTGTCGTGCAGGTCGCCGATGGAGGGACGTCTGCCGTCGCCGGAATGTGTGCTGCCCGAATTCACATTGGGGACCACGACACTGTTGTTCTATTTGCCGTATTGGAGCGATGCCCTCATGACCTTATATTAGGCCATGATTTCCTGTCCGAGCATTCAGCTCTTATCGATTGCTCCACCGGTGTCCTCCGACTTCACTTGCCTTCTCCCAATTCGTCCCCTGAAGAACCCGTCCAGATGCCTTCAGATGTACTCAACGCCGAAGAACCTTTATGCCGTATTGTCTCCACTCATGATGTTCGCTTACGGCCCCAAGCAGCAACCTCCGTTGCCTTGTTGTGAAGCCCTCCGGTACCTAACGGTGACTACGTGCTTTCGCCTGTTCTGGAAGTGTTGCTATCGCGTGATGTGGTTGTGCCACACACTGTTGTGACAGTTGTGGACAGCAGCATTCACCTACCAGTCCTCAACTTTGGATCATCCCCCCAACTTTTACCGAAGGGTATATCTCTGGCTACACTGCGGCCGATAGGTCACCACCAAGTTTTAGCTTTGTGCGTGGACCCACCTCAACATTCCGATACCCAAACCACTTCAATTCCTTCTGTCGAGGATTTCGCCAACATGATCGCCTCCGACCTTCCCACAGACCAAGCTGCCGCTCTACGCCAACTTTTGAGCACCTACCGAGACATTTTCGACTTCGATAATCGTCCTTTGGGTCAGACTACTGCTGTTCAACATCGTATAAACACCGGTGATGCCAGCCCTGTCCACAGCCGTCCATACCGTGTGTCCCATGCTGAACGACTGGTCATTCAGCAGGAAGTCGAAAGCATGCTCCGCAAGGACATCATCGAGCCTTCTTCGAGCCCCTGGGCTTCCCCTGTCGTTTTAGTAAAAAAGAAAGATGGCAGCTGGCGGTTCTGCGTTGACTACCGACGCCTTAACCAGATCACAAAGAAGAACGTTTATCCATTGCCGCGCATTGATGACGCACTGGACTGCCTGCATGGCGCCAAATACTTTTCATCTATAGACCTCCGGTCTGGATATTGGCAAATTTCTGTTGACGAATCCGACCGCGAAAAAACGGCGTTTGTTACACCCGACGGCCTCTACCAGTTTAAGGTAATGCCTTTTGGCCTCTGCTCGCGCCTTATACCGGTCCTTACCGCGTTCTCCGCTCGGTTACGGACGTAACATATGAGATCACTCCCGTCCTTCCTTCACCTTCCGAGAGAACCCCGCCTACTAACATTGTGCATGTGTCCCGCCTCAAGCCATACTGTGCGCCTTCGTCGACTACAAGTTAGCGTCGGGACGACGCTTTTCCAGCGGGGAGTCATGTTACAAGGCATGGTTATGTTGTTGGCGAGCAGGACCCATGATACAAGGTGGACAATCTACGCAACTAACTGCGATCATCATCATTTGACCCTGTCATTATCATCACGGGTCGCTCTCTCGCACTCGGCCTTGCTCGCCTAGCCCGGTGCTTGCATCTCGCTGTACCAAGCCTCCAAATACAGCCTTTTCCCCGTAACAATATGTCTAAACCCCCCAGCTTTCATTCCGGTGAAGCCGATTTACTCAGCACTGCTCCAGGGCTTCTCCTCGCCCCTGCCGACCCCTCTTTCGCAGCGTTTATTCCCCTCGCCACCACTGATGCCTCTTTCACAAGTTGCGCAATCAGCTGACAACGACAGTAGCGCCGTTATCAGGTGATTGCGGAGATTAAACGAAAGCACGCATGGGTGTATAAACAACGGAAAGCCACCGCTGCCGAGCATGCAGCCGCCGCCATTTTGCCTCAAATTCCACATTTCCGAGTAGCTCAAATTCAGCCCGGTTGAAGAACAACTTGGCCCGTTAGAACGCCAGCATGAGCCCATAATTGTTCTTCAGGGTGGAAGGTTTTCTGAGCAACATTTTCAGTGTTGTATATCACGCCTAACTATGCACCCATCAGCCATTGCCGCTTTATGTGTGGGAGGAAGGAGGGTGACCTGCGCGCACAGCTGGGATTCATGCCGCTACGGATGACATGCCCGTTGTGCTGGTGGGAGATTTAAACGTGGAAGTCTCATGGCCCAAAGCGCCCTGTCCGCCCTCGTCCGTAATCGAGCGGTTTGGGTCTAGGTTGGTGTGTGCGTTGGTGTGTAGACACAGAGTAACATTCCTACAACGGGCGAGGGAAACGAAAAGCAACAAGTTTTGTCTGCTAGAATTAAGCTTAAGGCCCTCCAAGTTTCAACTCTCTATGGATTGGACGCATGTTGTTCGCTTGTAGGAGAAAAAGCGGGAGTTGAAGAAAAGTCGGCCCGAACAGAAACATGAATCGGCATGAGAACTAGACAAAGCAGTTGCGGCCGCAGGTTCCAGCTCGTCGAGTAACTGCGGATCCCTCCCGGATGAAGAGTAACTTTCCCGCTTGTAACACAGTGATCGAACATTACTTGTTCAGCGTAGGGAGCTTTCAGAGCAACATTTTCGACAGTGTCTTTCACTGCTAACCACAGGCACATAACTGGCTTCGGGTGTATTCGTGCACAGGTTGGGAGTAGAAGGAGGAGTGGGGGCGTGCAGGCGCAGCTATAGGTTTCATGTCCTTTTGATGACACGTCTGTTGTACTGACAGGAAATTTAAATGCGGACGTCAGCTTGGCAACGGTGTTATCGAGTCTAATGCTTTGTGGATGAGAACAGGGGAAGCTAAGAGCGTTCTCGATTGCCTGAGAGCATCCAGATCCTCTTTAGGGAGTGTAAAATAGGGGGTGACTCATGTGATTCTTGGTATAAAGAGTAGATGAACGCTGGATGACGTAGTGTTCATTCTTTGGAGTTGGTCATATATGGACAGAAGAGCATGGGGAAATCTTGTCTGACGGATTTGGTTACATGAGCGATGGGTTGGTTGTTCGAAGTCGAGGGTGACTTGGATAGATAGGTTCATGAAACGAGGATCGAGGCTTGCTAGCGATGAGAAGGTGGAGCTTCCATTTTCAGTGAGCTCTGATAATGACTCGTTGCTGTACAAATTTCGCTGAACGCTTTGCTGGGTGTATCGGCTTTCCACCTCTCTTACTCCCGCTTGCGAGATGGTTGATGGAGGGTGAACAATAAACAGCAGTCCTAATATCTTGTTTCGAGACAGCAGTGCCACTACTCCCCAGCAATCCTTCTGATACCCATGCCCTGACTTCAGGGAATGCTGCTGTCTTTGAATCACAAAGGTGCTACAACCTTTGACCCAAGCATCATTTCTGCTGACAAGGGAATTTGCAAGCAAGCGGTAAGGGTTAGTTGTGGAGGCTCTCGCATCTATTTAGTGCCGTTATCCTAGCTGTTGTTGTTCATAGCCACGTCAATTTGCATTTGTCTCCCATTTGTTATACGTAGGCAGCAAGCACGTTCAGGTATTTGTGTTGAGCCTCGATCGTAATTTGACACGTGTCAAAGACCAAGCCGTCTTGTGAAGGGTTGTTGACGAAGGACCCAGCAGGCGGCAGCCACCCACTGGTGCAGCTTCAGTGCTGCCCTTGCCCTCCCCCGGTGCAGGACGTGGGCGTGGCGAGCGAGAGCAGCGTGGATGAGCTGTACCACACGACGTATGCGGCGCTGCTGAGCCAGCAGGCGCAGGCCCTGGGCGACTACTGCCACCTGCTGGTGGCCCGGCTGCCCTACACGACGCTGCCCGACCGGCTGGACCTGGTGCCCGAGAAGCGCTTCCTGCTGCCCCAGCACCTGCCCCACCTGCTCGAGGCCCTGCTGCACGACCCGGCCAAGGGCGAGGGGGGCGGAAGCCAGCAGCAGCAGCAGCAACGCATCGCGGCCGCCCTGCGCTCCGAGGCCGGGGCCCGCCTCGACAGGGCCCTGGCCCTGGCGGGCAGCGCGCACCAAGGGGATGGGCAGGGGGGACTGGCACACCTGCGAGACCTGCTGCTGGGGCCGGAGGAACAGGTGTGATGACCCCCGCTCTCACACTACCGCAGGTACAGTGAACTAGAACACGGAGTGGTCCAAACGGGCTGCTAACAATGAAGCAAGAACGGGGTAACAAAAGAGGAATCCCCTGAAGTGTTGCGATCATCAAGCCGCCACTTGGTGGCCAGTGGCAACTTGAGCCTTTGCGTGGATAATTTAAAAAGAAATTAACAAACACATCAATTAATTTATATTTATATAAAAATATAAACACGCAAATAATTATTTACCTAAATAAATGCACTTAATTATAACTACTGCGAATTCGAAGATAAATTTCCTACTCTTGCGATGGCGGCCAGCAAAAACTCTCACGTCGTCTGCTAAATGAACTTCTGCAACGCGCAGCCGTTGCATGGAAGATAATGCACCCCGTGGCTTGAAAACAGCGCATAACTGTTAAAAACCGGGCGTGAAGCAAGTAGTCCTCTGGGCTAAAATATGGACCGGTGACACACCAGTTCACCAAATATACGCTTCTTCTAATCTACCCTCGATTTTTCGCATTTGGTGAAAACCACTGCCGAGCTCA
The DNA here is from genome assembly GCF_048455015.1 of Haemaphysalis longicornis. Taxonomy (NCBI): domain Eukaryota; kingdom Metazoa; phylum Arthropoda; class Arachnida; order Ixodida; family Ixodidae; genus Haemaphysalis; species Haemaphysalis longicornis. The sequence continues at coordinate 133,960,692 of NW_027526460.1, forward strand.
GACTAGCACGTCGCTGCATGAACACGCACTTATCAGGCGAAGATTCAGCAAATGTGATGTCGCATAAAACAAAACCATGTATAAGCATAGGGTTTCCTACAATAATATTTGTATGAAACTCTGTTTGTATAGATGGTGTAAATGTGTATATGACGTATTCAGTGCTAAGAAAAATGCGGTGCTGTTTTTTCTTATAATCGCAAACTACAAATTTGCTCGCGACTGTCTGTCCCAAAGAAGCACGAATATTGATTTCACTGTCAGAGTATGACTATTGCATGTCGTGCCGAATAGAAATTAAAGACTAAAGGTCAATAAAGCAACCCTTGTCTAAGGGTTGCTAAGGCAAGCAAGCGTAGTTGTCTAAGGTTTTAGGGACATAAAAAGAAAAAACCAAAAAATATATAACAGTGTGGCAATTGTGGGAATCGAACCTCAACCCTCTGCGTGTGAAGCGAGTATTCTACCACTACGCCACATTTTGAAGTCTTACGATCGCAGTGCCACTAATGAATTTTACCAGTTTTTGGCTTCAGTTTTGATGTCTTAAAAGTATAGGCGTTTGGACCACTCTGCTCTAGTTCACTCTACCGCAGGGGAAGTGGCAAGCCACGCTCGCACTAGAGTGCACATTCCCAAGGGTCCCTGGACATAGTGAAAGTGTGGTAGCACGGACACAGACAAGGACAGACCAACACTCTCTTGGGCTGGAGATGCTAATGATGGCAGGGCACTTTCACCGGGAACGTATGAAAAAAAGGAAAAATTAGGGCCGGTCCTCCTCTCAGAGGAGTCGGTTAGAATACGGAATCCCCGGTGGTGGCCGATGGAGGTACCGTATTTACACTAATGTAGGTCGACGCTTTTTTACAAATTTGATAATCCAATGTTGCGGGGCCGACTAGAATCGATATCGAACCGTGTACCGCTAGTAACAGCAAGAGAAACGAGAAATCACGGGAGTTCTACGAGGTGGGGAGAGCTTTGCACCCTCGTCTGCATGGTTATGGTCGAACCGTAGCGTATTAATTTGCCATAGCATACATTCTGGCATCAATAAAGGTCATGCTGACTTTGAAAGTTGGCGTTCCCAATCTGTGCCCTCTGTCCACCATACTTAGAGCGACTAACCTCCCACCATCGCGTTCCGAAATGTACTGAACAATGTGATATGACAGTGGCTGCGTTAGCGACTTGTATTGAATCAAAGGATTCGCTAATGCTCATTTTGTTTATTAGAGACGAATGGAACGCTTCTTGAATGCGAGCAACGTATTCATGAATAAAAGAAAATAGCGCGCGGCCGCTTCCGTCAGCCGCCATGTTGTTTGTTTTGGTATCGCACAGCAGTGGCCGCTGCCGGTGCTTCTATGGTTGTGATCTCGCAGCGAATGTGTTCTCATAATTGGGAATAAAGTTTTCCGCTCAACCCACAGCGCATGGTTATTCCGCGTGCTTATACAAAAGCTTTTCTTTTTTAACATGTACTGCGCGCACTACGAGCGCACGGCTCTTGTGGGAGCATCGATCATTGATGGAAGAGCCACCGTATGAGGGTATTGGGAGTTGACGGAAGAGCTTCTTTTTGTGAACATTTTCTAGGCAGCGCTTGCATTTTTTCTTTCTTTCTTTCTTTCTTTCTTTCTTTCTTTTTTTATTGTTGAGATAGATGCAATTTTTGGAAGGTCAACCTAGATTCGAGTCGACTTACAATCGTGTAAATGTGGTCGGCCCATACAAAATCAATCACACAGACGCTTCTAAACCGTTGCTAAGAGCGCAGGAGGGGGCAATCGACGTTTCTCCATTTTCTTGCTCTTCCTATAGCACTGCGTGCCACAGCTTTTACAATCACTCATTCTGTTCCCTTTTTCTGTTTCATGTGATGAGAAGTGCTCTAACCACAAAAGAGAATAGCAGTGATTAAGAGGAACAAGCCAGGATAGGTGCCATTTGTTGACTCTGCGAGGAACACATCCTCAAAGAAGGGGGAGGGGGTTTCTGGCAGTTAAGAGCCAAGACATTGATGATCAATACGGGTCCATAACGAAAGTTTACTGCATTGCAAACAGATCAAAAACAAGGCCCCAAAGACGACACAACGTGTTACACCTGACAAATCGTTCGCACAGATTGAGTCCTTACATTGAGTCCTTATTTTGCTTTGATCATTCCACCTAGATGACCATCGCGAAAAAAAAAGCACTGCACCAGGTTTAAAAATAAATGAACAAACTTGTCCCCTGATGCAAATATCTAGGCCCAACTGTACCATCTAATTTATTTTGGAATGCCTTGTAACCAGCATAGTATACATAGCATTTTTTAGGTTTCAGTTTAATATTGCAATAGACGTTTTTACAGAGTACATAACTTTAGTAGGTCCCGTAGTCAAAGACTAAGCAGGTATCACCTAGAAACTATGGTTCTTGAAACAATGCTTTGAACAGTGCACAAGGAAGGCAAAACGCATAGCACACACATATCTGGTACCGTATAAACACGACCATACATCATTCATACATCATCCATGAAAAATAGGGACTCGTGACCTCTATTCTGGTTAATGCGGTGTGTTTCTCACTGTACTTAGGCTCGAATGCTTGCGTTGCTGGGCACTCCAAAGAACAAACAGTTGATAGCTTGCGGCTGTGTTGTTTCCTTGTCTCCGTCTGCGTTTTGTACTGCTCTAAGCAGCGCAAGTATTCCAGTCTGAGTTTACCATTTAGAACTCGCCCAGAGGGATGCTTTGGTGAGTCATTTGCTGGAATATGCACGCGGCATCACCCCAGACCCACACGCAAAAAAGACACTGCATGAGTAGAGGGCATTCAAGCAGAAGGGCTAAGGTTCATGTGTCATTTTCATCAGCAGGTACAATCCCTGAACGCTAGCCTCACGGGGAAAAAAATTTCATCTGAGAACATTAGAGGGGATCACAATACGCTCATTTTTTCTAGCTAAAAGCAGCACAACCGTGTCCCAGGCTCTAAAATGAATGTGCACCATTTATCTTTCCTTCCAAGGAGGATAGGTTTGGTTTGATTGATTGATTGTAGGGTTTAACGCGTTGACGCAATGTAGGCAATAAGGCGTGTTGTAGGGGAGGGCTCCGGATTAATTTTGACCACCTGGGGATCTTTAACGGGCGTCGAAATTTCGTACACACGGGAGAAGAGGTTTGGCGCCCACCTTCGTGTCACGTGGTCAGTGCTTCGTTTTTTACTCAGCTGTTCTGCAGTTGCTTCAAATTTCTGAAGTGAAGGTGGCTTTTTTCTTGACGGGTGCTCTATAACAAGTTGTATGCACCCTTGTGTGCCTGCGTCTTCTAATCCTGATTGTTATGATTTTGGTCGACAGAGTGCCATTCTAGAAACCATGTGTCATGTCTAATACGGAATGCTATTGACCTCGCTCTTCCTTTTTTATACGCTAATCTTTTTTCTTTTCATCCACAGCTTTGTTTGTGTCTCCTAATTCGCCTGTACTGTTGTAAACAACTTGTTATGTGTGGGCGATTCAGAGCATTTATGACACTGCCATGATTTTTTACGGGTTTTTATTGTAATCTGTGCTAGCTGGCACAATTGTAGTTGTGCCTGGTGTTCTGTCTTTTTTTCCGTCTCTTTTATATCCAATCACATGGGTCCAATCACAAAGTCGTAAATGCTATGTGATCACACTTAGTTTTTTTGTTTGTTGTGAATGCGATCTTGAGAGAGATTTGTATGCTTGCGCTTAGAATAGTGCTCATTTAATGTTTGTTTGTTGTTGCTTTTCTTCCACGTGTATGTGATGTGTTTGTGTACAAATGTTGCAAATGTTTGTGTACACTCCTGCCTTGGCAACCAACAGGCTGCTGGCGGTATCGAACAGATGGATGAATAAATGTTATTCTTCTTGCACAATGCGGGACTCACCCCTTCCTTGTTTAGCTGGTGGGTCACTTCTGAGGCTGAGGATTAGAAATGAGGTTTGGCCAGAGTTTGGCGAAAAGTTTGCCAGAGTTGAAAGGGGCCTTGCCCAGGGCCACCGAGCACTTCAGCTCTGTAAAACAGCACCAGTGTGCAGGGTCGAAGGAAAGGCACACGACAGCATTGAAGCTAGACACTGTCACAAGCACCAGTAAGTAAAGCCAACAACTGGGAACGCTTTCAGCCTAAATACCATATTTTCACGCTTGTAGGGCGACTCATTTCTTCAAATTTGGAAACCGGAAGTTTGGGGAGTCGACCTACAATCGAAACTAAAACTTCTACTGCCAGCGATGGCGAGGCAAACGAGAAATCCGGGACCAACGGCGTAATTGCAACTGTGCATTTGCTTTCTGACTCTACCTGTTGCGAATAGTACTTATTCCCAACGCTTGTTCGCAATACTGTTTTTCTGTTCTTACTCAACCCACAGTGTAGGACGACGTGCTGTGGGACCGCAGCAATTGGCATGGTAGCTGCAGCACTAGTGAATGCACTAGAGAGGACGAGCTGTAGGCCAGGTGACCAATGTAATGTGGTTGTGTAATGCAGTCGTGTATTCTGTTTTTCTTTTTTTTTTTGACTTGCGATGCGGAGGGTTCGACCTACAATCGTGTAAGTACAATAGTGAGGCGGCATAGCAAGTAAAAGGACACATAGGACAACACTGTGGTGTCTTCCCTCCACGCCGTTCAGTGTGCGAGTACATTTGATGGTTTTAGTAGCCGGGGTAAGTGCAGGCTAGTTTCTTTATGAAAAGGGGCGTCTGTATGCTTGGCACTTCATGCTGATGACAGTAGGGGCTTAAAACCCAAAAACCTATACCCACACACAAGTGAGGCCCTGTCGAGGCATATAGCACATCTTAATTGGGTGTGGACATAAGGCATACCAACAGGGCTTAACACCACGGAGAGAGAGAGAGAGAGAGAAATAAACGTTTAATGAAAAGAAGCAAATTCGTGCTTATAGATGGCAGAGGTACCAGCCCTGTGGGGGGCGTCCTTAGTCCGGGATGCCCTGGTCCTGGCTGGCTGCCCGGGCTCTAGCGATGACTTCTTCCTGCGCCGCAAGGTCCCACCTGGTCAGCCGGTCCAACCACTGTTCGTAAGTAGAGTTAGGGATTGAAGATAAAGACGGGGATTGCTGGTATTCCCATACCAGGTGGTATAGGGTGCCAGGGGATGGGCAGTAGGCACAGGTCATGTAGTACTGAGTTGGGTATATTTTGTGGAGGAGGGTACGGTGGGGGTGCCAGTTTGTTTGTAGCCTTCGGAGGGTAATTTCTTCGTGACGACTAAGGCGAGGGTGAGGGGGAGGATATCTGCGGCGGCTGAGGTGGTAGTGGGTAAGGAGATCAGGGGGGGTGAGAGGGGTATCTGGGCAAAGAGGCTGCCGGGAGACGGCCTGGCGTGCATACTCGCCGGCAGCGGCGTGGGGCCGCATGGTTTCCGGGGAGGTCAGCGTGGCCAGGTGCCCAGATGAGTTGGATGTCGGGTAGTTTGGAATGAGCCTGAAGGATGCGGACAGCTGTGGCAGTAATGCGGCCCCGAAGATATCGGTGACATGCTTGTTGCGAGTCACTAAGTACGGTGACGTAGTCTTTGGCTGTGGTGGCTGCTAGCGAAATGGCTTCTTCTTCGGCCGTTGTGGCAGTGGTGGTGTGAATAGTGGCTGCCGAAAGCTGTTGAAAGCGGTGGTCGACAACGGCAATGGCGTAAGCTCGCTCGGCGGAGTAACAGGCAGCGTCCACGTACCGAGTGATGGAGCTAGAGGAATGTAACTGGTGCAACGCGGCCGGACGAGTGGCTCGGCGGGCAACGTTGTATTCCGGATGCATATTTCTGGGTTTAGGAGCCACCGTTATTCGATTCCGGATATCAGGCGGTATGCCAAACAGGCAGTCGTCGGGAGGGGGAGTGGCATAACCCAAGCGTTATTGAGTGCAGCGCCCCGTATATGTAAGAAGAAGGCGTCATTGCTGTGACAGCTTGTGCGCTTCAAGAAGTTATTCCCAGGTATTGTGGATTCCTAATTGGAACAACTTGCGGGTGGATGTAGTGGGCGGAAGGGCGAGTTGGGTCTTATAAGCTTGGCGAATGATCGCGGTCTTACAAGCTTGTCTCGCTCCGCAGGTTTGTTGGCCAGGTATGAGGTCCCGTACATGAGGCGTCTGGTCAGTAATGCCTGAATGATGCGAACCGCATCGTGTTCTTGAAGGCCGAACCGACGGTGGGCAACACGGAGGACTAGTTGAGTGAGTTGGGTGAGCGTCCGCTGGAGTTGGGGGATGGTGATAGAGCCGCTACCGTTCTTAGAGATGTTAAGTCCGAGTATTCTTAGTGAGGCAACATTGGGTACTGGGTGGTTGTCGATGAAGAGGTCAGGATCTGGGATTAGGTCGGCGCGTTTCCTGTACGCGCGAGCGCACAGTGTGATGAGCGCAGATTTTTCTGGGGCGCATTTGAGGCCCCTCTCCTGCAGGTACTCCTGAATGCCATCAACAGCAGTTTGAGGAGAATCCAGCTGCTGGCTGGTGGAGCCCTGTGCAATCCACAGTGTGAGGTCATCAGCATACAGAGCATGATTGACCATGGGAATTGCGCTAAGTAATGGTGGCAACTCTTGCATCGCTAGGTTGAATAGTAACGGAGACACCACTGATCATTGCGGTGTCCCCCTGGAGCGGAGAGGAAAATTCGTGGATCGCAGATGCCCGAGGCGTACGGTGGCCGTGCGGTTTTGGAGAAATGCAGTGAAATAGGCGTCCATTCGCGGACCGCAGTTTGTGGTTGCTAGTCCCTTGAGGATGGCCTGGTGTGTGACATTGTCGAATGCATCTTTAATGTCAAGGGCAAGGATAGACTGCTTGGTCGAGGTGGGAAGGTGATCAGTGATGTCCTCTTTGGTTTGTAAGAAAATGTCCGAGTAGAAAGGTGCTGGCGGAATCCAAACATGGTAGTGTGGACGTAACCGTTATCCTCGATGTAAGGAGTGGGGCGGTTAAGCACCATGTGTTCTAAAAGCGTGCCAACACAGGACGTGAGGGAGATGGGGCGAAGGTTTGTGGTGGTAATGGGTTTGTTTGGTTTAGGGATCAGCGTAATGTCCGCATGCCGCCACTGCTGGGGGAGGGTGCCAGCAACCTAATTGTGGTTATAGTAATCTGAGAGATGGCCAATTTCCGCGTGATCAAGGTTTCGGAGAAGCTTGTTCGGAATTTGGTCGTTGCCTGGGGTGGTGTTGCGTGTGAGCTTCAGGAGTGCAGCTTTTAGCTGCTGCAGCGTGAATGGGGCGTCGAGAGAGGGATTAGGGGGCCCCTTGTAGGGCGGGTAGCGGGCGGGAGGTTGTGTCGGGTCTTCATGGAGGGACTGCTGGAGACTACTCAACAGCTCGTCTTCCGTACCGGGGTAGGAGTGGATGAGGCGCTTAATGTGATGGTGTGTGGTAGCCTTCGTTTCCGTCTTGCCCATGAAGGAGCGGAGCATGTGCCAGGAACGGCCTGTGCCCAAGGTACCTTGAAGTCTCACACAGAATTCTGCCAAGTTCTGCTGGCTGAGTTGGCGAGCGTAGTTCTCTGCCTCCTCCATCAGCTTTGCAATGCGGAGCCTAAGCTTACGGTTAGTGCGGTTGCGCTTCCACCGTTTAGTGAGGCTGCGGAGAGCTTCCCATAAGTGGAGGAGGTGAGAGTCTGCCGCAGGGGTTTCTTGCCTTAGGTTGACAGTGGTAGTGTGTTGCCGACAGAGGTCCAGCAATTTAGTTGTCCATGTGTCGATGCAATCAATTTTCTGAGCCGGTGTTTGTTTACGGAACTCTTTCCAATTGGTGATGCGGGCCGTGCCGATTTGGTGTGCTCGCTGTGATATCGTGGGTTGAAGGATGTGATGGTCACTGCCCAGGGTTTCGTCGTGGATGCGGGACGTTGTGGGTGAGCGTGAGGCCCGGAGTAGTGTCCCTGGCAGCGCTTGTGCCAATACAGTTGGGGAGACCTGTTAAATTGCACAGTTTTGTTGGAGGGCATGGAAAAGGCGCTGGCCCTTAGGAGTTTCGTAGTGGTAGCCCCACGCCGTGTGGGGGGCATTGAAATCACCAAGAAGAATATTTATTGATTGATTCATTGATCGATTGATTGATTGTAGGGTTTAACGCGCCGACGCAACGTAGGCGATGAGGCGCGCCGTAGTGAAGGGCTCCGGATTAATTTTGACCACCTGGGGATCTTTAACCAAGAAGAATAAGCCGGTGGCCACGGGTTCGTTGCCCTACTGTTTGTAGTAGTGCTTGGATGCCATGAAGGGGTTGTCAGGGGGTGCTGTAGATATTTAGTATGTATCAGCTGGGTTGTGTTTTCTTATGAGGTAAAAAAGTTCCACATATGTGCAGCCAAGGTCCTTGACTGCACATTTGTGGAACTATTTTACCTCAGAATGTGCAGTCAAGGTCCGTCGATAAGGAATGGGTCTGTACCACATGCGCAGTACGAATGAGGATGGCGGTGCGGGAGGTGGGTTCAGTCTGGTGAGATTTGTAACCGTGAAGGGAGATTGGCGCCGTGTCCACTCCTTGCAGGACTATAATATCTGGGGAATGTTGTTGTGCGTATGCTAACAAGGAGGGGCGTTTGTTGCGGTAGGAACGACAGTTCCATTGCCAGATGGTCAGAGCCGGAGGTGATCGGTTGTTGTTTTTGGGTATCATGCGTGCCTTCGTTCTCCTCTTGATCTGATGGGATGGTCGAGCATGTGTCTTCTGATTCCGGGGGCAACTGACAGATCTTGGGCTTTTTGCGTGCTTTAGTAATGCGTGTGCTGTCCTCAAGAGCATGAAGGCGTTTGTCAAGGCTGTTAAGACGGCCATTAATGTGTTCGCCCATATCGTAAATAAGTCGCTCAATGCGGGAAAGGTCCGTGGGGGCTGGGGTGAGCGCGCGGAGAGTGGTCTCTTCGTCAGGCAGAGTGTCCCTGGGTGTTGCGAAAGCGTGAGATGAGTCGTGTTTCAGTTTGTCGACTTGAGCACGCAATTGCTCAATACATGATTCAATGGCAACAGTACGTTCGTTGGTGGCCTCGAGTTGCTGTTTTAGGCTGGCATTTTCCTGTTCCAGTTGGTGAATGCGTTGGTCAGGGAGGGTTGGCGTAGTTGGGGTGGTTAATATAGGTGAGGGGTGAGCAATGGGTGGAGCAAGTGCCATGGCTGACCAGCTTACCTTGTTGGTGGGTTTCTTGAGTGGTGAAGGTGGGGTGGTCTCCTCCAGGGAAGGCCAGCTGTTGGCAGGGGCCGGTCCTTGGTTGGTACGGGCGTTCCTCTGAGAGGGTGGTAGAGGTGGTTTTAATTTCTTACGGCATTCGCGGCTGGCCAAAAGGTGGTTGAGTCCACAAAGTTGGCAAGTCTGGATGCATGGATGTCCGATGGGGGGATCACGTGAGTGGCAAGTTGGGCAGATGATGACCTCGGTGTTTGGGCAGATGTCCTACCGATTACCCATCTCCCCGCAGAGAGCACTGCACTGGATAGTTTGACGGAATGGTCGACAGCGTGTGAGGATGCCGTATGCTTTTATGTAGTATGGCACACGGGTGCCTTTAAAGGTAATTACGGCGGCGGTCGATGTGCCGAGTAGTCTGGCGTGTAAAATGCGCGGCCCGTTGGTGGCCAGTATGAGCTGCAGTTGTTCATTCGTAGTCCCCACCTCTAGGCCGGTGATGACTCCTCTAGTCGTGCCCACTAGTGGGTTGAGGTAGGGGGGAGCTCTTGGGTTGTTGCCCCCCGTTGGATGGTCGTCACTTCGCAGAGTGTTAGAGCTAGCGTTTCACCGGGTGTGCTCGCGACGATCAGGTTCTGCGTAACTTGGGTTTGGATAATTACGCTGGAGAAGATGTCCATTCAGGAAGTTTGCTTGCTTCGCAGATGGCTTGTGCGAACTGCAGCTCACTCCTAGACGCAACGCGGAGTCCGGCCTTAATACGATATACGATCTTGAAATCATTGGCGGGAAGACGTAACTTCACATTACCACGGGGGGTGGGCTTACGGACAGGTGCGGGCGAAACTGCTTGCTGCTTACGATTTTGCCTCTCCTGTAAGATTTGTTGCCATGGGCCGGGTTTGTGGATAGTGCGGCCGCTGAGCTGGTCAAACTCCATAGTCGTGGAAGAACCCTGCGGTGGTGTTGTCTTGTTTCGCAAATCTGGAAATCGGGCCGGAGCCCGTCACTCACGGCGGTGCTAATCCCAGCTGAGCAAGGCTTAGCCGCGAAACCGGCGCGCTCAGGCAGTCGGTGGTCATTGCGTCTCAACTCCTGGTCCGGCGGGGTTGTGTGTGGGCCCAATCAATGGCGGACGTCGTTAGCGAACGATTCGTAGTATTACCAGCGAACTAGGTACTCGGTGTCCGGTTATATCACGCATTTAAGCAGGAGCCCATCATCCTCATCTGGGCAAACACAGGCCGATGATGATTATTTTTCCTACGGAGAGTATAGTCGAGCTCTTTTGTGTGTGAGAAGAGAAATTTTGGAATGTTATGAGGGGGAGAATGGCCTTGTTGAAAACAAGTGGTCTGTGTCAGGTGTCTCTGTGGGCTGTTGGGGGGTGGTGGCCTGTTGTGTCGGTGAGCAGGACAGTCTTGGGGACGACCATTCCAGTGAATGCAGTGGGTTCAGCCCCAGCAGTGTCACTGCGGTTGGACGACCGACTTCTTTGGAATTAGTTCGCCTCGCCACTCGATCCTGTAGTACGTTTGCTCCAAGGAAGCAAAGTGCGTGAAGTAAGCGTCGAGTGGAGATCGCGTTTAAAGTAGACGCATTTAAAGTAGACATATTCTTGCCACACATTCAATAGCAAGGGCAGGTTCTGGCCGACGTCCAGAGCGTTTTCCCAGCAGAATTCTGCAGGCTAAACGTGCTGGGTTCGTAACCCGGAGGGCTGTAGATTGAAACCCCGCCCTGCATAATCTTTAACGGTAGGTACTCGTGTGCAACTTTGCGGGGATATCCTTTACCTCACAGGGCCCCGCATGCACAGGCAAGCAATGCGCGCAACTGGCTGCCTGCCGAGCACATATAACTCAAACACGCTGCTAGGCGAGCCTAAAAAAACAAAAATCATGAACAAGGAAGCAATGCTGTCTAAGAGGACCTGAAACAGCCAAGCAGTGCTCAGGACGGCCATAGACAAGCTTGTCACAAGCCACGAGAGAGAGAGAGGGAGTAAACTTTATCAAAGAAAAATGTAAAATATCACCATCAGGAACACTGAAGACGAAGAGCAAGAAGATCTGCTCCTCGTGGCGCGAGCGCGCGATCGGAATTCTGGCAGCCATTAAAGAAAGGATTCAGATGGTTCCCCGGTCTCTCTCGTGTTGACAAGTGGTGCCGTGACCAGGATTTCTACCTCCACGCCACGAAAGCAAGCAGCCTGTCTTGGAGCAGCGTAGAAGACGGAGGCTTCGGAGCAGCTGATCGACCTGGTCCAGACAACGAGGAGACCCCCGCGGAATCAACGAGATCCGCCGAGCTGACTGAAACGTAAGAGGACTTCCGACAACCCTCTTCCAAGATGAGCAAAGAGATAGTAACAAAGAAGAGGAGGGCGATACGCGCGCAAATTACGCAGCTAATCAACGCAGCCGAACAGCAAATAGCAGAGAGAGCCGAAAGGACAACGTTATGCTCCACGCAAGCACAGATCAAGGGAATGGAAGCGCGACTTAAAGAAGCAAATAACCAAATGGAGCAATATTTAACAGACGAAGTGGCGGACAGTGAATTTGAAAGAATCCTTGAATATGACATGAAAATATTGGCTATACTCTCGAAGCTTGAAATGAGCATTGTGGAGTCCATCCCAAGCAACATCCCAAGCCCGCCGATATCACCAATCCCACAGTGCAGCGCAAGGACAGATGAATCGGAGTTGGTCAAATTGCCAAAGCTAGAGCTTATAAAATTCGACGGGAATATGCTTGAGTGGAACAGATTTTGGACACAATACAAGTCATCAGTTCACGACAGGCCTAACATGAGCAAAGCTCAGAAGTTCAACTATTTGATGGCGTCATTAGACGGAAAGGCAGCTGCTGAAATAGAAGGCTTACAGTTTTGCGCGGAAAAGAACTACGATCATGCAGTCCAATTGCTATTGGAAGCTTATGGAAGACACGACAAATCGGTGGATCTTCACATGAACGAGCTGCTAAACATTCGAAAAGTGAAATCAATAAAGGATATTGAAGATCTTCGACGGCTGGTCCAGGCGGTACAAGTGAACATGCTCGCCCTTGAATCCCTAGATGTAAAACCCGAGTGCTATGCACCAATGCTAATGCCAGTGTTGAAGAGGGCTATTCCAGCAGAACTGTCAGCAGAGTTCAAGTTGAAGGAGTTGTCGCAGAACACACGGAACAGGGAAGAAAGACAGCAAAACGAGTCAACAGGAAAAAAAAGCGCAGAAGAACTAACCCGGTTGCTTGAATTCCTTCGGCATCAAGTAAACTTACGAGAGGAGACAGAAAAGGAGCAAACAACGGTCTCTCAAAAACAGTCACAAGAAAGCACGAGACAGTTTCGAACGACAACAAATTTTTACAGCTCATCCGAAAGAGTGTGCCTATTTTGCAAACAGAACAACCACACGACTGAGGATTGTCGGCGCAATATGCAAATGGAAGAGAAAAAGGCAGCACTAACAGCTAACCGGCCATGTTTCAGGTGCACGCGGCCAAATCACACTGCGCGTGTCTGCAGAGCCAGAGTGCGATGCAAACAGTGCAAAGGAAGGCACGCGACATCAATGTGCAGGACAAAACGAGAAAAAAAAGCAGAACAACATGCCGCGATGGTCCAGCCACAAGAATCGACGGCCTGCACCATGCATGCCATTGAACGGCAGGAAAGGCAGTGCGTACTGCTTCAAACTGCGGTAGCTTGGATTGAAGGAGACTTCTAAGGCGACTACGCACGAATCTTACTTGACAGCGGCAGCCACAGGTCATTCATCGCAGCCGGATTAGCAGAAGCAATTGGTGCAAAGATCATCAAACAAGAAAAGTTGACGATTCGCTCGTTCGGCGGTAATGAAACGGTGAAGACCATGGATGTGGTGCAAGTAACAGTAGGGCTGGAAACCAAGAGCTCGACCACCACAATCGAAGCACTGAAAGTAGACGTGATATCCCGTAATTGTCTGCCAGCACCCAGCAAAGACATCAGCGAAGAGATGAAGAAACTAGATTTGGCAATTGCCGACGACACCAATAAAACAAGAACGCAAAAGTCGATATGTTTGCTCAGAGTTTTATTGGGAATTCTTCACAGGAAAGATAAAACGAATAGGTGACAAATTAATGGCTGCGGAAACAACGCTCGAATGGGTAGTGCAAGGACCATACTGTCAAAACAAACTGAAAGTGACAAAAGACCAGACAGTCATGGTACTTCATGTCGAAGCTACTGATAAAGGAATACAGGACGAATTGCGGAAAATTCTGGAATTTGGAGTCAATCGGCATCACAATGAAACATGGTCCACCAAGTAACGAAGATAAGGTGTTAGAAGGGTTCGAGGAGAAAATAACGATGGAAAATGGCCGCTACGCAGTAGGTCTGCCATGGAAAGAGAACGTAAACCTGGACACGAACAGAGAAATCGCAATGAAAGGCTACGGCAATTAGCAACGAGGCTGAAGAAGAGTGGTGCTCTCAGAAGGTATGACGAGGCAATCTCAGAATATTTCACCTCTGGGGTAGCGGAAGAGGTACAGGAGGGAGCAGAAAAACCAAATACCCTTTGCTACTATATGCCCCACCACGCAGTCATACGAGAGGACCGAGCAACCACGAAAGTCAGAGTCGTTTTCGACGCGTCGTCAAGCACGATGGAAAACAGATCGCTAAACGACAATTTAGAAGCCGGTCCGAACTTTAACGAGGACATACTGTCCATGCTTATAAACTTCAGAAAAGAAAAGATTTCACTGATCGGAGACGTGGAAAAGGCATTTTTGCAAATCAGCATTCACGAGGAAGACCGAGACTCTTTGCGGTTTCTGTGGTGGAAACACGACGACCAGGGAAGACTAACTGACGAAATTCAGGCGTGGAGGATGACAAGAGTGACATTCGGCACTACACCGAGCACATTTCTACTGGCAGCCACAATTAAGCACCATCTAAAAGAAATGACTCCTGAATTTCCAGAAACAACAAAAAGACTACAGAGGGCAATTTACGTCGACGACGTGATGCTCGGAGCGGACACAGTCGATGAAGCCATCAAACTGTACAACGAGACGAAAATGGTGTTCGACAGAGCCTCGATGAACGTGAGAAAATGGACGTCAAACGACAAGCGCGTAAATGAAGTGTTCAACGCAACCGAAAAGGACGAGGGTGCGCACAAGGAGCTTCGGTCTAGCGGCCGAACGAAGTTGTTAGGAATGATATGGAAACATCACGAGGACGTTCTGTGCTTTCCAGTGGAGAAATGGGTGTCAGACCTAACAATGCTCCCACTGACTAAAAGAACAGTGCTGCAGGCAACTGCTAAAATATTTGATCCACTTGGACTATTGTCGCCATTCACCATACGAGCGAAAATAGGTTTCCAGAGCCTATGGAAACTGGACACAACATGGGATGATCCTTTACCTGCTGAAGAAGACAAAAGGTGGAGAGTTTTAATTGAAGAGGCATTAGCGATGAAACATCTACAAGTGCCCAGGTGCTATGCTGAAAATCAAGGTATGATACAAGACTCAACGCTGCACGTCTTTGCCGACGCAAGCCCACTAGCATATGGAGCAGCAGCGTACCTCGTGACATCAAACAGCAATGGAACAACGACGGCAACATTGATGGTGGCGAAAAGTCGTGTGGCTCCGATCAAAGAACTCACGTTGGCTCGATTGGAATTGATGGCAGCAGTGCTAGCCGCAAGATTAGGAGATTACGTACAAAAACACTACGTGGGAAACCTGGGAAGCAGTCACTTTTGGACTGACTCTATGATAGTGTTGCACTGGATCAACGGAAGCAGCAAGAGAGAAGCATTCGTAGAGAATAGAGTCGCAGAAATACGGGCGAAAACGAAAGCGGGGAGCTGGTCATTTGTACAAGAAGATAACCCAGCAGACCTACTAACGCGAGGAATCAAAGCACGTGCCTTGATTGAGTGACAACTATGGTGGCGCGGACCCAGTTGGCTAGCGTCACAAGAAATGGATCGCTACAAAAACTTCGGAGGAGACGACCAGTTAATGATTGAAGAACAGAGGATCGAATGCAACAAGTGCACAGACGGAACAGAGAGACTGGCATCATCGATATTGAACATCGAGAACTATGGATCATGCAATCGCCTTCTGAGAACAACTGCTTGGGTATTTAGATTCGTCAAGAACCTTAAAAAAGAACATTGGAAGGGCCCATTGGGAACGCAAGAAATAACCTCAGCGGAAAATTACTGGATTAAGAAAGCTCAAGAAGCATTTACAGGGCACAGCCATTCGCACCAAAAAGGAAAAAACGTGTTTCAAATACAAGGACAAGACGTATTTATTGACGATGAGGGGATTATACGGCAAAAAGGACGCGTTCAATATAGCAATGCGATAAACAAGCACGTCATCGTGTTACCGAAGCAAGGACATTTCATGGAGTTGCTTGTGAATCAAGTTCACCGTCTGACGATGCATGGTGGAGTTCAAGCAACGCTTGCTCAGCTGCGAACACGATTTTGGATCTTGCAAGGCCGTCAGACGGTCAAACGAGTAATAAACAAATGCATCATTTGTAAAAGACCCAATGCAAGACCACTGAGCCAAGTGACACCTCCCTTACCAGCGGACCGAGTCACGCAAGCCATGCCATTACAAGTCAGCGGAGTAGACTTTACAGGACCGCTCTACGCAGCCGACAAGGGCCAGTGCCTGAAACAGTATGTCGTGATTTTCACCTGCGCTGTCTCAAGAGCAGTTCATCTGGAAGTGCTCAACAACATGTCAACACTCAACTTCTTGCAAGAATTCCGCAGATTCACAGCGCGGCGAGGAATGCCAGCAATAGTGTATTCAGATAATGCGAAAACCTTCAAGAAGGCGACGAAAGACATCAATGATGTACTGGGCACCATTCAACGAGAGAACTTCTATGATTACTGCAGCTCACGTAATATCAAGTGGAAGCTGATAGCGGAGGGCGTACCGTGGTGGGGAGGGTTTTATGAGCGTCTTATACGCAGCCTTAAAACCTCCCTGAGGAAAATCATAGCGAGGATGACTATTACAGTAGAAGAGCTGCGAACCGTCATAACAGAAGTGGAAGGAGCTTTAAATAACCGACCGTTGACCTACGTGTACGGCGAGCCTGGCGAGCCTATGCCAATAACCCCTGCGGACATCATCGGAGGGAGACAGCAACTTAACGATTCACAACGTCTCATCATCGGGAATATCGAAGAGGCCTGGAGAAGTAGGTGTCGGATCGTGCGGACTTGGTGGGCAAGATGGCATCGAGAATATCTCAAAGAAATTGGAGCGACAGCGCGTACAAAAGCAACGGCCAGTAAAGCGTTGGAGGAAGGCGACGTAGATCTTCTGGGAGGAACCGTACCGAGGACATTCTGGGAAATGTGTAGAATAGAGAAGACGTATACAGGACGTGACGGTGTGACAAGGGCGTGTCTTCTGCGGAGAAGCAACAAGGAGCTTATACGGCGGTCTACCAAGCACGTTTACCCACTCGAGGACGGTTTCAAATAAGCGCGCCACTGATCCTTCAAGCGCACTTCCGGCGGGCGGGACTCTGTAAAATATCACCATCATGAACACTGAAGACGAAGAGCAAGAAGATCTGCTCCTCGTGGCGCGAGCGCGCGATCGGAATTCTGGCAGCCATTAAAGAAAGGATTCAGATGGTTCCCCGGTCTCTCTCGTGTTGACAAAAAAGAGCCAAGTGGTCGGTTTCAAGCCGTCTCAGCCCGGTGAATCAGCCGAAGCTGTTCTTCGGCGCTCGAGCTGGCCAGTTCTCCCTCCCACTGCTCAACCGAGCGGTTAGAAATCGCGGAAAGTGAGGGGTTGAGCTGGCATTGCCACACCATGTGGTATAGAGTGCAGGGTGCTTTGCAGAATCGACACTGCGGGTCGTATTGCGCAGGCCAGATAAAGTGCAGCTTGGTAGGATGGGGAAAGGTGTTCGTTTGCGGGAAACGCCAGTAGCGCTCCTCTTTCATGCTGAGAGAGGGGTGTGGAGGGGGAAGCGTGAGCCGGGCTAGCCTGTAGTATTGTGTCACCTCCTGGAATGATGTCAAGGGGATGGCTGTCTCTAGCCAACTCTCTCGCGGCGCTCGGGTGGTTAGACCTTGTGGGATATATGTGAGGGGTTCCTCGGGGGCCTTGCCAGCTCTCTGGGGTAGGCCCCCACGCTAGCTCCCGGCGTGTCAACCACGCGGGCTCCCATGGCTACGGCAGCCCAGCGAGGTTCGCCGATACGAGAACACAGTAGACAGTAGTGCCGAAGCACAGCCGTTTATTTGGGGAATCCCAAAGCATGCGAGCACAAGGCTCGACGGCGTTCACGAATCACGCCGTCCGGGTCGTGACCGCGAACGGGAGGCAGGCACTCACGGCGCGCGACAAACAAAGCTCCCACCTGAGATGCATGAATCCATCACCGCCGCGTTCCGCCGATCTCGCCCCAACCGGGTCTCCGACGAGACTCTCCCGACTCCCGTGCCGCCCGCGCCCGCGCGCCTATCCCCGCACACATCGGTGGCGCCATCTCTCGGGGGACGCCGACGAACCAGCGGAGCGCCGGACCGGTTTCAACGCACAAGCGTCTCTCCCGAAGCGCGCGCTGGCTCGGGATCGCAGGTCGCGGTTCTCCACGATTCCCACACTCCTCCCCCCTAAAACTGGACGCCACTTGAGCTCGATTGACGTCACGTTGCACCACACTCGTCACGACGTCTCCAGTCAGCAAAACAGCCACCGAACGCCACTCCCATGCAAGTCCACACCATGCCGTCGTCGCGATGCTCGCCTCACAAACCCGCAAACACATTGCAATGGTTCCGAGTCTCTCGCGGTTGGGCAGCACAGCAGGTTGGCAGGACCGGGGGTAACCTGCAGCCGCAGCCGACGAACGCCGGGGTCGCGCCATGATGCGACCCCCACTCCCAGCTCGAAGCGGCAACAGGAACGGCCGCGCCCACTGCGGCTGCCCGAAGGCTCGCGCCGCTCGCGTAGGCGCCAGATCCCGCCGCCTCCTGGGTTCCGTGGCCGCTTCGGCCGCAGGTCCTCCCGAACGGTTGGCTGCCGCCCGGCAGGCCGGAGCAGCAACTGGCGGTAGCTCCGCGGGCCGCGCTCGGTCCCGCAGGTGGTTCAGCAGGCCATCCTCGCTGTCCGTGGCAGTGGTGACTGGCGTGGCTCCCGGTTGTATCCGTTTGCAGGTCTCGCTCTCACCGTCCAGTTTAAACGATTCCCAAACTTGACGTGGGGAGCAGCGGGACTCCGCAATCTCCTGTGACTGGCCGGAAACCTTATCGACGATCTCGCCAAATAGGGTAACAAAGATGCCCGAGAGGACTCCCCCTTGCACGTTCGCTTGCTCGCGGAATCACGAGTCCGGCAACTGTGCTCCAGCAGCCACCCCCGCCTGGAGGCAGCTCGCCCGACTATTACGGGGGGTCAGCATCGAAACACCCGTCCGAGTAATTTCGGCTTGGTGCGTTGGTCGGCAAAGCAGCGTCAGCATCAAGCAGGCGGGGCTCCTGCAACTCACTCGCAGCAATACAAGCTGCCGTAGAGCCAGCGCCAACCGCAATACCAGCGGCTTACGGCGCAAATCACCGGTATAGGTCGCCTGAGAGTCCGTCTCTTACTAAGACTAGCGATCTCTCGCGACCAACGAGCCCGCTGCCGAGCCGCGCGAAGCTCTTACTGCCGAAACGCAATCTCGAGCGGAGACTTCACGGCATCGAGACGCACGCACTCCGGAAGCGCGGAGACAACGGTCCCATTGCTCTCGCTTCCCCCCGCAGCGAGAGGAGACTGATTCTTCAGCGATCCCCCTCGCTCTTTGTCAGGCGTCAAATCGGCAAACACTCCGCCTCGGACTCGAAGCGCAGTAGCGGCGGCGGGCTCATCGTGCGGCTTGCGAACTCCCAAACACCGCACCCTCGCTCGGTAGTGTCCGCCGCGCCTGCGGGAAACTTCAACCGGCGCCGCCGGCACGACTGCGCGGGGACGGCGCTACGAGGAAGGCGACCCGCCGCCATGTTGGAACAAGGCCTACGCACCTCCCGTCTCGCAAGCGCGCCGCGACTGCGGTGCTCGGAGGTATCCTACTGACACAGACTCACCGCCTGGTGCGTGTAGGAAGGTTTACACATTTGCCGTCACGGCTGTATCGGGCATCATAACTGTCTGCCTCCAACCGACTGGCGCAAGACGTTTCGTCCGAAGTCTTCCGGACAAAGGGTAGCGGGCTACGACTGCAGCAACGCATTTCTCGGAGAGCTAGCAACCTCGAATTCGTCTGAATACGAGACCCACGTTCGGGCGCCATGTGGGATATATGTGAGGGGTTCCTCGGAGGCCTTGCCAGCTCTCTGGGGTAGGCCCCCACGCTAGCTCCCGGCGTGTCAACCACGCGGGCTCCCATGGCTACGGCAGCCCAGCGAGGTTCGCCGATACGAGAACACAGTAGACAGTAGTGCCGAAGCACAGCCGTTTATTTGGGGAATCCCAAAGCATGCGAGCACAAGGCTCGACGGCGTTCACGAATCACGCCGTCCGGGTCGTGACCGCGAACGGGAGGCAGGCACTCACGGCGCGCGACAAACAAAGCACCCACCTGAGATGCATGAATCCATCACCGCCGCGTTCCGCCGATCTCGCCCCAACCGGGTCTCCGACGAGACTCTCCCGACTCCCGTGCCGCCCGCGCCCGCGCGCCTATCCCCGCACACATCGGTGGCGCCATCTCTCGGGGGACGCCGACGAACCAGCGGAGCGCCGGACCGGTTTCAACGCACAAGCGTCTCTCCCGAAGCGCGCGCTGGCTCGGGATCGCAGGTCGCGGTTCTCCACGATTCCCACAACCTCGAGAAGTCTCGTGGGCAAAGACATTGCCACGGAGAGAAGTGTGAGCCGGTGTCCAGACAACCGATGCCCTTTTTTTAGAGCGTACTGGCTCAAGATCTTCATTGTGGTGTGTGAGATGCGGCCTTGGAGGTAGCACCTACACGCTGACTGAGAATCCGTGATGATTACTTCCGTAGGTGTTTGCGTTATCGCCAGTGCTATAGCTACCTTTCCGGCCTGTAGCGTCGTTACTTTCGTGAGAGTGAGGCTCGTGACGTGTCTGTCTATCTTCGTTACGGTCGCCACCATGACTCCGCGTCTTGCATAATCTGCGGCTTCCGTGTAATTAACTTTTTCGTTGGAGCCATATTTTTTCTCCAGGGCTCTAACTCGCGCCTCTCTCCGTCCCTCGTGGAACTGCGGGTGCATGCAAGGGGGCCACTGTGATGTTTCGGCGTAGTTCGCCAGGGATTATTTCGGTGGATTCCAAAGGGCGATCATGGATTTTCATTCCCAGTCTCAGTAGAAGGGGCCTGCCCGGATCCGTCCTTGATAGCCGGTAGCGCTGACTGAGCAGGTGGCCCTCAATCAGCTCGTCCACAGTGCTGTAAAGCCCAAGCTTGAGGAGACAGTCGTTGGAGGTGTAGGATGGCAAACCCAGTGCTTGTTTGTACACCTTAAGCAAGAGCGTATCCAACTTGTTTTTCTCAGTCTTCGTTAGTAAAGCATAGGGCGTCACATGGGAGAACCTTGAGACGACAAATGCCTGGACAAGTCGAAGTGTGTCAGCCTCCTTCATGCCTCTTCCTTTAACCGTGATCCGACGAAGCATATGAGCAATCTGTCTACTCGTGCGTTCCAAATTCCCTATCGTCGTGGTGCTTGCGCAATATGCTTGGAAAATCATGCCTAGAATTTTGATTTGCGGAGACGGGGTGATGGTGGCACCGTCCAGCATGATGTGCATTGAAGGTGCATCGGCTCGCCTACCACCTTTACTGCGCACTAGGAGCAGTTCTAATTTTTCTGGGGCGCACGAGAGTCCACAGTTCTTAGCATACTCATTCACGGTATCAGCTGCCATTTGGAGACGGTCCTGCATATCCCAGACCGAGCCCACACCGGTCCACACCGCGATATCGTCGGCGTAAAGACCATGGTGTAAGTCGGGGATTGACGCCAGTTGTTCAGGCAGGCCGATGAGGGCAATATTGAAAAGTAGGGGTTTTGGCGATTTGTTTTACCCTACTTTTATTTGTTGAATTCCGAACTGTCTCATAATATCTTGCGTCTGCAAGACATGGGCAGCGCTAAATGAACTTGTGCATTCGTAATATGGTAATTGTTTTATGTTATTGAATGGCCAGCGTACCACAGAACTGTACAGTTTTAAAATGATCCCGGTATAAAGTGCGCCATATGGTGCTTTTCTGAGAATTACAGTTTTTAATGTTGATCGTTTTCGCTGCCTGGAGTGAAGTTATTAAAAGCATATCATGTGTATTGTGTGTATTAGGGCACTGAAATGGCCCGGGCAAGGTGGGACGCATTTTCTCGGGACCGAGTGGGGCTCGGCCTTCAACAATTTTTTTTTCGTGCCGTGCTGGCCTGGGCGCATGCATGCAGTGTCTGAAGCCCGGCAGTCATGCGCCGAAAATTCGTGATTGTTGATACCAAAAAGTTAGCTCAATGAATTAGGTTAAATAAAAAAAATCGAATCGCGAAGTCACTGTGGCTTTGTTAAAAATATATTTCGTCGATATTCTCCAAAATTCCTTTTTCTGTGTCCGGATATATATTTACAAAGCTCGGTCCAAGTTTAAAAATTGTAAGTCCAATATACTCGCTTTATGGTTGCGTTTTCAGGTTGAAAAGGCCAAATTTTTTCGGACTCATGTTTATAGTCTTTCGAAGGCGGGCTGATATTACAAAACAGTCCGACGGGCTCAGGTTTTTTTTATTAAATTTTGCCGGGTACGGGCGGGGCTCGGGCTTATATTTAAAAATTTGTCGGGTACGGGCCGGGCCTAGGAATTGTGGCTTGCGGGCGCGATCGAATTAAAAAAAAATTATTTTTAATTTAAAAATTAAAATTTTTAATTTGATCGCGCTCTAGCGCGATCAAATTTAAAAAAAACAGAAATGTCCGTAAGTCGGCCTGCCTAACGCACCATGCTGTTTCCGCGGCTGACAAAATGCGACAGAAACATTAGCAAACAATGAAGAAACAGTATCCACACGCTAGCCTCGATCACTAAAACACGACACACGCGGTCTGCTTGGTTGGCCAAATGGGTTGAAAAAACGAACAAATAGTACATGCGCAAGGCATAGCGGTACTTTTACCATACGAACCTTGCTACCTTACTAATAGCATTCGCAGAGCTATTGCAACGCGCATTCGCCGCACCAGGGATGCATTTACACTGCAATAGAACTGATGCCCCTCGAATACAGCCGAAAATGAACGCTGCGGGTTGCGTTATTTATTTGCTTCCGTTCTCCGTTATTTTGTGTGTTTTCTCACGCGCGCTGCGTTTGCGCGCATTACCGGGATTCGTTTGGCGTTGCGCGCGCGCTCCGGCGAGTTGACGCTTTCGTGTGGAACTGATTCGTACCTGTTCTTGCTTCAAGCGCACCGAGCTTCTATTTCGCACTTGCATTTCGACTCACATGTGGTTTCGGTTTTGCTTTTCCCTTCGTGTTCCTATAGTCTGCTATAGTTAAGCACTCCACACGTTCGTTGGACATGCGTGGGTGAGGGCACACATGTGGTAATTATTTACAGTATGGAAAGCGAACAATAAAAAGATGACACAACGACATTATCTCCCCACTGTTGAGTCGGTGCACATGATCCTTATAGGAAAACAACACCAGCTAGCCACTGCACATGATATTGGCTTGGGAAATTGTAAAAAGAGCCTAGCAGGAACCACACTTGTTTAAATGTTCTTGGTTCTTTGTTTTAATTGTTTGTCCCTTGGATGTAAATAATTAAATGTAAATAAGGTGTAATTATTTTATGTTTATCGATGTGCAGCTGTGCGAAACAGCATGCAGTTTTAAAATGATCGCGCAGTAAAATGATGCTGTGTGGCTTGGTGCTTTTCTGAGAATTACGGTCGCGAATCCTGTATTTGCACGCTTTCCGTTGACTTGACTGAAGTTTTAAGGCATCTGTCATGTGTGCTTCGGGGGTACAATTTGTAAAAAAACAACGTAAATGTTTGCGTATGCACGACGCTGTTTGCTTGGTATGCAGAACTTGATAGAAAAATCAGCAATAAAAAAGAAGAAAAAAAAGCAGAAACATTGACCTTAAGCAGAAAGCCTTAAGCACCCCGCTCATTCCTCAGTTGACACAACACGATAGAAAAAACATCAAACAACGAAGAAAAAAGTATCCGCACGCTAGCCTAGACTGAGCACGGCGTGCGCGGTCTGCTGGGTTGGCCAAATGTGATGAAAAAAGGAACAAACAGTAAATACACAACGTTTCCCACAAAAAAACCTTGGTACAATATTAGCATTCTCTACTATTTTGACACGAAAAAACAACTGTAGCTCTTCGGAGACTGCCCGACGCACGCCTGCCCGCCGCTTCCAGGGGCGAAAAAGCGCTCGGGCGGGGCACGCGAGCGCCACCTCGTGGGGTTGACACTAAGTGCCTCACTCGGAGGCGGACGCTTTTTCGATTACCCAAGTATTCTATAGTTGGTGACAGCTTAACTCTGCAGCGGCTTTTCAAGATCAAAGGGATTTTGTGTTCATCCGCAACCAATGGCGTCTCGCCATTTGTGTGACGCCTGCGACGTACGTTTGAAAGGAGAACTACTTCCAATATGGCCGCGCTCGCTTCCCCACCGCTGCTGCGCTGTAGAGCGACAACGAGGTTGCCGAGAACCAACAGCTCTGTAGGCGATTTGTGTTACGAATGTGATTAGTGCATCGGGAAGCCGCTTATCGTCACCTGTCCCGTGTGTGTCTTGCCGCGTCGTGGTTTGTACGTACGTGAGGAAATCGTGGCGGCACTGGTGGGCTGCTTTACGTACTCGGAACGTCGTCAACGAACTCGATCTGAGAACGGGAAAGCGTCGAAGCTGCATCTGTTGCTGGTGTGATTGTGGAAATTGTGTCGGTGTAACGCAACCTTAGTGAAGAAATAATGCGATTTGCTTTCGTCTACGGCAGTAGCGGTGACAAGTTGCAAGCGTTTTCGTTTGTTGCTGTGAGCGTAGGCTGCGCCCGATGTTGAGCGCAGGCCTACGTGGTGTCCGTCCGGCCCGACGCGGATCGTGCAAACGTGTGCGGCGTGTTTTTTGGCCGGATACGGCCGCTCGTACAGCCGAACAAGTTATTAAGACGATTGCCAAATCTTACTATGTGAGGTATCTTTCCTTGCCGATTCGCGCATTGCTTTAGCCTGCCGGGGTACGAACGGAGCAGCGGTGTGGCGTTTTTTCCCCCTGGCGTAAACAGGTATGATTAAACCATTATTGCAGGGACTCGCGAAGAAGTAAACGTTCGTGCACAATTATCCGAGACTGGGTTGGGTAGCTTTCAGAAAATCGGTATGAACCTGCCTTCCTGCGAGAGACGGGTGCCTATGGCGTTCTGTTTGTGCCAATGGGCACGTTATAGAACATACAAAAGTATGAACGAGTGCGAGTATTGTTGAGGTAATCAAATGTGGTTGCGTTTCGTTTCTTGACTCATTGGTTGGTCGTAATCATCAGTAGCATTTTTGAAACGTATAAGAGGGCTAAATAAACATCGAAAGTGCATGATTGCTGGATTTTGAAATTTGTACCACGTCGTTGAAGGAAGCCGGAAATGTGTGGCCCCGCAACATGACCACGTAGTTTTTTATACATTGCCAAAAATACACACGCGCGCTGCTTTTTATTATGCCTGCTAAGCTTATGGTGCGTATGCTTCCATCGCTACACTAAGTGGCATCAGAGAAACTGACTATGCATGTACTGAGGCTGCGTATTTCGTGTGCAGTGTGGAATTTCTCATTAAGTGTCGTGAGCTGTTAAAGTTGTTTTGAAATAGCTGAATGCGTTTAGTAGGAATGAATCAATAGTTTATTTTCCCTTTATTTTCATGCAGTTTGTGTGATGGGCTTTATGAGTTATAAAAATTTGTCTATTGCAGCTGTGTTTCATAGTGATGGCTGTAGTTTAATGATTGCATTTTGGGGCTTGTGCAGTTTAAGTTTCAACAAAGGGGTTACAGTGTATTGGCAGACATTCAGATTTCCAGTGTCTCTGTCATGATAGACTGTTATTATACAGAGTGGAGGACATGTTTGAGCGTCTTATCATGGAGCATACTTTAATTTAGATTCAACACCGCTTCCCACTTTTAGATGTTTTTATTGTTCCAGCAACAGTGGAGAGCCTTCAAACAGTGACTGAAGGTGGTTCAGGTTGAAGAGCTGCAGCAATAATTGCTAATACTTGTGTGTCAGGTAGAAATGAGGTATGTCACCCCTTCAGAATGCTATGTTCATACTTTTCAAGCATGCACTGTTGATTCTGGTTATACAGCTGCAAGAATAATAGAAAGCAGTGATGCGGCATATCAAAATGGTTAAACTTCAGGCCTCCAGAGTGTCATGTCGCTGCTTTCTGTGCGCACTGTTGCTTCCAGCTGGTTCAGATGCAGTAAAAATTGGAAAACTTACTCAGCAGGTCGCAACGATTTTACGTCACTTCTTCAAGATGCTATGTAACTCCTTTGCAAGGTTGAACTGTTCCTTCTGATTAGAAAGGTATGGTAAGAAGTGAAAGCTCTAATAAAATACGTTGGAACGTGTTTATGCCAGGCCTTCAAGCTGTGATGTCGCTGCTTTTTACACACACATTGTAGCTTCTAGCCATGAAGTTGTGGTGAGGGTTGGAGACACTTGCATAGTACGTTAGAATAAATTCGTGCCACACTTTCAGGCTATGAAATCGCTGCTTCTCTCGCACACACATTGTAGTTTCTGGCCATGAAGTTGTGGTGAGAGTTGAAGATGCTTATGTAGTACGTTAGAATGAATTCATGCCACACCTTCACGCTGTGAAGTCACTGCTTTTCACGTACACA
Organism: Haemaphysalis longicornis; assembly: GCF_048455015.1. Classification (NCBI taxonomy): domain Eukaryota; kingdom Metazoa; phylum Arthropoda; class Arachnida; order Ixodida; family Ixodidae; genus Haemaphysalis; species Haemaphysalis longicornis. Next base: position 133,986,848 of record NW_027526460.1, read on the forward strand.
CTGTTGCTTTTGGCTTTAAAGCTGCATTAGGCATTGAAAACACTGGTGCAGCAAATCAAAATGGATCCAATGTCAGGCTTTCAGGGTGCCACTTTGCTGCTGCTGGCTGGAAAGTGTGATAAGAATAGAAAATACTTGTGCAGTAGCCCATGACACGTTGACAAGGGGCAGTGAGAATTAAATATTTCTTCTCACTGTTCCAGTTTGGTGCTCTGATTGGTTGCAGAAGTGGATAAAATGGAAATGCTTACATGGAGATGTCGGCACATTTTTAAATAATTCACTTAGATCTCACGTTCATACTCATATCATTGGGCCTGTTGAGTGTGGTTGTCTAAATAGGTGCAGTAAGAATTGAGTGCACTTGTATAGCTGTTCGTTCAGGTTTCGTATGGGGCAGTCAGTGTTCGACGTCACTGTTTGGTGTACATAGGGGAAGATTATTGGCTTCGGGAAGATTATCAGAAATTAAAATGCTTCCACAAAAGCTTGACATGACATGGCTGCAAAGCAACTACATGTTGAACCGAATATTTTCTTTATGTATGCTATTTCAAAAGCCTCATCAACAATAAAAATATCTTCACGGTAGGCTGTTGCACATCAGTGTAAAGCCAATGAAAGTTGAATGTAGCACAACTTGGAAACGAACTTCGGACGGATGCATTTGTAGGTCACTATTCGTTTTTTTCCATAAAATCTCGCAACAGTAATTTTTTTAGGCGGCTGCTAGTGCTTAAGGGTGTTTTTCTATCAATTTTCACCGTCAGTTGGGGTTCTCTGCGTTATCATTCCACTGTAAACTGCGGGGTGGTGATATGACACTAACGAAACGCCGGCAGATCTTTTATTACATCGCCGGGAAACACCTCGGAAATGGTCGCCTGGATTGAAAGCATGACACTGCCACTCGCGTGTCTCGTGAAGTAGAAATGCTTAGTCTTGTAACGTTTGACATCCCGCAGTTCTCTGCTCGCGCCATACGGTGTTGTCTCGTTTAAGCGGAATAAAATAACGCTTGTTTCTTCGCACCTACAGCTGATTTCGCAAGGCAGGACACCTTATGCGGCATCGCGACCTCCACGGTTGCGTGCGTCGCCGCGATAGGTGTTTGCAGTGCGTCACTACGTTCGAAACAGTCGCATAGAACAATGCGTGGCCCGTTGATATCGCGGCCGATTTCTGAAAGACACCGATGAATTTTAGCCGCTGGTTTCCTTTTCACCTTGGGCTTACACAGTCCGTGCACTGCATCCAGCCATTGCGGCGACGAACCGCCCCTTTCTTCCGCCCTGCGTTTACGACGCTTGATTTAGCGGTGATGATGGCTGTGGAAGATATTGTACCGACTACATTTCTTGACAATGATTGCACACGCGAAGCGAAGAAATAGTCGAACTGCGACGAGCCCGACAAAATATAACGAGGACCATTGATTATGTTTCTCCAAGCAGACGACGGCTAAGCGACGTGCAGCGGTCGAAATTCGAACTATTCAGACCCAAAAAATCGTGTGCGCGTTGTTTATATGTTTATTTCTGTTGTCTAACAGTAAAACAATCACAGATAGCTTTGATTTAAGCATAAAATACACCGGCAATAGTTTCTATCAAGAATAACCTTTGTTTTAGTGAGTAATTTTTTTTCTCCTGAGCCAGTCTTCAATGAGGACGACTTTTTCTTTTTCCTGTGAAAATCATTCATTCTTCGGAATGAAACATATATAAACGACATTATAATCAGATGGTTATACTGTCAGCCGCTCATATTAGTAATCATGGGTATAAACAGCTGCAATATAAAGAACTATTTTTTCTAACCGCGGAGAGTCAGCTAGCGGCCAAACAACGCTTGTGGGCGGAGCTGCATTCTTACCCTGTCATCAACTATAGTTCACTATAGCACTACCGTCCCTTCAGCCAACAGCGCTAGCCGTGGCGAATTGCTCATCAGTGGAATGCCGGTGGCGGTCAGCGCAGCGTACTTCTGTATGGCTTCCTGTCGTTCTGCTGCGGGGTGGTTTGCACGGTGTAGATAACCACAAAGAATTACTTGACACAGTAAATCTTGAAAGTACAGTCGCCTTGCTACGAGGCCTGTCATGTGTGTGATATACGCCAATACTCGATAATTACAAATAGCAGACAATGCGCCAAATAGACAAAACGCTCAATGCGCCAAGCTAGAAATCAGTGCGAGTCTGTTTCTTCGTGCAAATGTTTCATGCCTGCATGCAGTTTGGCGTGTCGAGTAATATATTGCAGCTGAATGCTCCTACAAAGCCGGTGCGTGCAGCCGATCCATGAATGCCGAGGCGCTGGCCTTTGGCAGCTGATGACGAAACGGCGCCGTGCACCAGCGGAAAATGAAGTTGGGTATGCCGCATAGGATTCACTCCAAAACCGAAATTGTGATAGTATTCGCCCTGCAATGTCGTTAACTACGGTAGAAACCTGCTTAACATCACAGAAATACGTTTACTACAGCCATTGGGAATCGTTGACAGAATAAATACCGCATGATAGAGAACTTTATTGTTTGTCGTGGAAAAGCATTGCTTTATAAGACTTCCAATGGTTTCTGGAGAGTTCCTTTGTGGTTTTTCAAAACAACAAACAATACCTGCGTGGCTGAAGGACGAGAGGCAGGACAGTGCCAAAAAACTGCCCTCAGTTTCCCAACTTAATGCTGCGGTCGAGTTTTAAAAGCTGCCACCTACGCTTGAAAAATCATGCACCCCTCGATCTAACGAAGATGATGATTTATCGTGAAGATATCTCGTGTGGGTTTCCTTGTTTGCCTTCTGAATTTAAACTTTGACTAGTTCACCTTTCAATCTGAACACCACGCAGTTTGGTCTTTTTATCGCACGTCTTTGACTTGAACCCCAGTTATTCTATTTCACACGAAGAAAGGTCTGCGTTCAGCCATCGTCGTCGTTAGGTGGAAGGCTGGATGATTTTGCTGTTTAATCTGCAGTTCCATGCACCCCTCTCCAAATCCTAACTGCTTACAGCGTGGCGGAAATGCGCCTGTGCTGGAGGACTCAGGCTGAAGCACCCCTATTTGAGGCAACTACTCGCGCGTTTTTGTTTTCTTCACAAGGCATTACACGATTTTTTAGGTACTCGGCCCAGAATACTTCAGCAATAAAATACACGTGCTGAATTTAGCAGTGCGAAATTTATAACTATCGATGCAAGGCTTTATTCCCGCAAGGAGGTAAACTGCGAAGCGGGGGGGGGGGGAGGAGTTATTTGTAGCTTGGGCTGTTGAGTGGTTGAACAAAATTGGCTCTTTCCAAAGTGACCACTACAACTGTGGGAGTTTCACTTCAGGTACGAGGCTCCCATGCTGTCACTCACGAAAACCGATGGGAGAAAGCTCACGGTTACAGAAAGAAAGAAAATATAAACTGCCGCGACGTTTTCACGGTTACGCGGTAATAGATCTCGTACGTAAGTGCCTTTCTCTTCAACGAACACGTATCGAAGTATCCCATCGTTAAGGCTGGCGTGGAAACCGTAGCCATTGAGGAGGAGGAGAAAAAACATTATTGTGAGCCTGGTGATGTGGGAGTGGCTCCTCAGTCCAGGAGACCATGGGACGACCTCGCAGTCTCAGCCCTGGACACCAGGAGTTGCTGTGCATCTAAGCCAGCGCTGGTCGTCAGGTTCTCCCACAGCTCAGGGAGGGGAAGGGAAGCGGGTAAAGGTGGGAGGGCTGGGTTGTGTGCGCACCCCAAGATTATGTGTATGAGGGTAGATGGGTTAGGACAGAATTTACATGTGGCAGGGTATTGAGTGGGGTACATCCGATGAAGCCAAGTTGGGTGAGGAAAGGTGTTTGTTTGAAGCCTCCGGAGTATTACTTCTTCTGTTTTAGGAAGCTGCGGGTGAGGAGGGGGGAAATTTTGTCTTGATGTGCGGCAATGTTGGTTGATGTCTTGAAATGTGAGCAGGGGAACGAGACTTGGTGTTTCTTCAGAGGCCTGGGAGGAGAGTTCGCAGGCTTGTCTGTGGACAAAATTATTGCCCGTTGGTGAGGAGTGTCCCGGGGTCCACACAATGTCGATTTTCCTGTTGGGGGAATGTTCAGCCAGGAGGTTCCACGTAGTTGAGGCCACGTAACCTGACGAAAAGCTGCGACAGACGGCTTGACAGTCCGTAATTATAATCGTTACGGGTGTTTGAGTAATGGCGAGGGTCACAGCAAATTCTTCCGTGGCCCAGATAGATGTTGTCTTGATTGAGGCGCAGGTGAAGATCTTGTCTTTAGTGGTTGCTATGGCTAAGTGATGGGACTGATTGGAGTAAGGGCTGGCATCTGTATACAAAACATCGGGATTGTTTCCGTAGATTTGTTCTTGGGCTTGGCTACGGGCGTGTCGCCGACCGGAGTGCAAAGTGGGATGCATATTTTTGGGAAGACGGCGGACACGAATGGATTGACGCCAATTATGGGGAAGAGGTTTTTTGTCCGTACTCTGAGTGGTTTACATTTTGAGGTACGGCAACAGTGCCAGTCCTGTTGGTGTTTGAGTTAGGCGGAGACGTTGACTGGAAAGATGGCCTTCGATGAGTTCTGTGACCGAGTTGTGAATGCCTAATTGGAGCAGTTTAGTTGTCGCGTTGGACATAGGAAGATTGAGAGCTTTCTTTATAACTTTGCGGATGAGGCGATCAATGGCTTCCGTGTCACTTTTGCTAAGAGTTAGATAGGGAGCGATGTAGATGACCCGTGATATGAGGAAGGCGCGGATAAGGCGGAGAAGGTCTTCCTCCTTCATGCCGCGATGTCTATTGGAGATTCGCCGAAGCATGTGTGTAACTTGAGCAAATACTGTGGTGAGCTTGAATACTGTCTGATCGTTCCGTGTATTGGCCTGGATTGCAACACCAAGTATCTTGAGTGAAGGTCTGGGATGTATAAGTTGTCCATCGAGGGTAATTTGAACTGATTCTTTATTTGCAGGGGGGCTTTTCCGTACAATGACGAGGTCAGATTTTTGAGGGGAAACCGAAGGCCAATTGATGAGGCGTATTGTTTTACAGTGTCAGTGGCTTTTTGAAGGGTATCTTGAATTTCACCTAAAGAACCCGGGTCAGTCCAAATATTAATATCGGCATACAGTGCGTGATGAACACGGGGAATGGCTTTAAGCTGACGAGGGAGGTATAGGAGAGCGATATTAAGAAGCAAAGGTGAAAGAACAGAACCTTGAGGAGTGCCTTGATCTCCAAGGGTGATTGGATCAGATTTCACATCGCCTGCTTTTAGGATCGCCTGTCTGTGGGTGAGAAAATCGGCAATGTAGGAGTGCGCACGCAAGCCGTAGCCTGTTTCGTTGAGACGGAAGAGGATGGCAGAATGAGAGACGTTATCGAAGGCTCCCTTTAGGTCTAATGCAAGAATTGCACGAGGGGAGTTTCGGGAGACCGGTATGAGAATTTCTTCCTTTATGCGAAGAAGGATGTCTTGCGTGCACAGGTGTTTTCTGAAGCCGTAAATTGTATTTGGGATGAGATCCTTAGCTTCTAGGTAGGGTTGTAGCCGTCGGAGTAACATGCGCTCCACCAATTTCCCCACACAAGATGTTAAAGAAATAGGACGAAGGCTGTCCAGGTGGGGGGACTTGTTAGGCTCCGGGATAAAGCGGATCTCTGCTGTTTTCCATTGTGGGGGAAGTTTTCCGGATTTGCAATGGGCATTATTATGCTGCAGAAGTTGTTCCAATGAGTCATCATCCAAGTTGGCTAAAAGACGATAGGTCACATGATCCGGGCCCGAGGTGCTGTGTTTGTTGCATTCGGAAAGAGATGTGCGGAGTGCGTAAAGTTAAAAATCTTGATCAAGGTCCGGATTTGGCTGGCCTGTTTAGGGAGGGGGAGTGAAATTTCTGGCTGTGTGGAGGTATTTATTTTCTAAAGCACGCATGAGGGCTTCAGAAGAACCATTGAAACAATGAAGAATTTGGGTCAATGCTCGTTGCGAAGCGCTCCTATTGGTTTGGAGGTCGATGAGATGCCGGAGCAGGTGCCAAGTTCTTTTGGTTGTCAAGGTACCTTGGAGGCTGTCACACAGCTGTAACCAATTTTCTTTTGAAAGGTGGTTGGCGTACTTTGTCGCTTGTTGATTTGGAAGTGCGATTCGGAGACGCAGTTTGCGGTTGTGCCGCTGTCGCTTCCAGCGCTTGGTGAGGCTCCGTCATGCCTCCCAAAGCCTTAAGAGTTTCGGGTCGACATCAGGGGTATGGTAGGTGATAGCCACCGTTTTTGTTCTTGAGTGAACAGTTTGCAGTAAATCGTCAATCCATGCTGATAGGGGCTGTTTGGGGTCAATAGGTTTGGAAGAATTTGCTTTTCTGAAGGCGTCCCAGTCGGTAAGGCGTGCCGCCCCCAGCCGAGCACTATACGTGTGGTTTTTAATTGTAATTAGTATAAGCTCGTGATCAGATCCAAGGTTTTTCTGCGGGAGAAACTAGGAGACGTCTAGGGAGCCCAAAAGAAATGAAAGATCCGGGGTAGTATCCCTGGTGACGCTTGTACCAGTACGGGTTGGGGAATCAGGTAGGCTGAGCAGCAGTAGATTAAGGTCGTCGATAATATTGGCCAGAATGGAGCCCCGCTGGTTTCTGTAGTGGTAGCCCCAGTTAGGACGAGCGGCATCGAAATCTCCTAAAATAAGAAGAGGTCTATTTTTGGCGATTTTGATGGCATCATTGATCGTGGCTTTAAAGTCGGGGTATTTTTGGGTAGGACGACAATAAATGTTGAGTATGAATACGCTGGACTTGGTTTTCGTGGACGGGCACAGAAGCTCCAGGAGGGTGTGGTTACATCCGTGCTGCGGGGTGATGTTATGAACAGCTGATGCGGCCTTATTGACAAAGGTTAAAGTTGGGTAGGTGTCGATTGATCCATACGATATGTACCCAGGTAATGTTGTGCACGTGTTGGCCTCTTGAACGGCTATAACAACTGGTTTTTGGTCTAGAGTGCGGATGAATTGATGGAGAGCTGCTCTTTTCTGTTTGATGCCTCTTCAGTCCCATTGTAGTATGGTGGTTAAGCTAGCTTGACGCCGTGTCCCTGGCATCCGGGAGGGGGGAGGAGAGGAATGCATCGGAGTTACGGGCGTAAGGGAGAGCTCTTCCATGGGCGCGAGTCACGTTTTTACTGGGGCGTTCGGTGCGAGGAGAGCTAGGTCATAGGTGTGGACTGTGGACGATGTAGTCGGGTTGTGAATGCTGATTTCATTTCGGAGGGAACATTGATCAGCCCGTAGAGATTGGAGTTCTTGTTTAAGGCTCTGATTTTCTAAACGGATGAGTTGAATTTCTTGAGTTATTCCAATAAGCTGGCTTGTGAGCTGGGAGAGCAGATCATGAATTTGGGGAAGGGCCATTGATTCTGATTCTTTGGGCGGAGCAGCGGAGTTATAGGTGGTTGAGGCGGCGGGAGGAGGATCGGGTTTGTTGCGTTTCTCATTGACATTATTCTGAAAGCTTTGGAGGACCTCAAGACGGGCCTGAAGAGACGTAATTAATGCAGTTTGTTCCTCCAGGACACGGGCTAGCTTTTTGCACGCCATGCAGGGTGTTGGATTTTGTGTAGCTTTGGTAGGAAGGGGTGGGAAGGATTGGGGTTGAGCTGTGGGGGAAACCATGTGATCCCAGCTTAATTGTGCGGCCGATCCAGTTGATCCCCAGGTGACGTGGTGCATAAGGCCTCCCTGGACTTGCTTCTGGAACGGGAGCGTTTTGGTGCGGCAGGCGTAGATGAACGGTCTCGTGAGCGACTGCCATGTGGTGATAGGCCCTCCGGTGTCCTGGATGATTCAGTTCGTGCCTGTCGGAGTCGTCGTTGTTTGAGAACGAAGGGTTCAGCGTATCGTTTAGTGCACCCAGGGGACCCAGAGAGATGGGAGCCGCCACAGAGGCTACACGTAGGGTTGCAGGCCGCGTGTTCTCGCGGCGGCGGATTTTGGAGGTCACAGACATGACACACCGAAGTCGCTGGATTAGGGCAGGCTGTCGCAGGATGTCCAACCCTGTGGCAGGTGCCACAGACGGGAGTTATTTTCTTGTAAATGGAGCAAGGGTATTCTGTTCCGTATAGCCGCACTGTATAAGGGACTTTGGGGCCAGCAAAGGGGATGATGACCGTTGAAGAGGTTCCAATGCGTCTGACAGTATACACTTCGTCCACGGTCTGGTCGATGTTGTTAAGGATTTCGATTTCTGTGAACCTTGTGGGCACGCCACGAATGACTCGTTTGATAGAGTCGTCCGGTGCAAGTCCATACAGTTGAACAGGGTATTGCTTCTTGTCGAAGGTGAGTTGTTTAACTTGGCTTAGCAACCTTGCTGCCTCCGATGACGGAGTGCTAACTGTAGCTATGTTCTGCGTGACGTCCACCCGTAATCGAAGATTTGCCTGACGCCACGTGGCGTTTATCGCGTTCAGCAACGCCAAGGAGAGCTCAACATAGGGAATGTCGCCGAGAGCTAGTCCGCCTTGGGGTCTCAGCACCAGCTTGAAGTCATCTTTTGGTAAAGGCTTAGGTTTCACAGCAGGCTTACCTGCTTGCAAGCGAGGCGGCATGGTTGAAGGCGAGACTGGTGTGGAAGTCAGGTCAGAAGAGGTTGCTTTACGCTGACGTCTTCTTTGAGCTTTGGATACAATCTCGATGAAATCTTGTAGCTCTTCTTGATATGTAGGCTCACTCCTTTCGTCAATCTGAGCTGAATCCATTGCATCGTCGGCCGAGGTGGAGTTGGTTGAGACTGCATTCACCGTAGTTGATTCGTCGCCATTGCTGGTTGTGTCTTGCATGACAACTCCAGCCCTAGGCCTACGACAAGCGTAAGCCGGGGGCTGGCGTAGTATGGATGTAGCTTCCGAAATATTTTACCCACTTGTCCAAACGAGGTGTCAGGATGACGGCGAAGGCCTCCTGAATACGGTGGTATAATTGGGATACGCGCACCCCAAATAATTACCTCATTTTCGGCTAAAATACACGGAGCCGGTGAAGAGCGCTTTGGGCATGTTACTCCTTCTTCTTCGAATCGTAGCCATTGAAACCAGTGAAGATATTTAAGGTGGTAGAAATGAATACTACTAATAATAGTTTTATTGCTACTCGAATAGCGGGGAGCCAGGCGCAGACTGCTGCAAAAAGCGGTCATGTAAATGTAGCCAATTCCAAACATTAAATGCGTCCAATTCAGCTGTAAGTGCATTAAAGAAAAAATGAATACTAATAATAGTAGTTTCATTTGTACTCAAATCAGGTAAAGCCAAGCTTATATTGCTTAAAAAGCGCTCATATCATTGTAGCCCACCCAAGCTTAGAAGCTTCCGAGAAGTTTACGTAGCCGTCACTGCATCTAAGAACCAAACACATCTGTCTAGACATCGTTTCAGCCCACACATCCACTCACAACACGAACTAAACATTCAAAGCACCGAAGCAAACACGGCAAAAACACCGGAACGCTGCGAAGTCCAATGCACTGGCTCAGTTCACTAACGAGGGGAGCGCCAAGTGGTGGCGCCAGCCGTCAAACTCTCCGGTTGAAGACTCTGGGATGAAGTATACGAGTACTGCGCGGGCACGATAATTATGCACGCGTGTGAAGAGTACCCAACCGAAAAGGAACTAATACAAAGGGACACTATCTCGCCAAAACTGCATACAGCTTTCCTGGAAGGGGTGTCCAAGAAATACGACATGAAAAAGTGAGAGCTCCGATGAATGGGGATTGTTTGAGACATTTCTGCTGAGTCTTGAGAACACCTGAAAAAAATGGCGGAGCTTGCACTAGTCCTGCAAAGCTGCAGAAACAGCAGAGCTGGTGGCCGCTTTTACTTCGCCGAAGACCCGGCTGTGTGCACCTCATATGGATTCTTTAACTTGCCACTGAGAGTTGTTCATCACTGGCAGACCTGGGTCGTCTTGTCTGCCGGCTTTCACGTATCTCCAAAAGGATGCGGCATTAGGACGCGCTAGAACCTTTGGAAGCCGCCGCTCCGAACTCGCCGTCTGGGCTCCCCATTTCAGGCGCGAACGCACGTGAACTGGCGAGGAGGCGAGTGCACGACAGATCACGTGATCAACGCAAGCGCATAGAAGCCGGATTTATAAAGCAAAGAACCCAGGTTACATCCAAGCAACGGAAAGCGTTTTTTACCTTGGCTCGCCTCTTTTTCGCGTCATACAGGAACGACCTTTTACTCTTTTTTTGTGCCTAAATTGGGGGGTAAGGTATCACTTTTTCGTTCTTGTAATATTTATTTCAAAGCTCCCAACGCCATGAGTGCATTAGGCAAAGTGTCTGCGACACCCAGCACATGCGCGGTATGAAACGCAACATATATACGGACTGAAAAAAAAAGTGACGCCTACTGTGCAAGTTTGCACGAAGCCATACCATCACGACGGCAACTACATTTCAGGTCAGGAGCCACTCGCTTTTTGATTATATAGTGAAGCCCCAGTGCATGAGCGCGATGCACTTTCTGTCGGCCCGCGTCCCCTTTGGCTCTGCTCGCGAATATGCAACATATGCCCCCACCAGACGTCTTTTAGGCGCTAATTATGCCAATATACATGTCAAGATGCATCGTTCAATTAAAGAGCAAATTTCAATTGGCTTAGAACATCGCTTTTTGTTCTCCGTGCTTGGGGCGGACCGGGGGCGCATATCGACATCCTTTACGCTCAAGCTGGTGAAGTGACGGGCATAAAGCCAGGAAATTCAACTGCTCCAAGCACCGAGCGCACGGCGGGCTTATACCGGCGTACGCCGTATCAAATTTTTGGTTACTTTTAGCGCTCGTGCGCATCTGGTTTAGTTGTTTTTCAGAAATATGCATCAAGAACCGAAATAAGCCGCGGGCCTGTTAAACAAAGGGTGCGACGTTGTATTCGTGATTAAAAAGCGCACATCGCGTGCACCTGCCAATCAAAACAGTTAAACTTGTGTCGGAAAGTATTCAATTCCGAATTTGTAAAAAACTACCGGTCACGCGACAAAAAACGCAGTAATTCGTAATATCCACCAGGACGTAGATGTTCATTTATCTTACTGCCATACGCCCCAAATTGGCTGCTCCACTTGCTCAGTTTTTCAACCACCCAGGATAATCACTTTTAGCACTGATGTGCCATGTGCATATAAGTCAGATCATCCCTTGCCTGCCAGGCAACGTTAAGATTAGCCGATAAGCATCCAAGCTGTCTGTGTAAATTCGCGCCTGGACCCTTCCGTGTGTGTGGCTGAAATATGCAGCACGTAGAAATAATGGAAATCAACTGTATGTCAATAAAACAGGACAATCGAACTGACTCGTTCTTTAACATATTAATGCTTTAAAGTCGTAAGTCCACACTGTATTTATATCAAATAATTCAAAGTGGCCAGAACGCGACAAATTACGACGGTCATTTAGAACAAACCACTGGAAGTGAGTAATGGCTCACTGAAGTCATTACTAATGCTCTGTGACACAGAACGGTGTTAACATTTTGCGCCCACTGTCCTCGATTTTGCCGCTCGTGATGAAGCACCAACACCCCTTCGTGTCGATAATGCTAAAATTGGCGAGATCCATCCAAAACACAGCCTCCGTGAGGGCGACCGAGAGCACTGGATAATTGATGCAGTTCGACAGCATACAATCAATTGCGCGAGTTTAAAATATGCCACAAATTGAAACACAGGTATCGAGCTTTTTTTTCACGCTCTGTTTGGTCCAGATCCTAGCCATTTGCAGGTGCTGCGATTTAAAGGCATCTCGTGGCATCAATACAACGAACAAGGCCACAAACAAAAAAATCATGCAACCGTTCATCTAAGGACGAATTTGGTTAAGCGTGAAGCTTTCTCGCGACGAAGTCTTTGGTTGTCGTCTGCGTTTGGAATGAGTTTCCACAAGGTAGAAATGGAGCAATTGTACAGACGCCGGCTTTACAATTCGAGTGGCCCTGGTTCGCGTCCGGCCTCTGAAGCGTTTGTTTCTTTCACTTCTCCCACTATCATCATCATCGTCAGTGGAAGTTGCCTTTCCTGCCAGACATTTTCCGCTTTATATACACAATTAGTGAGAACACTAATTTTCGCTTCGGAAATGCAAAGTGTTCTTTTTACCCTATTTCTTCCGATGCATTTTTCTGCAGTTTCGCTGTCACCATATCACTGACCAGGTTATGGGGAAGCTCCATCACAACCCGAACAATGGTAATTGTTTCAATATAATTTAGGGTTAATATTATCAATGTCTCTGCGTGTATGAATGCCTTTTAATTTTATCAACCCCACCTTCTTAGCAAACCACTGAAAGCAGAAAGTTTGCATCAAATAGAAACTTTTTACTACCATGTCTTCAAACTAATTACCTCAACATCACTTCAACTTTCTCTGCAATATCCCTTTGAAATAGCTTACCATTTGCTGTGAAAATATTTATTTGAGTGTAGTTATTTAAATCGCCCAAAGAAGAGGATCTTTTGTCCTGTAATTGGTCTTTTGTCACGTTTTTGCGTATTTATTTCTAAATGGAACTGGATATGGCAGCCTTGGTTTGTCAGTGCTGAACTTTTCCCTGTTTTGATTTTTTGGAAATGAATTCCCCGTTGCTATTATTTTAGGATCTTAAATTGTTGCACTGTTAATGCCATGTTTCGGTGTTAACTCACGGAGGGTCTGAGTACAGTCACTGACTTTGGGACCCTTGTCTGTAGTGTTTTTACTAATTCCCTTTTCTAACGCACTCCAATAAACTTTTTTCTTCTTAAAGGAGCCATAAAGAGAAAACACAACTTCGTGTAATTTGAAAGAACTAGAATTCAGTATCTCACTCAGCTTCATTACAGCCACCAAAGGTGTTTTTTTAACGAAAAAAAAGCAAGAAGTATTCAAAACTTTCCAATTTTGCGGGTAGCCGAGACGACTTAATATTGAGCGACCGGTGGTTGTCAGGAGGAGGCGTTCTTTTTGGCTGGTGAGATGCGCCTCGATGAGCTCCTCAAGGGTGTTGTGAACCCCGAGTTGTTGGAAACGGATTGTTGACGTGGTGATAGGTAGCCCAAGTGCCATTTTGTAACTTCTCAGTATGAGGGCGTTTAATTTATTACTTTCAGCAGGTTTTAGTGTGAGATACGGCGTGCCGTATGTTATGCGACTTATTAGGAGAGCCTGTACAAGGCTTACAGTGTCGCGCTCCTTAAGGCCTTGATGGCGGTGGGTGATTCGTCGAATGAGGCCGACTAGTTGCATTACGGTGGTTTGCAGTTGGGTGAGAGTTGCGTGGCCAGCCCCATCTTGTTGAATTTGAAGTCCTAGTACCCGAAGAACGGTCACCTTGGGAACGGGTTTACCCTGTATGGTGAGTGAGGGCTCAGGCGGTGGAGGTGGGCGTCTGCCACGAGAGCGGGCGCGGAGAACGAGTAGAGACGATTTTTCCGGGGCGCAAGTAAGTCCGCAGGTTGTCAAATAGGTGAGAGTGGCATTGATAGCTTGCTGGAGTGAGTCTTCCTGGTCGCCTACTGATCCACCAATAGTCCAGATGGTGAGGTCGTCGGCGTAGAGTGCGTAGTGAATGTGAGAAAGAGAGTCAAGAGCTGGTGGCTACCCGCTACCCCCACCGGAACATACTCTTCAACGCATTCCACCAGCTATCCGTCGTCACATCACTGTCTCCCCTATACCCCGCCATATGCACCCAACGTATAACCAAGGCCGCCGCAAGGCGCGGGCTGCCCACCTCTACGTCAAGTACGGATCTCGGGACGACACTCGATACGTGGATGCCTCTCCATACTCCTCTCACTCAGCCCACACATCAGCCGTTGTCGACTCCACAGGAAGTCTTGTGAACTCAGTTACCACCCCTACCAACAACATAACAACAGCAGAAGAAATTGCAATCGCCTTGGCCGCCCACACCGATCTAGAGTACGTGACGATCCTGACAGACTCCCAGACCGCTTGCCGCCACTACCAAGCTGGACGAATCTCGGCCCTTGCCCTCCGCATTCTTGCCCAACGATCAGCGCCAATTCCCGATATCCGCATCGTGTGGACACCGGGTCACACGGCTCTCCCTGGGAATGAGGCGGCCCACGCCTCTGCCCGCGCCCTCATACCCCGGGCACCCACGGGAGCCGACGACCCAAGTGCTTCTCCGCCCATACCCCTCCGCTACGCTGACATCCTTGCCCATTTACGCCGACAACGCCAGCACTTCTCTCCACCCCATCCGAACCTTCCCAAGACCGACGAGTGCATCTTACGACGGCTGCAAACCAACACCATTCCTCATGGCACACGCCTTCATGCTATGTATCCTGCACAGTACTCTCCAAAGTGCAAACACTGCCCATCCCCATGCACCCTATACCACATGGTGTGGGAGTGCCACCTAACCCCAACTCTACTCCCCCTTCCCAACCCAACCCCTGAGCAGTGGGAGGGCCAGCTGGCTAGCGGCGACCTGGGTGACCAGCAACAGCTGATATCCCGGGCGCAACTGGCCGCACGTGCCCAGGGCCTCCTGGACTGAGGACGCCCCCCACAAGAGAGGAACGGCTCAACTAACTCCGTTCCAGCTCAATAAAACGTTTTCACCACCACCAATTTTGCGCCACAGTGACGTGATATGAGCAAGAATGACGCCATACGGGCCAACAATAAAACAGAATTTTCAGTGCGTTAACTGCACGTTAATATTCAAGTGATGCGATCAAATGGAACTAGAGGCCCCATTACAGACGTCTAGTCATGCGTCGTCGCGAAAGGTCGGTTAGGCGGCCACCAATCGCAGAAACAAGGTTCCGTGACGTCATAGAAAAGTTGCGGGACATTGGTTAGGGGGTCGCGAATGATTCACAAGTTTTCTTTAATATGTCCGTTATTTTTTCGAAGATTGCAATGATATTGGTATCATTGTTATCGGGACTAAGCAGTCTTTCCAATAAACCCAACTTGTATTTTGTCTTCATGGCTCCTTTAAGACTGTATGACCTACCTGCAGCAGTGGATGACAGCCGCAGCAAGGTGCTTGCACTTTATCTACCAGCCCTGCTGCACACAAGCACTGCCCTTCAACGATTTTTGGCTCTCTAGAAAGGCAGCTCTCATGTTCCCTACTCAATCTCCCGGAGAATGCAAGTTCTGTTTAAAACCCGGCATTCTTCCTCATATCATATTAGAGTGCAAAAGCTGTTAAAGAACATGGTGACGAGCAGCGGTCTGCATGTCCAGACACTGTTCGCCTCCAGAGCGAAGGCTCCCGCTTATCACATGGGTTTCTGGAATGAACGCTTATCACATTGGTTTTTGGAATGAACGCAAAACCTACGAATCTGAGTACGGCTGCGACAAAGTTCCGCGGGAGACATGTTTTGCGACGCCATTTTGGTTCTTTTGACATGCTTCCCGACTCTGTAGGAGAACTTGGAGTGGCGAATAGCGTAAGTAAATCAACGTCCTGCATTTAAACCGAAAGTACCGGAACGCTCCTAACACAAATTGATATTTCGCGTGGGAGGACGAACAACTTCAGCAGCGTATACAAAACACGCCACGCGTCAACTTATGGGTATGACCATATAACCACATGACCCCTCACTGACCATTAAAAACAGGAAGTGATGCATCTTAACACACAATGAGAGGGCAACCAAGCAAGAAAGGAGATAGAAAAGATGTGAACGGTATGGAGCCAAATCACACCTGTAAACCAATTATAATAAACTGTACGGGTTAGCCACCGGATTGGCTAGCGTTTTGTGGCCGCCGCTAATATAACGGTAGTCTCTACCAGCTTTATCGCTGGAGTGGCCAAACAGTCAGAGTCACTGTTATTTTAATGGTTATCGTTACCGAAGTTAGTCGGCACCACTGCTAAAACCAAAAACCCCCGAATGGTACTGTAATTGTTTTTTGGAACATCATCGTAACGCCTTCAGTAGAAACATTTATTTCTCTTGTTTTAATGTGCAAGTCGGTGTCGTGTTCAAGGGTGTTTGACACTTAAACGCCACGCGGAAGTCATCCGAGAGACAGGCGATGTACTGCGCTTCTTTCTGGAACTCCTCCCTCAATTTTGCATACGTAGGGCAGTAGTGGTGGTAGACGAATAACATGTAAAACAGCTTGCAACGAGATACTTTCCAGCCTCCAAAAGATTCAAACTGCCTCTGCCACAAAGAACTGGCCGCCGCTCGTCGAGCCGTCTCGATGCTTAGAAGCGGAACACGCAATCTTCGTACGGACTTCTCCAACAGGGTCCCGAGGCTCTCCTGACAAGCGGTGTAGTTTTCGAATAACTTGGAAGTAGCTGGGCTCCATTCATGCTCAGAGAATATGTTTTCCCAAAGAGCATCAGCCAGCGGGACACCTACGATAGCCGAGGGAACCACTAGCTCATCGCTGGCGTTGAAAGTAGATATGGTGTACAGAGACACGGGTATCACAATGGTGTCGTTGAAAACAGCGATTGGTTTCAAACCTGCTGCCCGGTACACATCTTCTGTGATGCCTGGCCGTAGGTCGTTTCCCTCGTTTGACCACCCTGACCGGAACAACGCCAACAAGTTCCTGACGAAGTCACCGGTAACAGTGGGAATTTTTTTGTGCACGGGCAGTATATCGGTTGGCAACAAAAGTCGGAGGTTTTTGTGGTAGCTCAGTAGCCTGGTGTGGTCAGTTGGCGGCATAATGCTCGCAGATTGCTCCGCAATCTCCACCAAAAGTTTCTTGAAAATGCGATGAAATGCGGCGGCATGCTCCTGGCTGTATGTTTCGATATAATTCACCATCGTCAGAGGGGAATGCTCGTACATAATGCTCGTGCAGTACTCAAAATGTTGGGTGAACCGAATGCCGCCGCCTTCGTTGAGCATTTCAAAAAGGAAATTGGTGACCGCCTTGAAAATGAAAAATACGAGCGTCGCTGTCCGCCGTCTTACGTCCAGCAGCACACTGAACGTCTTTCGAAGCGCATCCACGCTGCTGTGGTAGAGCCTTGCAGGAGGATCGCTGCCGCTAACGTTCCTCACAGCCCAGCTCCAGTCGGCCAACGTCAGAGACGGTGCCAGTTTGGCCACGTCAGGGAAATTCGCCAGGGCAGCGTTTCCAAAAGTGAAGTCTTTATACTCTACACCCTTTCCAAAAGTGACGTGAAGATCGCGCTCTAGATCTTCCATATTCTTCAGGCTGACGCTAAGGTTCAACATACGGTTAATGGTTTGAAGACAGTCCTCGCGTAACCGCTGGTACCGGGCCGAGAGGTCGCCTCTGATGCGCGGTGCCGTGCTTGTTATTAGGAGTACAGCCAGGAACCCTGGCTTCCTTAGGAGGTGCATGTTCTTGAAGTAGACCCTGCGAGGAAAGCCACCGCGGCCGTACAAAGCGACGACGGGATGGGACATTATATTGTGCCTCACTGCCATCTGGAGCAGGAACCGCAGAAGGTCTCGTTCGGACGTCGTCACAGCGGTGTTCGGCAGTAATGCCCCAATATACGTGGTCGCGGTTGAGCCACCTATTTTCTCTGTGTTACCCACTGCGCTTAGGCAGGACTGAAACAAACGGTATATCGCCACCCCGGATTTGCTTGCAGGCGGCCAGTAGAGTTCTTTGTCTGAGCTGAAATAGGAGTCACCCCAAGCCAGCGGTTCTCGCTGTGTATAGTATTCGCCACAAACGTAGTCGTGCAAGAATCGCCAGGGGTTAAGGGAAACGTTGACGTGGTAGAAGAGCCACTCGGTCTCGCGCATGCAGCAGCTGGCCGTGTCGGGGGCTTCGACGCGCTGCCTCGACTTCGAGAAGCTCAAGGCAATCGCCGCCACCAGGAGCAACAGCGCGGCCATGAAAAACACTGCCACGATTGCTTGGATCGTGGAAAGGGTGGCCTTCTTGGGACCTCTGACTGGATATGTGTGCTGTGCGGCGTTCGCTGGGGTTGGTGGTGCATATTGATCGGCAGCCTGCATCAGATGACGGAAAAGTGTACGTTTAGTGGTGGTGACAGTGCCAATGATGGAAATCGTACCATTTACGAGGTATGCTCACCTGGTAACTGATATTCCTTTAATCTTTTCGTTATTGCGATATTATTGTCTTGTTACCTAGAAGCAGCAACATTTCTTGGCAAAAGATACGTGATAAGATACTGTAACAGAACTGCTTAGATTGTGGAATAAACTGGAACATACCCAGCTTTCTCGCTCAAAATTGCAACCTCTCAGAAACCTAGGGAAACCACTTCAGGAAGATGATATTTGGCACAAAGCAAGACGTGAACGTGCAAATGAAAACACTGGGAGAAGTTTCCAGGACTCTGAATATTTTATGTGCAATTCGCTGTCAAATCTTACTCCCCATGCATTTCTATGGGATAGTTTCCATGGCTCAGGAACCTAGCCGCAAAACGTGCAAGACTTGAAACTGTGGGCAAAGCAAGTTTTCACCCCCAGTATTCGCAGCGCAAAATAACCTTCTATTACCCTAAATAACTGCAAAGTATTCGCTGTTGAAAGGACTGCCATGAGCGGGAAAGCTGCACATGAAATTTCAGCCATTCCACTGTGGATGGGTGGTACACTAGCGGAGCCGCAATACTACACCTAGTTAAATGTGTGTGATAAGGAACTTTTTCTACTGTAAAAAAGTTATGAGAGAGCAGTATATCCTCCTTAGACCCCAGACATAACGTAGTACAAATAAGATAATTTTTATAGAATTGAATTTATCAGAGTACAGGAATAATTCTGATGACATTCCTTACTTTCTACTACGTTTCGTGGGAAATTTATCGGATGCGTAATACATTGCGCACTCGGACTAAGTTGTAAAAAAAGCATGGAACATGATCTCACGGAGAGTGCGTGCGCGTGCGCGTTTGCGGGTAAGTGCGTGAGGGCGCGCCTGTGTGGGCGCGTATGGGCGCGTCTTTGTGCACGTCTGTGTCCGTGTGTGTGTGTGTGTGTGTGTGTGCGTGTGTGCGTGCGTGTGTGCGTGCGTGCGTGCGTGCGTGCGTGTGGTGTGTGTGTGTGTGTGTGTGTGTGTGTGCGTGCGTGCGTGCGTGCGTGTGTGTGTGTGTGTGTGTGTGTGTGTGTGTGTGCGTGCGTGCGTGCGTGCGCGTGCGTGTGTGTGTGTGTGTGTGTGTGCATGTGTGCGTGTGCGTGCGTGCGTGCGTGCGCGCGTGCGTGTGTGCGTGCGCCTGTGTGCGTGCGCGCGCGCTAGTGCGCCTTGTTGATACCGACGAAGATAAAGAAGCCGGTTGGCTATGGAAAGTCCCTTCCCTCCTTGACGTAATTACAAACGCTTGCCTCATTTTGCCGCGCTCACAAAGCATCAGCGTTGCCGAGCAAACTATCCCCTTCCCCGATAAGTGCCCACTGAAGAAGTTCGTTCCTGTGAAGCCATCACCTCAGGCCTGAAGAAGAATCTTGGCAAACCCTGAAGACGTTGCCAGAGATTTTGAAGTTTTTTAGGGGACGGGAAGGGGCAAGGATTCGGTACTGCTTGTCACCATTTGCCGCAATCCTCTCGAGAGAATTTCCAGGGCACAGGCATCGGGGGCATCTAAAGGGACTTTTATGGGCGCAGTCCCTTAGGAGCTGTGGCTGATGGCGACTTCTGTCATTGTCGTAATCGCCGTCTCATGTAGTCACGGTATTAAACACCGGGTAACTTGTTTATTCCCCGCGCCTGAACGCGGCGTAACGTCTACTAAAAAATCACTGGGACACTCGTTTCCGCCTCGCGTTGGAGCGCTTGGTAGCACGTACTAAAGAAATACGGGGGCACTCGTTTACGCCACGCTTTAGAGAGCTTCGTGCATCAAAAAGAAAGGCTTTTACAGCACACCTGCATACCTCTACCCCACAACGGTTCCATCTCTGTTGGCAAAAACAACAAGGAGCGAAGAATACACTTATAAACTGCATGCTCTTCCTCCTCCGCCGGTTACACTTTGGTGGAGATGGTCCGAAATTTTTTATTGATTAGCGGTAAACCGACCCCTAATTTTAATACAGAGAATGGGATAATCAAAGTAATTGGTTCTGCCAAGAGTAGCAACGAAGAGTCAGCATTGTCTTGACGTGCAATCTGTTGCACATCGAATTTACGAGTGAAATGAAGAAAACAGAAAAGTGAAGACAGAAGTAGCGGTGGTGAATCAGACCTTAGTCTGTCGTGAGCCCGTAAAACGATATTAAAGAGCATCGCAGCCTTTTTAAATACACGAAAATAATTTGCTTTGGCGGCGTCGATAGAAAACCTCGGGATTGCAAGACACCATTTTCATTTGTTAGATTGAGACCAACCTTGTACCTACGTTGCATAAAACAGCAATAGACGGCACCACCAGTCTCTAATGAAGCTTGAAGAGTCTGTTCCGGTTTATCCTTCAGCAAATTTATTTACGATTCGCCAACATCTGAATGTGCAATAAGTTAAGAGCCAAGACATTGATGATCAATACGGGTCCATAACGAAAGTTACTGCATTGCAAACAGATCAAAAACAAGGCCCCAAAGACGACACAACGTGTTACACCTGACAAATCGTTCGCACAGATTGAGTCCTTGCATTGAGTCCTTATTTTGCTTTGAGCATTCCACCTAGATGACCATCGCGAAAACAAATCACTGCACAGGTTTAAAAATAAATGAACAAACTTGTCCCCTGATGCAAATATCTAGGCCCAACTGTACAATCTAATTTATTTTGGAATGCCTTGTAACCATCATAGTATACATAGCATTTTTAGGTTTCAGTTTGATATTACAATAGACGTTTTTACAGGGTACATAACATTAGTAGGTCCCGTAGTCAAAGACTAAGCAGGTATCACCTAGAAACTGTGGTTCTTGAAAGAATGCTTTGAACAGTGCACAAGGAAGGCAAAACGTAGAGCACAGACAGATCTGGTACCGTATAAACAGGACCATACATCATTCATACATCATCCATAAAAAATAGGGACTCGTGACCTCTATTCTGGTTAATGCGGTGTGTTGCTCACTGTACTTAGGCTCTAATGCTTGCGTTGCTGTGCACTCCAAAGAACAAATAGTTGATAGCTTGCGGCTGTGTTGTTCCCTTGTCTCCGTCTGCGTTTTGTACTGCTCTAAGCAGCGCAAGTATTCCAGTCTGAGTTTACCATTTAGAACTCGCCCAAAGGGATGCTTTGGTGAGTCATTTTCTGGAATATGCACGCGGCATCACCCCAGACCCACACGAAAAAAAAAGACACTGCATGCGTAGAGGGCATTCAAGCAGAAGGGCTAAGGTTCATGTGTCATTTTCATCAGCAGGTACAATCCCTGAACGCTAGCCTCACGGGGAAAAAAAATTTCATCTGAGAACATTAGAGGGGATCACAATACGCTCAGTTTTTCTAGCTAAAAGCAGCACAACCGTGTCCCAGGCCCTAAAATGAATGTGCACCATTTATCCCTCCTTCCAAGGAAGATATGTTTGGTTTGATTGATTGATTGTAGGGTTTAACGCGTTGACGCAATGTAGGCAATAAGGCGTGTTGTAGGGGAGGGCTCCGGATTAATTTTGACCACCGGGGGATCTTTAACGGGCGCCGAAATTTCGTACACACGGGAGAAAAGGTTTGGCGCCCACCTTCGTGTCACGTGGTCAGTGCTTCGTTTTTTACTTAGCTGTTCTGCAGTTGCTTCAAATTTCCGAAGTGAAGGTGCCTTTTCTCTTGACGGGTGCTCTATAACAAGTTGTATGCACCCTTGTGTGCCTGCGTCTTTTAATCCTGATTGTTATGATTTTGGACGACAGAGTGCCATTCTAAAAACCGTGTGCCATGTCTAATACAGAATGCTATTGACCTCGCTCTTCCTTTTTTATACGCTAATCTTTTTTCTTTGCATCCACAGCTTTGTTTGTGTCTCCTAATTCGCCTGTACTGTTGTAAACAAC
>NW_027526460.1:134008914-134053286 GCF_048455015.1 Haemaphysalis longicornis
ATAAATGTGAGGGACAAATTACTTGGGAACGAGGGGAAAAGCAGTCCAGTATAGACTACAGCCTCCTTTCAGAAGGAGTGTATGAAAGGTTGACTTTAATGGATTGGATTGGATTGGAAAACATTTAATGAGCATAAAAGTGGGTGGCTTTCTCAGTCCAGATAGCCGCGAGCTAGCGCAGCTGCTTGGGCGCGAGTGATGAGGCGTTCTTGGTCCTCGCACTGTGAGCTGGCCAGCTCGCGCTCCCACTGCTCAGGGGATGGGGAAGGGAGGGGGTTTGGCGCGTAGGGGCATTCCCAGACTAGGTGGTAGGTAGTGTTTGGGACGGAGCAAGAAGGGCAGTTGTAGGGTTAAGTGGAGGGAGATATGTGGTGGAGTATCGTGGTGTTGTAGAATGTGTTGGTCTGCAGTCGACGCCAAATGCGAGCCGCCTGTGTGCTGAGGGATGGGTGAGAAGGAGGGTATTGAAGCCGCAGTTGGCGATAATGATATAGGATTTCAGTGTATCGGGGAGGGACCGGGGGATAGATGGAGCGTTCGGAAAGGTCCTCTTCCGTCGACGAAAACGCCCGGAATGTAAGAGCGCGGGCAGCGGCGTGTGCCGCCTCGTTTCCCTCGAGGGAAGGGGAACTAGAAGAAATAGGAGCCCACAGCTTAAGAAGTGGCCATAAATGGATAACTTTGACTTCGGAAAAATGGAAGGTCAAAAACCAAAAAATGGAGTTTCACTACTTGAAATTAGGCGATCAGCAAATGACTAATATTAACAAAAGCCTGAAGACGGAAATCCAGAGCCACCCTCCGAAAAATTGAGAATAGAGCGAGCTGATTGTTTTCATTCAAGGAAAGATAAGTAACACACAAGAACATAACTACCGAAAAGGAAAAAGAATCGCTGGAAGCTGCTGGTACAAGGAAATCAAGGAAGCTATATGACAAAGGCAGCAAGCATCAAGAGAGCACAGGGAGCCCAAGCCAGTGGGAACGCAAGCAGAGGAAATACCTTCGAAGTGGAATTGGTGCTGCCTAAAGAAGCTGGGACAACACAAAGCTGTACAGCAAAAACATAAACGAGAAAGGGAGAGATTGGTCTCGAATATACGGACAAAGGGTAAAAGCGCGCTGAGAATTTTTTTAGAATAATTTTAAGGAACTAAGGAAAAAGACCAAAGAAGTACAACGTCTTGTCATAAACCGTAAAGATCGGGTACTAAAAGGGTAAGCGACGCTAGTTCACACTCGCTTAATAATACAAGAGATTGAAAATTACGGAGAGAGGACTACATCATTTAGAAAGAGGTGTGTGTATATAAAGAGCTAAAGTTTGAGAATCTAAACTGAAAAAAAAGGCGACGAAAATGTTCCAGCTAACACGGCAACAGGGACGGATGAAAGTCATATATGGCGGTCGACCTACGTGGCCCAAAAAGCAAAGCACAACTGATATGAGCAATAAAAAAAGGGATAAAAACTATACAAGTACCGGATGATTGGAGTAAGAGCAGTATGAAGATGATATATAAAGGTAAAGGAGACAGGACTGGACTGATTCCAACTCGTACAGGTCTCACACAGTTATTTCAGTACCATACAGGCTGACAACGCAAGCCATAAAAGCGGATAGATGGGAACGACATACCGGAAGAACTACAAAATAAATTCTGACGAGACAGGAGCTTAGAGGACAATTCATTTGCCCTAACCCAATGTATAGAGATGTCAATGGCTCAATTGCGACACTATGGATAGCATTTCTGGATATAAAGGGAGCCTACGTTATGTATAACGTCTATTGAGCATACTAGGGCGGGAGGGATGAGTCCAGGAATTATTACAGCTGTTTCAGTGTATTGACAATGAGGACGAGGTGGAAATTATTTGGCAGGACCTAAAGCGCCCCGAACCCGTAGTAACAAATAGCGGTTTAAAGGAGGGTTTTCCTCTGTCGCCATTTGTGTTCATGCTGTACATGGCAAGAATAGAAAGAAAGCTTGAAGACAGTAAAATAGGTTTCAACCTGTGTTATAGCCGCAAAGGCGAGGAAGTGGAAAAACCTATCCAGGGAATGATATATGCAGAAGATATATGCAGATGACTAGCAGATAATGAAGAGTGTCTGCAACACCTTACAGATATATGCGTAGAAGAAGCCACTGAACTTGGGTTAGAGACTACCTGAGGAAAGTCGGAAGTTTAGGTTTTTAATTGCGAGACCCGTAACAAAGGGGTATGCGTTCTACAAGCAAAACTACCGTGGGTAACAAAATACTAATATTTGGGCATATGGATAAACTAAGGTCAGGCGTATGTAAAAACTCATGAGGAGCATTTAGGAGTTAAAGGCAAAAGAAACGCTTTATCATAAAGCAAAGAGCACTATGCGGACATAACAAATGTAGAGTAGTGAGAGGTATCTGGAAGGGCGTAATGGTACCGGCACTCACCTTTTCAAACGCAGTAGTGTGTCAATTCAAAGGACTTGAAAATTTGAAAGGAATTGAACCTGAAGGACATGAAAATTTACAGGCCGATCGGCTTACCATCTGCCGCATACAAGGAACTTACCAAGGCAATCGCTAACAGAATTTCGGGATTCTTAGATTTCAGTAAACATAATTACAAGCAGCGTTTCGTAAAGTCTATTCAACAATAGTCCACCTTCACTGGATAAACAAGGTGATAGAAAAATGCGCGGAGTATACTCAACCCCTATACATAGGCTTCATAGATAATAACACTGCCTTTGACTCGGTCGAAACCTCAGCAGTCATTCAAACATTGCGACATAAGGCTGTAGATGCGCACTACGTAAGAATACTAGACGATAACTACAATCAGTCCACAGCTAGCATAGTCCTCCATAAAGAGAGCGGTAAAATACTGTGGTACCGGGGTCCTAGCGCCCCGCTCCGGCTCCCAAGAAAGACACTGCGCCCCCTAAAACCACACCTTTACTGGGAGTCCTGTTCCGCCAACGTCCGCTCCTCAGCCGATCCGGCTGCGCACACCTGACCCAGCCCAGTCCGCCATGTTCTAACCTCGGACATGTCGCGCCACATCTTCTTCTTCAGCCGGCACGTGTCCATCCTTTGGGATTGTCCCTCGCCACTGTTGCCCGGTTACCACACTCTCCCCCCCTCCGAAGAAAAGGTTGAGACACAGTCTGCGAATCTTTTGAGAAAGAGCCGAGAGTAACTGGACGGATTAGACGTTGGAACACCAAGATTATGACGCTGTCCATAAAAGAGCGGTGAGACAGCAATGTGGAAACTTGAAGATGTCCTCTGCGAAAGTAGCCACAGGAGAATGCCAGCACAGGTACTGTCAGGGAAGCGTCTGGATCGCTGGCGTTGCTGGAAGAACCCATTTCAGACGAGGCCAGGTCCGACAGCCTCAGAGTGAAGAGGTAGGGCCTCCAACCAGCAGGACGCTGAGCCAGAGGGCATCCGAGAGCAGCACCAAACAGTCCAGTTCATAGACCAGAGCACGCCCGCCAAGGTAGCAGCACAGTGGAGAGGAGGGAGCAGCGACGGCCTGGAGCAAGTGCTGTGGTGCCGGGAAGGTGGTCCCAAGGCCAGGTAGTCAGGAGGCCAGGATGCCACCGGGTCATGCACAACGTGCATGTCAATGTGGCAGTAGTGAAAGTCCTCCAAACGATGCGGCAGTGAATGCGGGCGCAGCCGGAGCGAATGCGAAAACGGGTGCTGGACACAAAAGACGTAAAAATTAGCGCCCGAAAACAAACAAAACTCTAGCTGTAAAAAAAATAAATAAGCGCATCATGTGAGACTGATAAAGCATGGGCTAAGAAAAGGTAAACCGAAACAAAAAAATACCTAAAAAAGATGTAGTGGAAACATGCCACAGAAAGTTACTATTACGGGTGCGCAGACGCCACTGAGAAAGAAGAGGCGTTGCGGCCAAAAGCAGATCAGTCCACGTGGTACTGTTTAAGGTCTGCTATATTAACCGGGCCTGCATGTTCACCTGTACTGCTGTGGCGTAAAAGATACGTTACGGAAAGCAGTTTCTCGCTTAGGGTAAAAGGGCCCTCCCATTTAGGGGATAGCGACGCGGCAAACTTGCGTGAAGCATCGCTCAGCGGATGAGTGCGCCGGAGAACCATGTCGCCAACCGCAAGCTGAACATCTCGACGACCCCGGTTGTACTGCTCCGCCTGCTGGAGACGAGCAACATCAAGCTGCTCCCGGGAAGCCTGTATCGCGTCACGCAGGCCCTGGCGGACGGCCACAGCATGAGGCGACAGACCAGGGCCCGCGTCCGTTTCTGGAAGTGTCCTGTCGAGAGGAAATGGCATCTGCCGACCGTAATTCAAATAAGCCGGCGTGAACACGGTTGAACGATTCAACGTGGTGCGAGTGGCAAATGCAATCTCAGGCAGCTTAGCATCCCAATCCTTGTGTTGCTCCGTATGAGCAATTAGCGTCGCATTGAGGTTGCGATTCACACGCTGAGTTATGTTTGCCTCAGGGTGATATGTGGTCGACCGTTTGTGTTTCACGCCTACAGCTCGGCAGTTGTCCTCAATCAATTTGCTCGTAAAATACGTAGCATTATCCGTTATGAGCTGTGCGGGGAACCCAAAGCGCGAAAACACTGCCATTAGCAGAGGTCGGCGAACTCACTCATGAGACCACTCACTCAGACTCATTTGGACTCAAACTCACGCGTGAGTTTGAGTTTGAGTGAGCGCGAGGCTAGTGCGGCATGGTGAGTTTGAGCTTGAGTGAGTTTGAGCCGAGTGATCACGACTGAGTTTGAGTCCGATTGAGTTTGAGTCCATTTTGAGTTCTGAGTACATTTTGAGTTTGAGTCCATTTTGAGTTCTGAGTACATTTTGAGTTTGAGTCCATTTTGACTTCTGAGTACATTTTGAGTTCTGAGTACAATTTGAGTTTGAGTCCATTTTGAGTTCTAAGTACATTTTGAGTTTGAGTCCATTTTGAGTTCTGAGTACATTTTGAGTTTGAGTCCATTTTGTAATCTAGGTACACTTTGAGTTTGAGTCCATTTTGAGTTCTGAGTACATTTTGAGTTTGAGTCCATTTTGAGTTTGAGTCCATTTTGAGTTCTGAGTACAATTTGAGTTTGAGCCCATTTTGAGTTCTGAGTACATTTTGAGTTTGAGTCCATTTTGAGTTCTGAGTACATTTTGAGTTTGAGTACATTTTGAGTTTGATTACATATTGAGTTTTGAGTACATTTTGAGTTTGAGTACATAGGAGTTTTAAGTTCATTTGGAGTTTGAGTACATATGAGTAGCCTAGCAGGCAGCTATGGTTGGCTGTTAAGTTTCATGCGTCACTGTGGGCTCGGAATTCAGGTAACCTGCGAGTATGGCACCAATCGTGATCTGCATGATCCGTTGGGAGGGAGGTGGTGTCTGATTTTTTTTATTGTCTGGTTGAATTTTCATGGCCATAAGCACTTGTTGTATACCTAATTTTCGCGGCTGGGCGCGTGAGTGATAATTGACTGGTGAGGTCATAAAAAAGGGTTGTCTTAAGTTTTCCTCCTGACGGATCCACTAAGAGCGTGGGAAAGGGTGGTGGGAAAGCACACGGCGGCGCTGGCGTGCTGGTTGTTCGCCTGCTACTGTTAATGGCTTGATATAGTAGGGGTGACAAAGGAAGAGGTGAGAGCCGGGGGAAATGGGGGCGGGCGCTGTCCTTTCTACTGGTTCAAATGAATTAGCTGAATTGACTGGGCAGCGCCCCTTAAGACAGAATAATTACCACATTAGATTGGGTGAAAAGTGAAACTGATGAGGCTAAGGCGTGTAAGGTATGAAATGAAAGGTCCGGATTAACAGAATCACGCAGGGTAAATAAAAAAAATGCTTCCTGATTGTAGTCATCAGGCAGTCATAATGAGACATAGATTGGGTTAAAATTCAAAATGACGTTGCAAGGGCATGTGGGGAATCAAATTCAAGGTCTCGATGTGGGGAATCATTCGGGACGAACATGACATATAGATATATCTTGACGTAGTCATGGTAAGTCAAAGATTCGGTTAAAATTCAGGTTCATGACGCTAGGGCGTATCAAATTAAAGGTCTCGATGAGGGTAATCACGTGCTTCCTGATTATTATCATGACATAGTCAAAATGGGTCATAAATTTGGTTAAAATTCACAATGATTCCACTGGGTGTCCGGGGCATCAAATTGAAGGTTCCGATAAGGAAAATCACGTGGGACAAAATGTGGTAGGGCTATATCATGAGATAGTCATGGTTAGTCATTGATTGGTTTAACGTTCAAATTGATTCCGCTAGGATGGGATGGGTATCAAATCAATGGTCTTGATGAGCCGAATCACGTGGGAGAAATACAAAAATGCTTCCTGGTTATAACCATTACATTGTCATGGCGAGTCTTATATTGGGGTAAAATTCGAAGTGACCCCGCTAGGGCGTGTAGGGTATGAAATTTACGGTCTTGACGAGGGGAATCACGTGGTACAAATAAAAAAAGGCGTCGTAGTTCGAATCATGAGATGGTCATTATGAGTCATAGATGGGGTTAAATTCAAGGTGAGGCCGCTGAAGCATGTGGGGCGTCAAATTGAAGGTTCCAGTTAGGGGAATCATGTCGGACACCTAAATAATGCGTCCTGGTTACAGTCATGAGAGGCATCGTTAGTTCGACTGGTAGGAATTTTGTATGACCCTCCTAAGGTGTGTGGGGTATCAAATTAAAGGTCTCGTCGAGGGGGATCACGTGGGACAAATATAAAAATGCTTCCTGGTTATAATTATGAGGATATAGCAAAAGGTATATACCAAAAGGTACACACACACACACACACACACACTCACACTCACACTCACACTCAAACTCACACACACACACACACACACTCTCACTCTCACTCTCACACTCTCACTCTCACTCACACTCTCACTCTCACTCACACTCACACTTACTCACACTCACACTCACACTCTCACTCTCACTCACACTCTCACTAACACTCTCACTCTCACTCTCACTCACACTCCCACTCACACTCACACTCACACTCACACTCTCACTCTCACTCTCACTCACACTCACACTCACACTCTCACTCTCACTCTCACTCACACTCTCACTCTCACTGACACTCACACTCACACTCTCACTCTCACTCTCACTCATACTCACACTCTCACTCTCACTCTCACTCTCACTCACACTCTCACTCTCACTCTCACACACACTCACACTCACACTCACTCTCACACACACTCACACTCACACTCACACTCTCACTCTCACTCACACTCACACTCACACTCACACTCACACTCTCACTCTCACTCTATCACTCACACTCACACTCCCACTCTCACTGACACTCACTCTCACTCTCACTCTCACTCACACTCTCACTCTCACTCACACTCTCACTCTCACTCTCACTCCCACTCCCACTCTCACTCTCACTCAATCACACTCACACTCACACTCTCACTCACACTCTCACTCTCACTCACACTCACACTCACTCTCACTCTCACACACACTCACACTCACACTCTCACTATCACTCACACTCACACTCTCACTCTCACTATCACTCACACTCACACTCACACTCTCACTGACACTCTCACTCTCACTCTCACTCACACTCTCACTCTCACTCTCACTCTCACTCACATTCTCACTCTCAATCTCAGTCACATTCACACTCACAGTCACATTCACACTCTCACTCTCACTCACTCACACTGACTCTCACTCACACTCTCACTCTCACTCACACTCTCACTCACACTCACACTCACACTCCCACTTCACTCTCACTCTCACTCAGTCACACTCACACTCTCACTCACACTCTCACTCTCACTCACACTCTCACTGTCACTCTCACTGTCACTCTCACTCACACTCACACTCAACTCAGACTCACACTCTCACTCTCACTCTCACTCTCACTCACTCTCACTCTCACTCTCACTCACACTCTCACTCTCACTCACACTCCCACTCCCACTCTCACTCTCACTCAATCACACTCACACTCACACTCTCACTCTCACTCACACTCTCACTCACACTCACACTCACACTCTCACTAGTCACACTCACACTCACACTCACACTCTCACTCTCACTCTCATCACACTCTCAGTCACACTCACACTCACACTCTCACTCTCACTCTCACTCACACTCCCACTCTCACTCTCACTCTCACTCAGTCACACTTACACTCACACTCTCACTCTCACTCTCACTCACACTCACACTCTCACTCTCACTCACACTCACACTCTCACTCTCACTCACACTCACAGTACATTTTGCGTTTTGAGTACATTTTGAGTTTTGAGTACATTTTGAGTTTGAGTACATTTTGAGGTTTGAGTACATTTTGAGTATTGAGTTCACTTTGAGTTTGAGTACATTTTGAATTTTGAGTCCATTTTGAGTTTTGAGTTCATTTTGAGTTTGAGTACATTTTGAGTTTTGAGTCCATTTTGAGTTTGAATACACTTTGAGTTTGAGTACATTTTGAGTTCTGAGTACATTTTGAGTTTTGAGTCCAAATTGAGTTCGAGTACATTTTGAGTTTGAGTACATTTTCAGTTTTGATTACATTTTGAGTTTGAGTACATTTTGAGTTTTGAGTCCGAGTGAGTTCTGAGTTTTGAGCTCAATGTGAGTTTGAGTTTGAGTGAGCGCAGATGTGCTGCTCAGCATTGAGTCCGAGTTTGAGTGAGTGGTGATTCGAAAAAAAAATTGTGAGTGAGTTTGAGTGAGCCGCGCCAACTTTGCCGAGGTATGGCCATTAGGCACCTCCATACATTCGGTGTATTGACGGTACGTAGCGGGAACAGCTCTACCCACTTCGTGAAATGGTCCGTCACCAGAAACAAATAACAATTCCCACGCGGGCTGCGGGGGTAAGGGCCCATGATATCGCAAGCAACGATTTGCCAGGGGCTCTTACTCTCAACAGACTGCATCAATCCGGGCGGGCAACCGACTCGGGGTTTTGCTGTCTGACACACGTGACAGCTCCTGGCGTACCGCAGCACATCCTGCCGCATTCCTGGCCACGTGACAGTCCGACATAACTTCTCATAAGTTTTGCTGCCAGAGCTGTGTCCAGCCAGAGCTGAATCATGAAAGTAACGGATGAAAGCCCTCCGAAGCTTACGCGGTACAACAGCGCGGAATGGGGAATTAGCTTCGTCATCGTCCTGCGGGATATACCGTAGCAGGAGACCGTCTTCCGCCAACACATATGTATCAAACTCACCGCTGTTGCTGGTGGGAGCTGCGCCTTGTGCCCCGACGTGCTCAATGATCTTACGGCAGAGTCCGTCGGCACGTTGCGCCGCGAGAAGATCTGCCCTGCTCACCAGCGTACCCCAGCGTGCGTCAGCATACACTGCAGCCACCAGCGCCGGCGCTTCCGCGTCCGAGGATGGCGGCAGGGGTGCGCGCGATAGCGCGTCAGCGACTTGGTTCTGCGAACCCTTCCTGTGCTGGATAGTAAAATCGTAGCGCTGAAGCGCAACCACCCAGCGCGCAAGACGACTAGCAGGGTTCTGCAAACGCTGCAGCCACGTTAATGCCATGTGGTCTGTCTGAATGGTGAAAGAGGCACCGTCAAGATACATGTCAAATTTCTTTAGTGCAAACACAATTGCTAGACACTCACGTTCTGTGACCGTGTAATTGCACTCAGCCGGAGTGAGCGTATGGCTAGCAAATGCGACCGGACGGAGAACGCCCTCAAACTCCTGCATCAGCACTGCGCCTAGTCCATAGTCGCTAGCATCGGTCTGCAAGACAAATTGTTTGTTAAGGTCCGGTATCCTTAACGCCGCTGTTGCCGCGATTGCGCGAGACAGTGCTTCAAAAGCTTGCTCTTCAGCTTCTTCCCATTGCCATTTCACGCCTTTCCGTAGTAGCTGGTTTAGCGGACGTGATAGCTCCGCACAATGAGGGATAAAGCTACGGTAAAAGGCTATCATGCCCAAGAAGCGCTGCAAGCTCTTAACGTCACGCGGGCACGGATACTCTGTAATTGCTTTCAGTTTGGCATCGTTAGGACGAAGCTCTCCCTTGTCCACGACAAAGCCGAGCAAGTCAACTTTGCTTGTCGCGAGTTGGACCTTTTTAGGATTGATGGGGAGACCGGCGCGTTTCATGCGGTCAAGCACATCTCTGAGATGCACAAGATGCTCCTCAAAGGTGCGCGAAAAGACGGCGACGTCATCCATATAGGCCATCGCGTACTTATAACGTACATCGTCAAGGACGATGTCCAATAATCTTTGAAACGAGCTCGGGGAGTTCTTCAGCCCAAACGGCATGCGCACAAACTGGAAAAGACCCCTGTAGCATGTGAAGGCGGTTTTAGGAATATCATCAGGGTGCATTTCAATTTGCAAAAAGCCGCGTGAGCAATCTAGAGTGGTAAACACGCGGGCACCACCAAGCGAGGAAATGATAGATTCTACGGCAGGAAAAGGATATGCGTCTCTTACAGTTACGTCGTTGAGACGACGGTAGTCCACGCAGAGACTCACACTGCCGTCTTTTTTTGGCGCCAACACGACTGGAGATGCGTGGGCGCTCTGTAACGGCCGCACAACCCACGTGTTCGGCATCTCGTCAAGGGCGACATCCAGTTTCGCCTTCTTCTGGATGCTGAGCGGCCGTGGATTGCAGCTCCAAGGAGGGGCGTCTGCCGTGTCAATGCGATGTTGAAGGACGGTTGTCCGCCCAGGGGCCTCCGTGAACATTTCGGCAAACGGCTCCAGCACATAGGCGAGTTGCTCCCTCTCATAGTCACTGCAAGGACACTCCTCAAGCAACTGCCTGATTCGCTCAGGCAACACCGATTTCGTTGCGACTGCGGCTGACCTTGGCACGGTACAGATATGCGTTGATGCCACAAAAGGTATCAGTTCTGCGTCATTGCCCAATCTGTAACCACCACCCGCCAAGTCAAGTAGGAGGCCCTCGCGAATAATGAAGTCCCCGCCCAAAATCATGGGCACCGCCAAACCCGGGCAGTACGTAAAGCGCTGCCGGCACCTTCTGCTTGCTTAAGAAATGCGCAAGCGCACAGCACCACGTGCTTGAACAACAGCACCATTGGCCACTTGCAAACGGGTGCTGCATTTGCGCAACTTGACACCACGTGCTCGGCAAAGTTCAAACACTGTATCGCCAATTAGCGACAAACTGCCGCCAGTGTCACTCAAGGCGTCAATGTCCGCTCCAACCACGTAAACAGAAACATGCGGTGCTATGGGCTGTGCCGGCGCTTCAACACGACAAGCAGAGGGTAAAAAACACAAGTTTTCGCCGTTCGTCATATCCGGAGCCCATAGCGATGCTTTGGTGGCCATTAGCATCGCGGGCCATACTCGTTTCCCTGATGGCTGTTGATATTTTGGCGACGAGCCATCACCTCAGGACACTCCCGACGGAAGTGTCCAGGCTGTCCACATCGGTAACAGCCGCCAGCTTGATTTGCATTGGGCGCGTAGCCCCGCGACCCTCCCGTCTCGACGACCGGACGAGAAGGACCTCTGGAGTTCAGAGGATTTCGTTGCCGACCCCCAAGGGAGAGACTCGGGTCGGGGAGCGGTGAGCCTGCCAGTAAAGAGGGCTTGTTTTTCCAACGCAGGAACCCTGGCTCTAACCGCTGCGGGGAGTTCCCGCCGTGGGCTGCACCATCTAGTGGTCTTCCGCGCTCCAACTGCCTGTCGCCAAGGGCAGAAGGACCTCGTGCGCGGGGGGAATTCAAGCCCGCCGCTGCCGTACGCGGCTGTGGACTTCGCTGTGGCGAAGTCTCATAGGTGTCTCTCCATGCGCAAGCTGGCTCAAGTGCCTCCCCTACTGGCGGAGGGGGTACATAACTCAGCTCTGATATCAGAGCGTCCTCGATTGCTCGAGCTGATCGCGCCATCTCCTCCAAACTGGAGTAATCGCGACCGTGCAGGAAAGGTCGGAAGCGCGGATGGCAACGCCGCAAGACGTGCTTTACCATTTCCGCGTCAGACGCACCCGGGAGAGCTCGCTTGAAGAGCTCCTGGATAGCTCGAATGTATTCGAGCAAGCCCTCGCGCGGGTGCTGCGTACGTGCCTCCAGCTCACGGCGGATGCGGTAGTCGTAGTCGGGAGGCAAGAACTCCTCGCGGAAGCGTGCCTCGAAGTCGGCCCAGGACGCGAACGGGGTCTGGAGGCGCCACCAACGACCAGGCGATGCCTCCAGGGCAACCGGCAGGACACGGGTCAACACGAACTCGTCCG
Source organism: Haemaphysalis longicornis (assembly GCF_048455015.1). Classification (NCBI taxonomy): domain Eukaryota; kingdom Metazoa; phylum Arthropoda; class Arachnida; order Ixodida; family Ixodidae; genus Haemaphysalis; species Haemaphysalis longicornis. The sequence continues at coordinate 134,021,210 of NW_027526460.1, forward strand.
AAGCACCCGACGCCGTCTTGTAAACATTGAGATCGCTCAGGTAGTCCGCCACGGATTTGAAGTCGTCATAGCCCGTGAACCGTGGCACTGCGAGGCTCGGGTGGAATGCCGGCACGCGCTGCGGCGCCTCGAGGCTCGTGGGGGGCGCATGCCCGGAACCAGCGGGCCCCACCTGCAAATTCTCCAAGCGATTAACAAGATTCTCGCAGAGGCGTGCGATCGGGCCCAGGGTAGCGACGACGTCCGAGGCATCCGATCGAAAGCCAGAACGTGAGGGTCGGCCGAGAGGCTTCGTCGAGCAGAAGGCGTGGCTGCACCCCGGCGAGGCCTACGCTCCATGATGGAATCCGGTGCACCACGAAACGAAAAAAAAAGGCACACAGCAATTACCGCCGCCGCGCTATCACAAGGGAAATGCCACTGTTTGCCAGAAAAGCGACACAAAAATCTCCAGAGAATTACCGGGAAATACCCCAGACACCAGCGACGCGAACAGCGAACGCTCTAGAACAAAGAGGAAGAAGACCACAATGTCTTCCCCGAGAACCAACGGCCGGCCCCCCGTTCAGGGCGCAAAATGTGGTACCGGGGTCTCAGCGCCCGGCCGCGGCTCCCAAGAAAGACACCGAGTCCCCAGAAACCACACCTTTAGTCAGCTCTGACCCGAACCCGTCCGGAGACGTCTGATCTTCTCCAAGCCTAGGCACGCACTGCCTCAGTCCCTCGTCACGCTCCAGCGCGCACACGCTGCGCGTGCCCCGAACAACCTCTTTCTCCTCTTCTGCGCGCCGTTCCCACACTATATATATATATATATATATATATATATATATATATATATATATATATATATATATATATATATATATATATATATATATATATATATATATATATATATATATATATATATATATATATATATATATATATATATATATATATATATATATATAGCGAAAAAAGAAAGACACACGTCGAAAAAAAGAAAACGTTCAAGGTTTCTGCCGAGGGACCGGCCTTCGTCAGAATAACAGCAGCGGTTGTAGTCACACAGCTTATAAAGGTGATCGTTGCGATGTCACGTGAGGGGATGACAAAGTAAACAATTCAAAGGCAATATACCGAGTTCCCATGCGACAATCTTTTCGGATGAATACAACATAATAATAAGTCCGGAACGTGCTGTATAGCAAATCAGCAATGTCAAGCACATACGCGTACGAAAATTAGGGGGAGAGAGAAGTGGATAGCAATATTGATTACGGTCACTGATGCAAGCAACTACGTTTTCCTGCGGTTTCATTTAAACCACGTGCTATTGTATCAAATTTAAATATAAGAAAGGATTCGCGGACTTCCCTGTCATGATGTGTATGGGAAGCCAGATTCAAGTATCGTTGCTTTGATATAGTCAAATGAGTGGCCCGCGACATTGGCAAGCTTTGATATCGGAAGGTGAGGTAGTGCAGAGATATGAGCCTTGTGGTGGTTGAAACCTGAGAAACCTTAGAGAAACCTTGGATTAAACTGACACTGCGCCAATATTTTGCAGACAAAGATCCTTCTGATTCCAATACTGCTATTCTTCTATATTTTAAACACTGGACCCCCCCTACTCAAATGAATAAATGCCTGAATCTGTATATCACCGCCGTTCAACGGGATGTTCTAGAAATGTATCGTAAACAAAGCCGGCTTTAAGAGAAAAGAGCAAAAGAAATGTCGGCAATGCAGGACCTTAAATACGTGACGATATAATTGTCAAGCTAGCCGATAAAGGTGGCGCAATTGTACTACTGAACAACGCTGATTATGACCGCGGAGCGTCCAGACAACTTGGTGATAGCTCGTTTTACAAGCGGCTTGATGAGGACACCACTGCGAATTTAAAATTCGTTATTACGAGTAAACTAACGGACCTGGTTGAAAAGCATGAAATTCCGCCTTCCGCCCTGCAATCACTCATCCCACTGAGCCCTATCACGGGTCGTTTTTACCTTCTTCCAAAAATTCATAAGGCAGAAAACCCCAGCAGGCCGATCGTTTCCGGCATCGGTACGGTTACAGAACTAATCTCCACATTTGTGGATACAGTGATTAGCCAGATTCCTCCTTCCTATCCATCTTATATCAAAGATACTAACCACTTTTTATCAGATATTGTCGGTCTTTCTGTTCCCCCTCATTTACTACTGGTTACTTTAGATGTGGCATCCTTTTTCACCAATATCCCGCATGCAGACGGTATACGGTCAACACTCCATGCCTGCAATGAGTCGATCTGCGAAAAAGTGATTGGCGTTTCCACTTTGGTCACCCTTTTAAAATTGATACTAGAATTTAACAACTTTGAATGCAATGGCATCCATTACCTTAAAATAACGAGACCTCTAAGGGCACAACCATCGGCCCTAATTATGCGAATATTTTCATGGGTGTACTCGAGAACGAATTTCTGGCAAGCTGTTTGCTGAAACCATTCTACTACATGCGGTTCATTGACGACATCTTTATGATTTGGCAGCACGGGGAAGCTCAGCTGTTATCTTTTATTAGCGAGTTTAATAACGCTCATCCATCCATTTCTTCTAGCCATACCTACTCGGACCAAACGATCAACTTTCTGGATGTAACTTTGAACTTGCGTGAGCGTCAACTAACTACAAAAATTTATAGGAAGCGTACCGACAAACAACAGTACCTACATTTCAATAGTTATCATGTAAAGCACTGCAAAACCAGCTTTCTATAGTCTATAGTCAGGCGCTTCGATTTAAAAGAATATGTTCCGAACAGGCTGATTTTAATTCAAATTACGCCCAACTTCGTAGTGCATTAATTAGGCAGAAGTACCCACCCGAGATTATCGATGATGCCTTTAAGCGCGCTGATAGCCATGACCGCAAAGCACTTTCGTGCCGCAAAACAAAACAGCCGGTTTATTCCTATACAAACCTGATTCTCACATTTTCCGTTCCTGCAAAAAATGTAAATTCCATTCTAAAAAAGCAAAAGCACCATAACATACTGTTACAGAGCGAGCTATTAAATCAATATTCCGAGAACCGGCCTGCGTAACGTACAGAAGATCACAAATTTTACGTGACCTGCTTACATTATCTAATAACAAACGTAAAGTGCCTACTGGCTGCCGCCATTGCAACAAACCGCGTTGCAAGGTGTGCAGTCACATGACTACATCAATAAGCGCAAGCAGCACAGCATCTAACTTCAGAGTAAAGATAAATGGGAACTATACTTGCGACACGAGCAACGTGGTTTATCTACTTCAATGTGACATATGTAAAATGCAGTATGTTGGCGAGACCCAAACCCCCTTCCGGCAGCGATTCAACAACCACAAGGCTCATATCTCTACACTACCTCACCTTCCGACATCAAAGCATGCGAATGTCGCGGGCCACTCATTTGACCATATCAAAGCAACGATACTTGAATCTGGCTTCCGTACACATCATGACAGGGAAGTCCGCGAATCATTTCTTATATTTAAATTTGATACAATAGCACGTGGTTTAAATGAAAGCGCAGGAAAACTTAGTTGCTTGCATCAGCGACCGTAATCAATATTGCTATCCACTTCTCTCTCCTCCTAATTTTTGTGCTCGTGTGTGCCTAATTTTTGTACGCGTGTGTGCTTGACATTGCTGATTTCCTATACTGCACGTGCCGGACTTATTATTACGTTGTATTCATCGGAAAAGATTGTCGCATGGGGCCTCGGTATATTGCATTTGAATTGTGTACTTTGTCATCCCCTCACGTGACCTTGCAACGATCACCTTTATATGCGGTGTGACTGCAGCCGCTGCTGTTATTCTGATGAAGGCCGGTCCCTCAGCAGAAACGTTAAACCTTTTCTTTTTTTCGACATGTGTCTTTCTTTTTTTGCTCTGTCGTGTCGCTGTCCAAGAAATATTTTCCTGCAATGTCTTCCACAATGGGCTCTCGGTCGACCACGTCAAAAAAGATCGCTTGGAAATACCCGAAGACCACTGTTTCCACAGTAGTTGTGGGCGACTCCCAAACGAAGTACGCCTTCCAGCACTTTGATCCAAATGTGTCGTTAACCCCAGCATTTGTGTCGCAATCTGGTGCCCTTATCAAAGATATGGCAAACTTACTGGACTTTGTACCATGCACCGCAACAACCCTTGTTTTTCATGTTGGAACAAACTACCTGGCTTCCAACACGTCCCACAACGCCTTTGACAGCCTTCGTGAACTTTTTAATGTCAGTTCAAAGGAGCTTACCCAAATCAAGAGGGTATGCGTCAGCTTGGTCCTACCAAGAACCACTAATCGCCGTCGGCAGAGCTTCAACCACGCCTTCGTTCGAAAGTTCAACCTCAAGGCTCACCAGTTCAATGCCCTTCTACGAGATTTTTGTCGCCACTCCTGGCTTGTTTACTTCATCGACCACGGGTTCTACGGGCTGCCTTCAAACCACGCCTTGGCTGCCGACGGTCTTCATTTAGGTTTTGAGGGAACGGAATTCTTAGCAAGTAAGCTCCGACAGCTGCTGTTCACAAGGGTCAGTGACACCACAGCGTCTTGGAGCAACTCCGTACCCAGTGATTCCCCCGCTCCTGTTGAACTAAATCGCGAGACCGAAAATGACTCATCCGCAGAACTGCATTCATCGCACAATGAGTCGGCCACTTGGCCTGCATTGAACTGTCCCTCTGTGTGAAGTATTTCTGGCGGTAATGCGTCCCGCCAACGACCAAGCAACCAACGTTCTAGTACACTGCCCGGAACGACTCCAACTGTGAAGGATGCACTCCAGCCAATTCCTGTTCCAGTCAACCCAACCTCCAGGTGCAACAATCCAGCAACCAACCAGTCAAACGTTAAACCTTTTCTTTTTTGCGACGTGTGCAATTCTTTTTTTGCTACGTCTTGCTGGTGTCCAAGAAATATTTTCCTGCAATATAAATATATATATATATATATATATATATATATATATACATATATATATATATATATATATATATATATATATATATATATAAATCTAAAGAAAGATAAACTCACAAAGCGCGCAGAAATAGTATAAGAGTCGGATACACTGCAAGAACAATGACAAACAATGTTTACTTACGTAGCGGCAACGGGACTTGCCTTCATCAGAGTAAAGTTACATGATTTTGCTGTGTATCCGAAAAAGTCATGTAACAGCAAAATCATGTAACTTTACTCTGATGAAGGCAAGTTCCGTTGCCGCTACGTATGTAAACATTGTTTGTTATTGTTCTTGCTGTGTATCCTACGCTTTACTTATACTGTATATATATATATATATATATATATACATATATATATATATATCATCATCATCATCATCACCAGCCTATCTACGCCCACTGCAGGGCAAAGGCCTCTCCCATTATTCTCCAATTGCCTCGGTCCTGTGCCAACTGTGACCAATTTATCCCCGCAAACTTCTTTATCTCATCTGCCCATCTAACTTTCTGCCGCCCCCTGCAACGCTTGCCTTCTCTAGGGATCCATTCTGTTACCCTTAATGACCAGCGGTTATCTTGCCTTCGCATTACATGTCCTGCCCACGTCCATTTCTTCTTCTTAATTTCTACTAATATGTCTTTAACACCAGTTTGCTCCCTGACCCACTCCGCTCTCTTCCTGTCCCTTAATGTTACACCTATCATTTTCCGCTCCATTGCCCGCTGAGTTGTTCTCAATTTAAGTTGAACCCTCTTAGTGAGCCTCCAAGTTTCTGCCCCGTAGGTGAGTACCGGTAAGATGCAGCTGTCATACACTTTCTTCTTCAGCGACAATGGTAGGCTGCTATTCATTATCTGAGAATGTCTGCCATATGCACCCCACCCCATTCTGATCCTTCTAATTATCTCTGCCTCATGGTTTGGATCTGGGGTCACAACTTGGTCTAAGTAGATATATTCGCTTACCACTTCCACTGCCTCGCCACCTATGTCAAACCGCTGTTCTGTCCCGAGGTTATTGATCATTACTTTAGTTTTCTGCATATTAATTTTCAGTCCCACGGTTCTACTCTGTTCGCCCAGTGCGGAAAGCATGCTTTGCAATTCGTCCCCCGAGTTACTTAGCAAGGCAACGTCATCAGCAAATCTGAGGTTACTGAGGTATTCTCCATTAACCCTTACACCCACCTGTTCCCAATCCAACGTTCTGAATACTTCTTGTAAACATGCTGTGAATAACATTGGAGAGATTGTGTCTCCTTGTCTGACACCCTTTCTTATAGGTATTTTACTGCTCTCCCTATGGAGGATGATCGTAGCTGTAGACCCATTGTAGATATCCTCTAGTATTGTTACATAATGCTCATCTACCCCCTGGTTCCGTAATGCCTGAATGACTGCTAGGGTTTCGACCGAGTCAAATGCTTTCTCATAATCTATGAAGGCTATATATAGGGGTTCAGTATACTCAGCGCACTTCTCTATCACCTGATTGATCGTGTGAATATGGTCCATTGTTGAATAACCTTTACGGAACCCTGCTTGTTCTTTAGGTTGACTGAAATCTAAGGTTGCAGAAATTCGGTTAGCGATTACCTTGGTAAATACCTTGTAGACGACTGACAGTAAGCTGATCGGCCGGTAATTTTTCAAGTCCTTCATGTCGCCTTTCTTATGAATTAGGATGATGTTCGCGTTCTTCCAAGATTCCGGTACCATTGCGGTCATTAGGCATTGCGTATACAGGTTTGCCAGTTTTTCAAGGACAATTTCTCCGCCATCCTTCAAGAGGTCTGCTGTTATCTGATCCTCACCAGGTGCTTTGCCCCCTTTCATTTCTTTCAAGGCCTTCCTTACTTCTTCGGTCGTTACTGGTGGGATGTCTATCTCCTGTGAACTACTGTCTCGTTCGGCATTATCCTGTATGTCCTGGCTACTGTACAGATCCCTATAGAACTCCTCGGCCACTGTGACTATTTTATCCCTATTTGTGATGACATTGCCTTGCTTATCCTTAAGTGCATACATCTGATTTTTCCCCACGCCAAGACGTCTCTTCGCTGCTTTCAGGCTACCTCCGTTCTTTACAGCGTATTCGATCCTCTCCATATTATACGTCCGTATGTCAGCTGTCTTACGCTTATTGATTAGCTTGGAGAGCTCCGCTAGTTCTATTCTGTCAGCTGCGGTGGAGATTCTCATGGTTTGCCGTTTCCTGATTAGATCTTTCGTCTCCTGTGAAAGTTTACCAGTATCCTGTCTAGCTATAGTGCCCCCGACTTCTACTGCACACTCCGTAATAATGCGTGTAAGGTTGTCGCTGGCTTCCTGCGTTGTAAACTCGGCTTCCTCGTTAAGAGCGGAATATCGGTTCTGCAGCGCGATCCTGAATTCTTCTACTTTACGTCTTACTGTTAGCTCATTTATCGGCTTCTTTCGTACTAGCTTGTTGCGGTCCCTCCTCAAATCTAGCCTAATTCGGGATCTTACCATACGGTGGTCACTACACCTTACCCTTCCGAGCACTTCCACATCCTGCACGACGCCAGGGTTATCGCATAATATGAAGTCTATTTCATTTTTGTGCTCCCCATTCGGGCACCTCCAGGTCCACTTCCGACTCTCCCGTTTACAGAAGAAGGTATTCATTATGCGTAGGTTATTCCGTTCTGCAAACTCAACTAGTAGGTCCCCCCTGCTATTTCTACAGCCCAGACCATAGTTCCCAACTGCCTTGTCTCCAGCCTGATTCTTGCCTACTTTAGCATTGAAGTCCCCCATAACTACGGTATACTGTGTTTTTACTTTAGCCATTGCCGATTCCACATCTTCATAGAAGCGTTCCACTACTTGGTCGTCGTGGCTGGATGTGGGCGCGTAGCCCTGCACCACCTTGAGCTTGTACCTCTTATTTAGCCTAATTACAAGACCTGCTGCCCTTTCGTTAATGCTATAGTATTCGTCTATGTTGCCAGCTATGCTTTTATTGACTAGAAATCCCACTCCCAGTTCTCTTCTGTCCTCTAGACCACGGTAACATAGGACGTGTCCATTTTTCAGCACCGTAAAGGCTTCGCCTGCCCTCCTAACCTCGCTAAGCCCTATTACATCCCATTTAATGCCCTTTAATTCCTCGAAGAACACCTCGAGACTTGCTTCGCTAGATAAGGTTCGCGCGTTAAACGTTGCCAGGTTCAGATTCCAGGTTCAGGTTCAGATATATATATATATATATATATATATATATATATATATATATATATATATATATATATATACGGTCGAACAAAAGAAGTTTCCAATGGTCCAGAAAAAATATCAAAAAGTAGAGTCCGACGCAAGTCTCAAAAAACAAAAACAAACATGTTTACTAACGTTTCGACTGGTGGTCCAGTCTTCATCGGAGTAACATTTACAGTACACTGCAGAACGCTTTTATAGGTGCGTGTGGAGAGAGGAGGAAGTTGCGCTACAGTGCGCCCTCTTTGAAAGAAATCATACGTCATCATTCAGCAAAACAAGAAAAAACGCAAGACATACACATGAGAGGGAATGCACTGCCCTCCCTCTTTTTTGGGAGAAAAGGCGCGCTACAATGCGCTCTGTTTAAAAGTAGTTATTGGCAGCAAAACAAGCAAAACAAGAAAAAACGCAAGACAAACACATGAGAGGGAATGCACTGCCCTCCCTCTTTTTTGGGAGAAAAGGTGCGCTACAATGCGCCCTGTTTAAAAGTAGTTATTGGCAAGTGGTACAACAAAGAGAAAAGAAAAATGCAAAGGGGCGTCTAGGAAGGAGGTAAATTGGCGCCTCTCCTCATAGGAATTAACAGAAGAAGCGGGGGCGGGGAAGAGAAAGGAGTAAAGGCGGCAGAACGAGATAAGGAAGTGGGGAACGCGCGTCAGCATGTCATCGCTTTTCGTCTTAGGAATGTGTCAACAGAAGAAGCGGGGTGAAAGCGGCAGAACGAGATAAGGAACTGGGGAGCACGCGTCAGCGCGCCTTCGCTTTTCGTCTTAGGAATGTGTCACGTGAAGCCGGCGCTATGTGGCTAAGCCGGCGCTAAGAGGCTAATTGAGTGAACCTGGAGGGATAAAGCCGGCGCTGGTATGCCTAAAAAGAGGATTGGTCACGCAAGAAGCGAACGGAAGAAAGGCGAGTAATTATTGTGGCAAACATGTCAACGCGCCTACGCCTTCGTTCAGCCCAGAGGATGCGGTTTTGAACTTAAATATGAGATATGATTCGCGAACTTCGCGTGCGTGGTTGCTGTTGAAATTGGATTCAATTATTGTTACCTTCAAATTATTAAATGAATGACCCGGGATTCCGACGTGACGGGACAAAGGAAGGTTAGGAAGAGACTTGGCGTGTGCCCTATGATTGTTGAACCTTAATCTAAAAGCGTTCGCCGTCTGGCCAATATATTGCAGGTGGCAGGTATTGCACTCGAGCAGGTAAACTACGTTGGCGCTGTCACAGTTAAAATTTCCCTTCAGTTTTACAGAGAAGTGCGAGGCGGTGCTAGAGGCGGTTTTTGTTTTCGTCATGTGGGGGCATACCTGACAACGAGGCTTGTTGCAGGGCCCACAACCGGTCACTGGTGAATGGCTGAGCCTCGAAGATGTCAGAATGTCGCGCAGGTTTTTGTTTCGCCTATAGACAACACGTGGTGGTTCGGAAAATATAGATGCTAGTCGAGGACTTTGATTTAATATGTTGTGATGCTTTCGAAGTATGCCAGAAACATTCGGCACAGATGCGGAGTGAGTGAGAACTAGGTTACTTGAAGGGCGTCGGTCGGCTGGCTTCCTCGAGTTAAGGAGTTCATTGCGGCTCAGCGCTCCTGCTCGGCGAATGGAATCGTCAATTAATTGGAGCGGGTACTTTTGTTTGAGCAGATCGTTTTTTAGTCCCTCACAGTTGGAAAGAAAATGGAAAGAAAGAAAACCACCAGTCGAAACGTTAGTAAACATGTTTGTTTTTGTTTTTTGAGACTTGCGTCGGACTCTACTTTTTGATATTTTTTCTGGACCATTGGAAACTTCTTTTGTTCGACCGTATACTCACCATGGCACCAGCACCGACGACGTCCAAAAGCATTGTGTGGAGATACCCCAAGACCACGACTTCAACAGTAATCATCGGCGACTCGCAAACGAAGCACCTCTTCCAGCATTTTGATCCCAACCGCATAGGAACCCCTGCCTTCGTGACACAGTGTGGTGCATGCGTCAGCGATGTGCACGACCTTCTAGACTCCATCCCAGATAGTGCCAAGACTGTTATTCTAAATGTGGGCACCAATGACCTTCCTTCAAAAAAGGTGACGGCCGTGTTCGAAGAATACCGCTCCCTGCTTGACGCGATCACCAGGAAGCGGCCCCAAGTGTCGCGCGTGTACGCCAGCCTAATTCTCCCTAGGAGCACTGATCGCCGTCGTGGCGGCCGAAACCGTTCCCTGGTGACCCGCTGCAATCAGGAAGCTTGCCGCTTCAATCAACTGCTCCGTAACTTCTGCCGCCGTTCCCGGACTACATTCTACCTGGACCATGGCTTGGAGTGGCTCCCGGCGGCACGGGTACTAGCTGCCGATGGACTTCACGTCAGTTTTGAGGGAGTCGCCATCATGGCCAGTCATATCCGGCGCCTTTGTCTTCGAAGACCCAGCGATGATACTACGTGGTGCAGCTTCGCTTCAGCTGATCCACGGAGCCAGACAACCCAGGACTCCCCCCGTCATAATAGGACGCCATCGGTTCCACAGAGACACACGCCATCGGCTCCAGCCGTGGGCCGTCTACCCCAGCCGTCGGCTTCGCACAGACCCCAGCCAAGCCCCCGCCGCTACAACCTTCGGAGCAGCGATGCTGAGCCCTCAACAAGCAACCGCCAAAATTGACTTCCCACCTTAGACACTGGTAAATCTGCTCCTTTAACCGTGTCTAGGAACTTCCAAAATGCTAGAAAATTGGCAGAAAAACGCATTCGCTTTGAATTGCACGTCACCTCACTCACCCACTATTTGAATGAATCTGCTGTTCCGAAAGGTCTCATGTTGAAATTAGAACCCGCTACGTCTGAATTGTCCCCTCATAACCAAGCTAGATGGAAAAATGTCCTAACTTCTGCATCTCTAGAATTAACCAGTATTGTTTTAGATCACTACAAATCGGAAGTTAAATCTGTGCATGAGCAAGAATCGACTTTGGTGCCTCTTCTCACCAAACATGAATCTGATTCTCTAGCTGTCTTTGAACTCAAGAAAAAGTCTTCAATAGCCACGATGAAGTCTAAAAAAATGTCTCGCGACATGGTCCCTCCTCCGAAGCATTTTGAATTACCCCCTCCTATGCCATCATCCTCTAAAATGACCGAGAAGAGTGACTTCCCCACCAGTAATTTAGTGAACTTGTCCAGTGTTGTGCTGACAGAGATCGAAGTTCGCACACTATCCAAAGGCCTAAGTTTTTGTCCAGCAACGGGAGGTTTCAGCGAATTCCAGCTTCTTAAAGATTTAGACAATTTTGCTCGCAACATGAGATTGCGTGAATTCTTTCATGGGCGCCCTAACACGGACAATGCCGGCTCTTTACCCAGCTCCAAGCACTGGACGCCACCGACTCAGCGCGATAAATGTCTAGATCTATATATTAGAGCAGTACAACATGACGTGCTTGAAGCCTATAAAAAGCAGACGCCTTTTAGACCCAACCTTTCAATTAAAGAGAAAGAATCACTTGAGAAGTTGGCATGTCGCCACGAAATTGTAATCAAGCCCGCTGATAAAGGTGGAGCAATAGTGATAATGAATCGAGATGATTACATCAAAGAAGCAGACCGACAATTATCCGACACATCCTTTTACAAAATTCTTCAATCTGATCCAACTTTTGAATATAAAGAAATTGTCAAGGAAAACCTCGAAGCACTACTGGAGGCCAAAGAAATAGACAAAACGACGGTGCGTTCTCTGATACCACTCAGCCCAATAGCAGGCAGGTTCTACCTTTTGCCCAAAATTCACAAGGCACATGTCCCTGGTCGCCCAATCGTATCTGGCATAGGCACGGTTACCGAAAATATTTCCCTCTATGTCGACAACTTAATCAACAAAATTCCCCCGAACTTTCCTTCATACATACGAGATACCAACCACTTTCTCTCTGAAATATTAGACCTTGAGATTCCCAGTGGCTGTCTGCTTGTCACCATGGACGTCACGTCACTATATACCAATATTCCCCACTCTGATGGAATACAAGCGGTGATCCACGCTTACAGTGAATCACGGGAGCCTAAGCCCGTCGAGAATTCCACATTTGCCTTATTACTGAGATTGATTCTTGAGCTAAACAATTTCGAGTTCAATGGCAAACACTATGTTCAAGTCAGTGGTACATCCATGGGCACAAGGATAGGGCCAAATTATGCAAATATTTTCATGGGAGTCCTCGAGGAGGAGTTTCTTGCAAGCATCGACTTGAAGCCATTTTTTTACAAGCGCTTCATCGATGATGTCTTTCTGATTTGGCCACACGGAGAATCCAATCTCCTAAGATTTATAGCCGAGTTTAACGCGGTCCACCCTAACATTTCTTTCTCACACCAGTTTTCCGCTACCAGCATCAACTTCCTCGACGTGACGGTATCTGTCTCGCAGAACAAATTAGAGACCACCCTTTACCGAAAACCGACGGACTCCCATCAATATTTGCATTTTCAAAGTAGTCACATTAAGCACTGGAAAACGGGCATACCCTACAGTCAAGCGCACCGCTTCCGCCGGATATGCTCCAAGGAAACAGATTTTCTTTCCAACTGCGAGGGACTAAAAAACGATCTGCTCAAACAAAAGTACCCGCTCCAATTAATTGACGATTCCATTCGCCGAGCAGGAGCGCTGAGCCGCAATGAACTCCTTAACTCGAGGAAGCCAGCCGACCGACGCCCTTCAAGTAACCTAGTTCTCACTCACTCCGCATCTGTGCCGAATGTTTCTGGCATACTTCGAAAGCATCACAACATATTAAATCAAAGTCCTCGACTAGCATCTATATTTTCCGAACCACCACGTGTTGTCTATAGGCGAAACAAAAACCTGCGCGACATTCTGACATCTTCGAGGCTCAGCCATTCACCAGTGACCGGTTGTGGGCCCTGCAACAAGCCTCGTTGTCAGGTATGCCCCCACATGACGAAAACAAAAACCGCCTCTAGCACCGCCTCGCACTTCTCTGTAAAACTGAAGGGAAATTTTAACTGTGACAGCGCCAACGTAGTTTACCTGCTCGAGTGCAATACCTGCCACCTGCAATATATTGGCCAGACGGCGAACGCTTTTAGATTAAGGTTCAACAATCATAGGGCACACGCCAAGTCTCTTCCTAACCTTCCTTTGTCCCGTCACGTCGGAATCCCGGGTCATTCATTTAATAATTTGAAGGTAACAATAATTGAATCCAATTTCAACAGCAACCACGCACGCGAAGTTCGCGAATCATATCTCATATTTAAGTTCAAAACCGCATCCTCTGGGCTGAACGAAGGCGTAGGCGCGTTGACATGTTTGCCACAATAATTACTCGCCTTTCTTCCGTTCGCTTCTTGCGTGACCAATCCTCTTTTTAGGCATACCAGCGCCGGCTTTATCCCTCCAGGTTCACTCAATTAGCCTCTTAGCGCCGGCTTAGCCACATAGCGCCGGCTTCACGTGACACATTCCTAAGACGAAAAGCGAAGGCGCGCTGACGCGTGCTCCCCAGTTCCTTATCTCGTTCTGCCGCTTTCACCCCGCTTCTTCTGTTGACACATTCCTAAGACGAAAAGCGATGACATGCTGACGCGCGTTCCCCACTTCCTTATCTCGTTCTGCCGCCTTTACTCCTTTCTCTTCCCCGCCCCCGCTTCTTCTGTTAATTCCTATGAGGAGAGGCGCCAATTTACCTCCTTCCTAGACGCCCCTTTGCATTTTTCTTTTCTCTTTGTTGTACCACTTGCCAATAACTACTTTTAAACAGGGCGCATTGTAGCGCACCTTTTCTCCCAAAAAAGAGGGAGGGCAGTGCATTCCCTCTCATGTGTATGTCTTGCGTTTTTTCTTGTTTTGCTTGTTTTGCTGCCAATAACTACTTTTAAACAGAGCGCATTGTAGCGCGCCTTTTCTCCCAAAAAAGAGGGAGGGCAGTGCATTCCCTCTCATGTGTATGTCTTGCGTTTTTTCTTGTTTTGCTGAATGATGACGTATGATTTCTTTCAAAGAGGGCGCACTGTAGCGCAACTTCCTCCTCTCTCCACACGCACCTATAAAAGCGTTCTGCAGTGTACTGTAAATGTTACTCCGATGAAGACTGGACCACCAGTCGAAACGTTAGTAAACATGTTTGTTTTTGTTTTTTGAGACTTGCGTCGGACTCTACTTTTTGATATATATATATATATATATATATATATATATTGTTACACAAAATGTCAGGACTGCTTCACTGTACGGGTAAATCCTCCCCACCAGCTGCACGGCTGATGAAGAAGGGAACGAAGCGCTTATTTTGGGCGGATTCGATGTTTGCTGCACGCTCTCCGGTGAACCACCGCCAGTACTGTGAATAAACCCTACTTCGCCTGTTACTCGCCTGCTTATCCCTGTAACAGTCTTGGTGGAGGAGCGGGGTAGTCCCAGCGGACAACGGCGTCACTGAATCTTCGTCGAAGCCGTCGCGTAGCTGGCCTTTCGCCTGTCCGAGAAGAGATGGCCCCCCCGACTCAAGGCAACTCTTCGGCGACACCTCCCAACGGCTGGCAGCAGCAACGAGAGCCACGGAAGTTTGAAGGGAAACCGGAAGAAGATGTCGACAAATGGCTCACCCATTACGAACGAGTGAGCAAGTACAACTGGTGGAACGCTGAGGACCGGCTTGCGAACGTCGTTTTCTCCTTGGACAAGACGGTGTTGACGTCGTTTGAAAACCACGAGGAAAAGTTCACCACATGGGACGGATGCGTCGAGGAAATCAGGAAGGCCTTTGGTGATTCGGAAGCGAAAAAAAAGAAGGCCGAGCCGACCCTCCTTCAGAGAGCGCAAGTTCTTGGGGAAACATGCACGACCTACATAGAGGAGATACTGAAGTTGTGCCCGGTCGTCGACGCTAGGATGCCGGAGGACGACAGAGTTGGGCATATATTTAAGGGCATTGCGGAAGACATTTTTAATTTTCTCATCACTAAGGACAACCTGAACACCATCTCTGACGTAATCCTACACTGTCGCAGGTTTGAAGCGCTCAAGATGCGTCGGATAACGCCAAAGTTTGGTCGACTACCCAACGTCACAACGGTCGCCAGCGTTGACGTCAACTCGTCTGTCGAACTTGCGTCGACCATACGGCAAATAGTCCGTGAAGAGCTGCTTCGACACAGTGACGTTGCCCGTCCCTAGACCCCATCTCACAACAGCGACTCACGGCACGAGGCACCTCGAAATTCCTACTTTTCACCGACACACGTGGAATCGTTACGACCATCTGTCAACGTGGCCGACTTCGTTGACGACCGGCGAGGTGACATGTATACTAGCCCGACACGAGATCGCTACTATCAGTCACGAGGCCGTTTCCATCGTCCACAGGACGCCTACCACCCGGACGAGTATCGGCGTGCAAGCCCTTCAAGTCGCCCATCCCCATCCGGGCGGTTCGACTCTCCTCGCGAGCCACCTGTTTGTTACCGATGTGGGGTCGCCGGTCATATCTGCGGTTTTGCCGGCATCGCACCCCTGGATCAAGCGCAGGCCCGCGGTTTACCTGCCCTAGGGGTAGTAATTATAACCCTGGCAACCGTTGGTCGCCATCATTTCCACCCACTGGCAACAACCACCATCTTAGTGGTCCCCGCAACGGCTCTCCCGCCTCCGACAGGAGTTTGACGCCACCGCCCCTACGCCAACGCCAATCTCCGTCGCCTCGGCGGCGTCCCTTGTCACCGCCGCCGGGAAACTAGCCGGCGCGGCCGATGGGGGTGAGGTCGCCGGACAGTCCCTAGGAAACATACCTCTGCCCGTCTTTATGGTCAAGAACAAAGTGGAAGTGTTTATTGATGGTGTACAGACGATGGCTTTTGTTGACACTGGAGCAACAGTTTCCGTTATGAGTAGGGTTTTTAAGGAGCGTATTGGGTCTAAAGTGATGTTCAGCTGGGACCGTGTGCCATATTTCGAGGTGTTGGGGGCGAGTCATAATGCCCCATCGGTATTTGTACGGTGGACGTTTTCCTATAGCCGGCAAACACTTACAGGCTGAATTTGCAGTGCTTCCGAGGTCAACACATGATGTTATTCTCGGTATCGACTTCCTCCGTGAATGTAGCGCTATGGTGGACTGTGCGACGGGCGAGCTCTCCATAAACAGCATGTTCCATTGAGTACTCGCGGAAGAGCCTTCTCTCTGCGAAGAACGCGTTCTGGTTGTATCCGAAGACACGCTTCTTTCCGCCCGCTCAGCGTCTCTTGTTCCCGTGTTGGCCCGCGTTGCTGGTGAGCCTACGTTTTGCGCTATAGCTGAGCCCATTGCATCAAACTGCATCAAGAAAGAGGTTTTGCTACCGCATTGTTTCATTTCGGTAAACGGTATTCCCAGTCTTTTATGGGCCGTTAACTGCTCAGCGGCTGGTACTGTTTTGCCGCGGTGAATGAAAATAGCGGCATTTGAAAAAGATGTGAGAGTATCCCTGGCAGCAGTGACCGAAGAAAATTGTGATTCTGGTGGGAGCTCGGCTACCCTCGACGGACCATTTATGCAAATGATAAGCAAGGGTCTTTCTTCTACCGAGAGGGAAGCACTAGCTCGTGTCCTCTGCAGACATGCATCGGTGTTTGACTTCTCGCAAAGAGACGCCAAGATCGACATTCCGTCGTGCCGCTCGCGACACACCATCGATACCGGAACCTCCCGGCCAGTGCGACAGAAACCTTACCGGGTTTCTCCGAGCGAGAGAGGGATTATTGCGGCCCAGGTCAACGAAATGCTGCAAAAGGGTGTTGTGCAGGAATCAGCTGGTCCGTGGAAAGCACCGGTGATTCTCCTAAAGAAGAAGGATGGCTCTTGGCGATTTTGTGTTGCTTACAGGCGCCTGAACGCAATCACAAAGAAGGACGTCTACCCACAACCACGAATAGACGACGTCATGGACTACCTGCACTCTGCTTCGCATTTTTCGTCAGTCGACCTAAGATCTGGTTACTAGCGAATTCCGATGGATCCAGCCCACAAAGAGAAAACGGCTTTTATTACCCCCGACGGACTCTTCGAATTCAACGTCATGCCGTTCGGCCTCTGTAATGCTCCTGCTACATTTGAGGGGTTCTTGGACACAATTCTGCGATTCTTGAAGTGGGAGATTTGCTTGTGCTACCTCGACGACGTGGTAATTTTCGGCCGTACTTTTGAAGAGCATTGTTGCGGATTTCTAATCTGCGCCAACATGGACAATGATGATGATTGTAGAGACGCTGACAACGAAGTGGCACGTTCACGCGCCTCGCGATGCGTGCTGGCACGTTCGCTCGTGATTGGAATGAGAACGCTCTGGCTTGACTGTGCACGGCTTAGCGTCGCTCCCGATGGGCACGAATAAACCCTGAAGATCGGCTTTCCCGACTCGTAACATTGGTGCCGAAAACTCGGGAAGCAAGCCAGCGTAGCGGCGAGCCTTCTCCTGACGAGCTGGGGACGACTTTCTTCAGCTACGACCGGCATGGAACGTATCAAGAACAAGCGCGCGTCACGGCGGGCTATGAACACGAAGATTATCAGCGAGGTGGACCAGCTGCTACAGTCTCAGCAGTTGGACCTTTCCGCCCTTCGTGTCATTTACGGACGTCTCCGAGCAAGCAATTCAGCATTGTCGGCCCTTAACGCCGAGCTTGAAGCCCACCTGACCAACGAAAAAGCAGCGGAACACTACGCTTCGGTCATGCAGTATGACGACGCAGCGACCAGCGCACTGGCTTTACTTGAGCATCACATGGAGGTGGTGAAGTCATCTTCGGCGCTCCAGACTGCTCCTCCATTGGATGACGCCAGCGGAGACCGCCGGGCTGCGACTTCTACCGGACAGCCCGTACCACCGACTCGTGAGTTTGGAGCACGTCTCCCGAACCTAGAACTGTTGCGCTTTGACGGAGCGATAACGCGGTGGCAACCTTTCTGGGACATGTTCCGACATTTGGTCCATGAAAACCCCAGGCTATCCAACACCGACCGCTTCCACTACTTAGTTTCGCTTCTCGACGGAGCTGCTGCGGAAGCCGTTGCGGGCATTCAAATCGCCGAGTCCTCGTACTCAGATGCCCTAGATGTCCTAAAAAATCGTTTTGGAAACGTAAAGCTGATTGAGCAAAAGCACTTACAAAACCTGCGGATGCTCAGGCCTGTCGATTTATCTAGTGACGTGGCCGCTTTGCGGAAGCTTTACGATGCCGTGCAGATGAACCGGAGAGGACTAGAAAGCCTGGGAATTGGCATGTCATCATAAGCGGCCATGCTGAATGAAGTGCTTTTGAAGGTCATACCTAGCGACATTGTCCTGGACTACTTGAAACGACAGAGCCTTGCTGCGAGCACATCTTCTACATCAATGTTACGAGTCGGGAAAGCCGATCTTCAGGGTTTATTCGTGCCCATCGGGAGCGACGCTAAGCCGTGCACAGTCAAGCCAGAGCGTTCTCATTCCAATCACGAGCGAACGTGCCAGCACTCATCGCGAGGCGCGTGAACGTGCCACTTCGTTGTCAGCGTCTCTACAATCATCATCATTGTCCATGTTGGCGCAGATTAGAATTCCGCAAAATCCTCCGCGCCACCAAATGCTCACTCGCATAGATACAACGGCAGTCACAACATTTGCACTAGTTAAGCTCATTCTCTAACGCATACTAACTGTAGTTGCCCGGTCCTAGTGTTACCGTTATTTGCTATTACACTTCACCGATTGTCCAAGTTTCTAAAGCGTTGCAAGCATATTGCTGACTCCGTCTCTCGGTAACGATGAAACGAGAGTTCTCGCAGTTTGCAGCTTAACACACGGGCAGGCTTTGCAGCGTCGGAGGATCTTCTTCGCACACAGTCGGTGTCTTGAAGTACCTGGGCGGCCTTGCGTCTTTCAGCAAGAGTATTGCTGATTCCACGATGAGGAAGTCCCTTACGAGCAGTGTTAATTAGAGGGTACAACGGCGATCTTCCGGCAGTTATACCGCGCGTCTTTCTTTCTTCCGGGGTCACGCTGAGATTCAGTCTCCGTTTAATACCGTTTTTTCAGGAAGAGGTTCCGAAAGCATGTAAGGATGCAGTATAAAATCGAATTGCTCTTAACACCTCTCGGAGAACCGCACGGTGCGGCACGTAGTAGGCATCGTCTGAGCCACGCGTTCCCTTCACAACTTTTTCCGGGAGGTCAGGCCTCTGGTGCCGCCTCATAGCCTTATCGCACGGTCTTACGCCTTCTTCGTTTGAAGAAAGTGTCGGAGGTACTCCGTGAGCGCTCAAAAGGGCAGTCTTGTGGTAGTCGGACATTGATACTGGTCTTGACCCACATCGCACTTCTATGTCATGGCGCACATTTACCAACCCAATTGAACCTTTGGGAGGCTGTTGCGGATTTCTAATTTGCCGCCAATATGAACAATGATGATGATTTAGAAACGCCGAGAACGAAGTGGCGCGTTTGCACGCACGGGGAATGCAGCAGGCACGCGCTGGAGTTCGGAACGCTGCGCTTGAACGACCGTGCACGGCTTTGCGTCGCTCTCTCCACGGCGCCAATAAACCCTGAAGATCGGCTTTCCCGACTCGTAACAAGCATAACACACGCCTTGACACTGTCCTGAACTGCCTAGGAAAGGCCGGTCTTGTGTTGAATTCGAAAAAGTGCCACTTCGGTGAGCGCCAAGCACAAGTTTTGGGCCACCTAGTTGACAAACATGGCGTTAGACCTGACCCGGAGAAGATCGCAGCCGTCAGCCATTTGAAGCCGCCCCAGTCTGTGCGTGACCTTCGAAGTTTCTTGGGGCTATGGTTCTATTTCTGTCGGTTCGTACCTAAATTTGCACAGCTGGCTGCTCCTCTGTCCTATCTTTTGCGCAAGAATGGGCCTTTCAACTGGACGCCAGAGTGCGAGGACTCAATTTTGCTCACTTTTTTTGCCAGAAGTTTTTGCTCACTTCTGGCCCAATACTTCGCCACTTCGACCTATCGGCTTCGACCGACGTGCATACGGATGCCAGCAGCATTGGCCTCGGAGCAGTACTAGTGGAGAGGCATCACGGGGCGCAACATGTCATCGGCTATGCCAGCCGCACACCCAGAAAGTCAGAAAGAAACAATACTGTGACCAAACAGGAATGTTTGACAGTTAACTTCGCTGTGCAGAAGTTTCGCCCTTACATTTACTGACGCCCTTTAACTATTGTCACGGATCATCATTCTCTGTGTTGGTTGGTTGGACTACGTCATCCATCCGGGCGACTCGCCCACTGGTCTCTCAGACTCCAAGAATACGACTTCGTTATATCCTACGAAAGTTGCCGCCGTCACACCGACGCTGATTGCCTTTCCGGCTACCACTTTCAACGACTGCGTGCGACGCCGGTACTTTCAACGACTACCTCGCACCAGTATCTGAGGAATTTCCCAACGTAGAAACCTTTCGACGAGAGCAACAGAACGATCCCAAGCTGGCCCCATTCTTCGCCGGTGCTCGTGCATCCTCCTCTTCTAATCGTTTTTCTCTTCAGGACGGCCTGCTTTACAAGGCAAACTACGGAGCATCTGGTGCGCAGTTTCGTTTGGTTGTACCAGAGAGTCTGCGCTCTTCCGTACTGCGCGCCATGAACGATGATTTGATGTCTGGACACCTTGGTTACGCTAGGACATCACACCGCGCCCAAGAGCGCTTTTACTGGCCCAACATGCAACGCACGACTGAAACATACGTCGCCACCTGTACAGAATGCCAGCGTCACAAGCGTCCTGCCGCCATACCTGCAGGTCTGCTTCATCCTGTGCAACCACCCACTGCTCCTTTCGAGCAGGCTGGGGTTGACCTTGTAGCCCCCCTTCCACGAACGCCTGGCGGCAACCGCTGTATTATCGTCTGTGTTGACCATCTGACGCATTATGCGGAAACCGCAGCTGTTCCAACTGCTTCAGCAACCTCTGTGTCTCTATTCCTGCTGCATGCCCTTATTCTTTGAGACGGCGCCCCTCGTGTGATTATCAGTGATCGTGGCCGCCAATTTATTGCGGATGTTGTGGCGGAATTACTTCGGCTTTGTACTTCGCAGTTCCGGCATGCTACCCCGTGCCATCCACAGACGAATGGATTGCTTGAACGAACGAATCGCACACTCATCAACATGATCTCGATGTACATCTCCTCCGGCTATAGAAACTGGGATGAAATACTACCATTCATCACCTACGCTTATAACACCGCCCAGCACGAAACCACCGGCTGCAGTCCCTTCTACTTCGTCTACGCCCGCTCAGCTAGGAGGCCTATCGACACCATTCTACCATTTTCCTTGCACAACGAGGCATCCATTGCCAAAACCCTTTGCCTGGCTGAAGAAGTTCGCCAATTAGCCCGTCTACGTACACTGTCCTCGCAGGGCCGTTCTAAGGACCGATACGACGCTCGCCACCGCAGTATTGCATTTTGTAACGCGGTTTGAAAACGTTGTTTGTGTATCACGTTTTAAAGACGATAGCCTTTCTTGGGCTACTTAAAACGAGAAATTTTGGTCTGTCTGTATGTCTGTCTGTTTGTCTGTATGTCTGTCCGTCTGTCTGTCTGTAACTCGATTCAGCCACCCGGCCAAAGTAAAATTGACATTGCGCCATAGTCTTATATACTCACAGCCAAATGTAAACGACCAAGCCCGGTTTATATGTTCATACTTGTTAACTTTGTTGAACAAGAACAAGACATTACGCAAACATAAGACAGGAAATTAGTACACAAGAAGAATTTACAGTGTTCCTTTATTAAAAAATTTATGGATGCTTGGTTTTTTGATAACAAATGATATTCTACATCTACTGCAGAAAACCGCCGCCTCCTGGCGGCATATGAAAAATCACGCGGCAACAGCAACGAAAGGTTCCACTGGCTAGGTTCCACGTTCTGCTTGGAACGCACGTGGAGCACGGCCACGCGGTTCTATAAGCCTTGTACCGCCGCCTGCATTCACGCGCGTCTACGCCGTACTGCAGCTCATGCATCGAGGAACCCGGTCTGTAGCAGTGGAACGCGGTAAATTCAATCGCCTTGCGCAAACCTTTAGTGTGTTTACCTTGGGATGAATGTGACGGTACAGGAACAGCATGAGAGGTGAGCGGGAAAGCAAAGGGGGGCATTTCCTTGGCAAATGTCTACAAAGACTATCGTCTTTTGACGTCATTTGCAACGAAAGAAGGAGATACGCGGCCAAGTTTTTGTCCCGTTACACTGGCCCATTTGTTGTTGTGGATCGTGTCAGCGATGTCACCTACGTCATTTCACGTCTCACTGCGACCGGACGCCGGGCAAGCAAGACTCAGCTTGTACATGTGGCACGCTTTAAAACATACAACCCGCGCGCTGCTGAATGACGCTCCCTGAGGGTTTCGTCTGCGGAGGGAGAAATGTTACACAAAATGTCAGGACTGCTTCACTGTACGGGCAAATCCTCCCCACCAGCTGCACGGCCGATGAATAAGGGAACGAAGCGCTTCTTTTATGCGGAATCGATGTTTGCTGCACGCTCTCCGGTGAACCACCGCCAGTAATGTGAATAAACCGTACTTTGCCTCTTACTCGCCTGCTTATCCCCGTAACAGTCTATATATCTATATATATTGTGGGATTATAGAGAGGTAAATGTAGGTTGGTTACTTTCCCCCTGCAATGCCAAAAACGCCGACGAGAGTCGATAATCAGTCTTTGTCTTCTCGTTTCGCCCAGCTACAAGCTTTCTCCCAATCCATGACTGCGCGCTGCACCGCGCCAGCCGCGGCGGGCCGTGGCTCGACGGGAACAAAGGAAGCGATAAGGGTTTTCGTTCATTGACATTTATTACTCCATAATACAGAAAGAGCATGCAGGCTAGTTGGTTAACGGCGAGGATGTAGTTCCTCGCTCGGGCAATTTAAGGAAATCGAGAGGTTCGACTCAGCGCGACAACAGCCATCTCCGGGGGTGCCTCAGCGCGCTCGCGTTTGCCTCGCTGAGACGCCGATGACAGCCATTGTCGCCCTCTTTTTTGCCCGATCCTCGTAGGAAAGAAGTCTCCAGGCACGTCCTGCCACCTCGCTTCCCGAGCTCCAACTTTCCCCACTGCTTGCATCCCGCGCGCTCTCACCGGCCACAAGACACTCCTTCGGTGAGGAGGCACATCGCCCTCGCCGACGCCTCGCCAAGCAAGTTCTCGCGAGGAGCATGCAGGGAGACGAAGCCAAACGAAAGGGAACGCGCTAAGGTCGCGTTCCCACATCCCTCCACCTTACACGTTTCCTTACGGTGGAAAGGATAGAACACGGGGACATCTTGACGCAATGTTCATAACACAAAACAAAGAATAAAGGCTCGCACCGCGCAGTAGCTGTCCTCACACTCGCCGTCGCCAAACAGCCTAGGCATCGTCAGCCACCTGCGCAATATAACGCCCATGCACAATCTAACGCTCAGGTGTCCCAAGTAACACCTCTGAGGTGATGGTCTCACCATGGCTCAAACAGGCATGCCAAGCACAGATGCCGTTACGTCGTCGACCGCAGTGCCAGGGGCGGCTTGCATCTCGTCCCACCGAGAAGGCACAAGCAACACCAATGCACCCCGGGATGCAGAGCTCTCGGCCTAGTGTTCGACGTGGCGCAACCCAGGCCAACACGAGCAGTTGTTGCTCGCGCTGGCGCTCTGCCCAGTGGGCTGTGATGATAAGCAAGTCCGCTCTGGCCCTGGCCGAAGACAGCAGGCCAGGGTCTCGAAGGATAGGGCTGAGGCCAGCACGAGCAAGTATAGCGACTGCGCTTGCAGATGACGTCCGTACAGCCGCTGCTCTCAGCCCGGATGCGCCGCGGACGTATCATCAGACCCTTAGAGGAGCCTCCCGACCGCAAAGTGCGGCCCAGCACCGAAGTGACACCAACCGAGGTAGCGCAGGACAGCGCCGTCCGCACCAAACACGCCCTCAATGGAGGGAGACACCAGCCGTAGGGAGCTCCCACGGTGCCGCGTCTAGGCCGCCTCCTAATAGCTGCCACGGCCGGACAGCTGCCAGTTATCCCCAGCTCTCGAATGCTCGTAGACCCGGTGCAGCAGGTGGCAGGAAATACGTCGCGTAGCAAGCAAGCCTGCGTGACTCAACTCTCATTGCGTATCACATAAGCATTCCCACAAGCCCTGAACTCGGGCAAGGAAGAAATGATGTTCCTCAGCATCGGCCGCTTGGCACGACGCTAAACAATTGCGCCTGTCAAAAAAGGTTTCCGACGGCGCACAAAAAACTAACTTTCCTGAGGCGAAGGAGATTTTTCCCCGCAACGTGCAGAACCACTTAAAACAAGCATTCGGACGACACGCACCCCGCCATTTAGTGGAGAAGAGGGGCCGCTTCCCGTTTGTCGGCTCCCGAGCTACGTCCCCATCGGTCGTGCCCTCTCTCACACGGTGCCCGCTCCGAAAAGCCTTCGGGCTACGCGTATCTTTGGCAACGACCGTCAACCCAACGGAGGCTTGCTCTAATGCCCCGATCGCACACGCCTGAAGGAGACATCGGCTCTGTCGTCGGGCCTACCCGCTCCCTGCAACACAAACAGCCTAATGAGCGGCGGCGCCCATCGCATCTTGCGATGTCAGAACGCCCGGTGCCGGGCCGCTATACCAGACAGCCCTTACGGCACCCGTAACCCGTGGCCACACGGCTCCCAGAGCCCCGACTCGCGGAGTCGATAAAAGAGACAGCGGAGAGAAAGAAAACTGGGCCAAACAACGCAGCTTCCGTACCCGCTCACTTCGGGCTTGCAATAACAGCGCAGGCGTTATGAACTAGAGCTTCAAGGGTGCGTGACTTGTTTTCCGTACCTCAGCTTGCCTCAGTAGAAACGTCCCGCCTAAGCGGCGCACTGAGAAAAATCTGCGCTCATATGTTCCAGCACGATGTAGCAACGTTCACTCCGCTCTCCAAAAAGTACGCCTGCCTTTGCTAGCCATCTGCATTAAGGCTAGCAGTAACGGGGTAACGTGGATGATGGCAAGGCTGCGGAGTACGGCACCAATACCAAGACCCTTGGCGCGCTCGACATCGTCACACTACGGCGGACAGTCGCCTTACGGCGAAGACTGCCTTACGGCTGAACGTCGCAACACTGCAGAAGACGGACAGTTTTCGCCATTCAGCCGTTCAAATTATCTGCAGCTAGTTCCATGCAACAGTGTCGCAGCTGTGCGCTGCGTGCAAGAGCCTGCATGTATATGTTGAAGATTTTTCCCGCATTTTCGTCGTTTTCGGGCGCTTGTTTTATTTTTTGGCGTGTTAACTGCGTGGTCCTAGTTATATGTAATATGTAAATGTTACTGCACGCTTATTTGGGTAAAGTTTTTGGATACAATTCATGGCGTCAGTTCAGTTGTCACCTTCTGTCGCACTAGTCAGCGGGGACAAGAGTATTACCATTTTCGTCCGATCGCGCATGGAAAGTTCAATTGTGCTCGAGAAACCAGGATTGAGTTCGAGCGGGATCAGGCTCGTTCGCGATTGAAACTGCCGGACTGAGCTCAATCCGGATCGACGTATTTGCGATTGAAAGTGCCCGTGTGACCGGGTATTACGCACAAGCTTTGAATGGATTGATTTTGGGGTGTAACGTGCCGAAGCTTCACATGGGCTATGATCCACGCCGTGCCTACAGCTCCGGATTAATATTTGAGCACCTGGGGATCTTTACCGTGTACCGAAATCTCAACCACACTGGCCTTTCGCATTTTGCCTCCACCCGAAAAGCGGCCGCCACGGTCGGCAATAGAGGTGAAAGAGATTGTGTCTTCCTGTCTGCTCCGGCTTCACTGGTGCTCTCGGTTTGGGTCGTGTTTCGGGTTTCTCTATAGAGGTTCGCTTTGCTGTTCTTGGTTCTACTTTTTAGGTGGGCTCTTGGTGATTTGTTACAGCAACTTTCAGCCGTAAAGCCCATATAGCCGTACCACCCGCTCAGCCGTAAAAAATAAACAAGCGAAACACGCGAAGAAATAAAACAAGTGCCCTAAAACAATAAAAATGATGGAAAGACGCGTCAACATATATATGCATGCTCTTGATCGTAACGCACAGCTGCCACAATTTTGGATGTAACTAGCTGGAGATAATTTGAACGGCTGAAACTCTCCCCCTTTCGCCGTGTTGCGACTTTCAGCAGTAACGCACTTTTCGCCGTAGTGAGACTCTCCGCCGTGTTGCGACGCTCAGCCGTTATGCACTCTTCGCCGTAACGCGACTGTCCGCCGTAGTGAGATCGAACCGACGCGCTCTATCATCAATGAATATCATCCTCAGCACCCCGCAATGTGTCCACACGATTAATTAAGCGGCCTTCCATATCTCAGTAATAACGCAGCAAGGCTAACGCGATGATGCCTAAGGTGGGGTGGCAAAGCCACAACCCATGTCTTCGGGTCACACCTGCCGATAAAGCTTGTAGCTACCCTAGCTATAAGTTATGCAAAGGATGAACGCACAAGCGCACCTGCCGAGCCGGATTACCGCGTTTTGCAAGTGCCTGAACATGGGTTGCATGGTGCCAGGTACGTCTTGACCCTGCAGAGACACGTGCTTGACCCTCTCATAATGGAGCGCCCTCGGGAGGAAGGACTCGACGAACACGTAGCAGTCTGGGCGCCGGCAGAATGATGCAGCTGCCTGGTTCCCCAACGCTGCCACAACGGCCAACGGAGACAGTATAGTTGTACACTTGCACGAACCCCCAAACAAGGGATTCCAGGATTTGGTCGTTGCTGTTCCTGGGAAGACAAATGAATAAAGACGCGTTAAAAAGATTAAATTGCGACAAAATCGCGATAAAGCCGCGTTAGCTCAGTGGCTATGGCGCAGTCCTGCTGAGCCTAAGGGCGAGGGTTCAATTCTCGAATGCGGCGGCCACTTTTCTGATGCGAAAAGGAAAACACCCGTTTGTTCGAGATATCAATATACGTGAAAGATACACAGGTGAAAAAAAATAATCCGTAGCCCTCCAATACTGCGCGCCTCATCGCCTGTATAGCATTGGCGCGTTAAACCCTACAATCAAATCAATCAGATAAGACTCATGCAGCCGCTGAACATGAACCGGAAATCGAAGAGCCTGTATACCGTACTACGATTTCCGGCTCATGATCGGCGGCTCCATAAGTCTTATCTGAATAATTTGATTTTAGAGCTCAACGCACCAAAGCTACACAGGCGATGACGCGCGCCGTAGTGGAGGGCTACGGATTAATTTTGACCTTCTGGGGATCTTTAACATGCACCGATATATCGAACAGACAGGCGTTTTCGCTTTCAGCCTCCATCAGAAAAGCGGCCGCAGAGTACGGGCATCGCACCCGTGTCCTTGGGCTCAGCAGCACAACGCTCTAGCCATTTGTCCGCCGCGGCTGGTCCGTACAATGAATTTACCAACTCTGAAGAAAATGAAATCGAGACCATCACCAGGAAAGCATATAGGGCAACCTTCTATCTCGTAATCTTTGACTTAAGGCGAATAGACAACCAGTGGACCACCTTGCCGTCTATGCAAATGGACTTAATGTGGTTGTACATTCTTGCTCGCTTGTCGTCGGGTGTACTCACCCCTACAATATTCTGATGTAGGTTCGGGTAGAACGAGTCCGCCGCTCCCTCCGCTCTTGGCACCTTCGCCGCCACCATTATAGCCGACGCCACGGCAGTCATCCCGGTCTTCGCAATGTTCAGGCCTCCCCGGGGCCGCACCACGATCTCGATGTCCTCCTTCGGTAGAACGTCGGGCATCCTTGCAGCCTTCGTTGCCCAAGCCCTCGCGTTCCTGGCATACTTCTTGGTTGCGGACCTCGACTGATGACTGACGTGTCCTGCTGGGGCATTTGTACCGGGGCCCATATTCCACCATCCTGAGTCTGCGTAGAATTCTTCGGGTGTAATATCGTCTCCTTCCACATCTATGCACATCCGGTGGCAACCGGATTCGACCGAATCCCGAACGGATGTCTCCATGTCGGGCTCCATGTCGGCATCCGCCGCCCTGGAGCGACGATTCCTCGGCGCGCCGGAGCTTGGCCTAACCAGCTACACGCGTAGGCTTAGTGAAGCCGCCGCATCGCTGCGGTCTCAAACTCCCAAAAAGGTGGCGAAAAACCGTACCTTTTGGTAACAACTGGTACCGGTCGATGTCCCGCACTTTTACGGACACATTGGTAGTATAAAAACTCCAATTAACGTTGATGAACACTGCGTTATTAATCAGAAAAGCCGGAGCCTATGCAAACACGTCTGTACGCTTCGGCGATCACAGCGCCCCCCCTTTTGCCCTGAAACATTTTCCTACTGTAGCATATTCTCTTAGTTCAATTATTGACATTCTTTTCGGAAATAAGGGCACTTAAGTATCTTTTTGGCTTGTGCTGCCATCCAGCTCGTTTATTAGTTCTTGAAGTCTTCTAGTGTGAAGCAAACAATGGGGCGAACGTAACGCGTCCCTAGGCGGGGAGGTTTGTCAGATACGCTCCCTGGGGTGAGTAAGCGTTAGGCATGCTAAAAATACTTTAACGCATCATGTGGCTAAAACCTGCAACCGCGCATTAGTCGCAAGATTTGGCCGGCGATTTGATGCAATGATCACTTTAACACGAGGATGGTAAACACCGTACCCTGTGGCCACGTTTAAATATCCACGAACAAAATTGATGGAAAATGCGCCGCGTTCAAAGAAGGATAAAAGTCTCAGTCATACTTCGCCAGCAGACATCGCTCGTTAAGACACTGCCTTGAGAAATGACGATCACATTGCGGAAGCTCGCAGACGTGCAGCACGGGAATTAAAGCTGACGGGTGGTCACTGTTCAGGTGTGCGTGCATTGCATAGCTGTTGCTCAAGTAAACAAGAGTTATTAGGTGCAGCTTCGACGTCATTTTAAACGCATTAGCATTTCCTGCCAACGTCGGTGAAATTCTTTTAAATCGTACGTACTTAACCCACCGAGTTGATGACATACAAGGAAGCAGCTGTCAAAATGTTAACTATTGCGACACGTTCTTTCTGGCCGTTGCTGGCAGCCTGAGTTCTTGACAATAATTGATTTTGCGATATCACAGTGAAGCCGGCTGACAATTATGCCGTTGACTACACTTTGTATAACACCGAACGACCACTGTTTACCACATTTAAACACGCAACAATCGTGGCGTAAGGATGACGGGTGGTTTATTGGTAAAAAAACGAAACAGAACCCCACGGACTTGCATCTAGCCATCACAGCTATGCCAGCCATTCCGCGTACAAAATGTAGTCCTGAAGCCGATTCGGAAGGGACAACGCCAGCCAACGTGTCTCGCTTCGGCTCTCTGTTTACTTCGGCCCACCGTGAGTTGGACGAAGTAAACAGATGAGCAGTCTTTACAAGTGACCAAGCGGATCTTTAAGTTAGTGGCTACCTGTGCATACCAGTTTTGACCATTTACCTGCCGTGAGGTGACGCTGTTCTCGCAAGCGTTGGATTCTGCTGGCTTGCACATTAGTACATATGCTTACTCTTCACATTAAGCGGGTGAGTTTTTGTCTCCCGCTGACGGCTGCAACTTTCTTTCCGGCACCTGGGTCTTTCCTTGTATGTTTCGAATTTACTGTCATTTTAGGAATCGGGTTTACGTTTCTGCCCCGGGGATGTTTGTAGCGCCCTTCCCGCTTTTATTTCGGAATCAGGTCCTTTACTCTGTTAATAGAACACATCTCGTACTTTTTTTTTGTGGTACTTGTGCTATCTGTTGCTTCATTATGTTGTAGTTATTTAGATTTTCTTGCGTTCTCAAAATTTTTAACATCATAACATCACGTACCTCAAATTTTACTCAGGTCTATTTTATCCTTAATTTTCCATCCTAACCTTTAATCTGAGTTGGTCAATCCCCCAGAGTCGGTGTGCGCCATACATTTATGGGTACCAACCAACCCACATCCAAGAACCGATCTGGACTGTTAAACAAACGCCGACCTCTTTCACGGCTACTCAGGAATCATTGGCCAACGAGGCTCAACAACCAGCCACGCCACCCGCCCACCGCATTGAGGTGGTGCCGTATTAAACTCAAGGTTCAGCGGAAACTCAATAGACGCGTTTGGGGCTTAGAATAATATTTCGCGGTATAACGTGCCACGTGCTTTTCGTAACTCACCTAATAGTCATCGTACTGTAAAACCTACGTATACCATCCCCATTTGGCAGTAGTGTCGGCCCACCCGCACAATCGCCGCGAGGAAGAAGAAGACGACGTTCCAGGGTGCTCGGATGCTCCCATTGAGTCCATTCCGAGAATCCTCTTAGCAATATTCGGCCGGAAGGAAGAAACCGACTGAGAACGGGAGACGCAGTGCTTCGTGATGTCTACGGGCTCGCGAAACGTGGAAAAGAAGCCGGCGGTGGGCACCGCCGAACCATACAAGCACCCGCTTGACCTGAGCATAGTAGAGAAGCTGAAGCTCAACCAGCACGGCTACGAAGCGTGCTGCGTGGCCCACGCCCTGGCCACAGGATACCGGCACGTCGCTCACGTCATGATCTGGGCTCCCACCGACACCATGATTATGCGCCGCTACAAGCAGAAGGCCGTGATTATGGTGAGTGGGAACTTCGCACGGAGGTCAGTTTCATTCTGTGGTTTTGACCCTGTGTAGTTCGTTCTATTAACTCAGTAGGTCCTAAAACCCGGCGCCAGCAAATGAAGAACGCTGCCGTTGCGATACACTATGCCACTAAACCGTCGCCTCGCGTTCCTTAACTGTCTGCTGTCGTCAATATCAAAGCACGCTTCGCTGTTTAAAAAATTTCGCGTTGGTTGTAGGTTTTTCGACCGGCCCTGATAACTGTTCTTTGCTCCTTTTCTATGGTAGGCTATACATAAAACGGCCAATCGTGGCTTTGTAGTCACAGTAGACTCGATCTTCATTCTTTTGTTGGCCCTTTTAAACGACTTCCGTCCATCCACTTTGTTCTCACATGCGTTCCGAGAACTAACCATTAATTGGTTGTACGATGTTACTGAGTGATGGAAACTGCCCTACCTCTAAAGAAAACCCACCTATCAACAAGATTAGTTAAGTTTTGATTCTACGTCAAACTGTGTAATGGAAACGTCATTTCTTAGAGACAGGCTGGGTTATTTATAATATATCAAAACAAGGTGAATTCCCGCTTGAAACGCAGAATCGCCCGAGCGCTATCACTCTCGACGATACCGCGTGGATCGCCGCTCGACTCCGTGAACCCTTAATGGGAGTAAGGTATCCATTAAGCGCCAACAAATCTATTCCTATCGTACGCAGCATTTGTCCTGAATAGAAATCATTTTACAAATTTGCATGTTCTTGTTGTTATTTTTTTCGAGCATTTGCAGAAGCAGCCCAGGGAATTTCTTCTTTCATTCTTTTGAGGGCTCCATCACACTACAGCACGTAGGGCTGTAGTGTTGTGAGGCCCCTCCCTCGTCTTTCTGCAGCACTAAAGTGGTTGCAGTTATAATAACCTACTCCAAACTACAGTGTTTAGGGATCAGCCCAAACGCCTTCGGAATCTGTACTTGATGAGCGTCCATTTTGCTGCTTCTTCAAGGAAGTACGCGAAGTATGTAGGAGGTGCTCGCGTGGAACGTGATTTATACCAAACAAAAAAGGGGCGGCTCCCTCCTTCTGGCGGGTATCTGGCAAACTGATGGCTCCCTTATACCCATGGCTTCCTGATAAGAAGAACACGTTGCTACTGAGCTATAGAACACATATGAGCGCACAGATAGACGAAGACTTGTCGCCTGTTCC